>NC_143584.1:71251173-71560640 GCF_048544385.1 Mastigoproctus giganteus | reverse complement strand
ATTTCATCTATCCATCTCCGCCTTTGTCTTCCAGGTTTTCTTCCAACTCCTCTTGGGTACCATTCTGTTATTTTCTTAAGTCCATCTGTCATCATGTCTTAGGGCTATGTGTCCTGCTCAAGACCATTTTAGTTCTTTAGTTTTGATAAGAATGTCCTTTACTTGAGTTTGCTGCCTAATCCATGTGTTTCTCTTCTTATGTAACAGTCTGATTCCCAATATAATTCATTCCATTCTTTGCTGTGTAGTTCTCAGCTTCTCTTCCATTCTTTTGGTGAGTGCCCAAGTTTCACTTCCATAAGTCATGGTGATGAGTATGCATTGGTTCATTATTTTACGTTTCAGACAAACTTGGATATTGCTCTTCAGTATGTGACTATTTTTCCTGAATGCTATCCATCCAAAATTTATTGTTCTCTTGACTTCCAGCCATTTATAATTATTATTACAGCTAATAACTTGTCCCAGATAAGTATGACTCCACCTTTTCAATTACTTCTCCTTCAATCATCATTTCCCTTTCTGTGGCATACTTGTTCATCATTAGTTTTGTTTTAGCCATATTCAACTTTATTCCAAAATCCTTACTAACTGTGCATAACTGATTAAGATTTTCCTCTAATTCTTTGGGATCGTGGCTTTTGACCACAATGTCACTGCAAATTGTAAATGGTTTAGATACTCTCCGTTCACATTGACTCCTTTCTGCGACCAATCTTCTGAAAGCTTCCTTAAGGGCAGCAGTAAACAGCTTCGGAGATATTGTGTCTCCTTGTCGAACTCCTTTCTCGATTTTAAATTTCCTACTGTCTTTCTCTAGTCTAATAAAGGAGGTAGCACTCTCATATATTTTCTTCAAAATCATAATATGTGGGGTAACTATGCCTTGTCTTTCCAGTGCCCGAAACATTGCCTTATGCTGTATGGAGTCAAATGCCTTTTAATAATCCACAAATGCCAGACGTAATGGTGTTTTATATTCATTTGCTTTCTCCATTAGCTGTGATATTACGTGAAGGTGATCAATAGTTGAGAATCCTGTCCTAAAGCCAGCTTGCTCTTTCAGTTGATTCTCATCAAGTATTCTTTCTAATCTGTTAGTAATGACCCTTGTGAACAACTTGTAGATGTGGGATAACAAGCTAATTGCTCTATAATTTCCAATTTCTGATTTATCTCCTTTCTTATGCAGCAAAACTATGATTGCATTATTCCACTGCTTAGACGTCACATCTTTTCTAATGCACTTTGTGAAGAGCCTTGCCAGTTTTTTTTGTTATGTCTCTTCCTCCCAATTTTAACAACTCTACAGTAACTTCATCTTCCCCCGTGACTTTCTAATTCTTCATTTTCTTTAATGCATGTTCTACCTCATCAGGAAGAATATCGGGTATGTCTTATGTGTTGCTACTTTGCGATCCATCTTCCCCACTGCTGGCATCATTCCCTCGCTCCTTGTATAATTCTCTGTAGTAGGCTTCTGTTATTTGAATTATGCCTTCTCTGCTGTTTATAAGCACACCATCGCTATTCTTCAGTTTCAGTATCATTTGTCTTTCTGTAGTACTGCTCATGGCTGCTGATTTAAATCCTTTGTTTTCCTTTAATGTTTGTTCTACTTTTCTTGTGTTAAATCTTCTTATGTCCTCTCTGAGTCTCTTTCTAATGGCTTTGCATAACTCAGTATACTCAATTTTTTCCTTGTCAGTGTTTATCTGCTCATCATTTTTCGCCTTCGGTTCATCATGACAAGTGTTATTGACTAATTTTTTCTTGTTTGGATTTCTTTTTCCCTATAGGTTTCTTGGGCTCTATCACTTTCAGAAAGTTGTAATATTCTTCATCGATATCTTGGTCCTGAGCAGTCTGCAAAAGCTCAAACTTGTTCTTAAGTTTCAATACATACTGCTTTTTCTCCTCTACAGTAAATAATACAAAGGTCTCAAAGACCTTTGTATTATTTACTCGAGTCAGTTTTTCCCTTTCCCACATCTATATCAAGTGTACGTCTTACCATTCTGTGACCACTTCCAACATTTACCTTATTCAGGACAGTAACATCATTCACAATATATCTTCTATTAGTGAAAATGAAGTCGATTTCATTAGTTGTTAATCCATTTGGACTCCTCCATGTCCACTTTCTGTTCACCCTTTTCTTGAAAAAAGTGTTCATTACTGACAATCCTTGAGATTCTGCAAATTCCACAAGTCTTTCATTTCTTTCACCAATTCCAAAATTTTCTAACTTTCTGCACTGTTTTGTCTTTTTCCAACCTTGGCATTGAAATCCCCCATAATAATAGTGCAGTGGGTTTTCTGCTCATCTAGAAGACTCTCAGTTTCCGTGTACATTTCTTCAACCTCTTCATCGTCATGGCTCTATGTTGGTGCATAAATCATTATAACCTTTAGCTTGTACTTCTTAGAAATCTTGAGTATTAGTCTTTACTTCCTTGATGATGTAATTTTGAATTCCAAAATGTTGTTTTTTAAATCTTTATGGACCAGAAACCCAACTCCACCTTCACTCCTTTCATTGTTTCCATTGGTGTACAGCAGATTTCCACTTGATAAACTTATAAGTGATTCATTTCTTCTTGTTTCAGCCAAACTGATGATATTCCAATTTACATTTTCTAATTCCTTTTCCAGCTCTAATATCCTGTCTTCACCAATGAGTGATCTTACGTTATAACAGGCCAAGTTCAATTTCCGAGTTTGGCAGCCTGGTCGTACCCAGAGATTCTTAGCACCCTCTGCTTCCACTCTGATCTCTTGCTGCCGTAAGAGGGGGAATGAAAGCTGCTGGGGACTGAGGGCAATTTGTTTTGTCGTGCTGTCATATGCTGGAGTGTTTGGTCCTTTCTTCTTCACGCTGACCAGACGTCTTGAAGAGAACCACTCTACACATTCGTTGCCACCTAAGAGATGTAACAGGGTTTACCATCGAGAAGGTGTGCATGAGTGGATTTTAGTGAGGCAGGCCAACTGGACTTCTCCTAAATCTTCTGTAATAGAGAGATATTGGATCCATCAATGTTTTAGGCTGAGTGTCTGATAAAACACAGGAAAGCTGTTCCCGTCTAAGCTTCTTGCATCATGTGCCTTTACTAATGCTAATGGTGGCAATTCAGTCGTGATGGTGGTGGATTATGAAAAGTACAGTCCAACATGAATTCTCTGAGGAGTAGGGACTGACTGTTAGACAGCTAATGGGGGATCTATCAGTAATATGCAGGAACAAGGATGTGATTATTCCATTGTAGAAGGCAGTGGTACAGGTTTGGAAGCCTAAAATAAGACTTCTGGACCTGCATCTTGAGTACTAGCTACAGGTCTGGAAACCTCATTTGAGGAAGGATGAACCGAAGTTAGTTAAGGGTACAAAGGTAGTCTTACAAAGAAAGATTTCAGTTCTGCTGATGGCATCCATATTCTTTCTTGGGTGGCATTCATAAGGGAATATAGATTTAAATTTAAAAAAAGGATGGATGTGGAAAATTTTCTTTCAGCCAGAGAGCAATTTATTGTTGGAAGAAACTTCCATCTGATGTGGAAGTGGATAGTTTGAATAAATTTAAGGAAGCATTAGACAAATAATTAGAAGGGATAGTCAGATGATGTGGGTTTTTTTTGGGCTGATGTGGTGCAAGCTTCCTTGCTTTATTTGCCACCATTGATATTAATACTAAGATACCAGAAAAAATTATATACAGGTGACTTACATGCCAATTAAATATCAGATATCAAGGTTCTTGAACTGTTAAATTACAATTAATGTAAATTCCAACAAAGTAGATCCACTGGAAATTTTATGAGTTGGAGAATTCCTTGAGCAATTCACGATCTGTCTCGGAGACTCATTCTTTGTGAATTCCACAGCAACACTTTTCAGATAGATGGCTGAATGTTATAGAACAGTCTTTCTTATCATAAGGACTGTTTGTGCCAGTTGTAATTAGTGTCAGTTTTTTTTTTATTATTATTATTTCATCAATAAAATATTTTTATTTCATGAATTGAAAAATTATTATTTGGTATTTGTGGTATTAGTAGCGGCAAAATTATGCAAGGAAGCAAGCTAATGCAGCATTAACCACACACACACACACTTTGTGTTCCCATCTAGTCTAATAATTTGTCCAATCCTTTAAATTTATTTAAACTAGCCATTTTCACAACACCAGGTGGAAGTGCATTCTCAATACTTAAACTTAATAATAATGGGATCTTCACAATGATAAACTGTATATCCTCCTCCTTTCAAAGTTTCAAATGAGTGTATATTATTTTATAACACAGCCTTAGGAAAAAAGAAAAGAAAAAAATAGGACAGCAGTATTCCTTCCATTCTATGTATATTCCACCATAATGAACATTAAAATTGCATTGTTTGAACATTATTTTATTAGTATATTTAGTAAAGGAAGGAAAACACTGAATTCGTCCAAGCTAAATAATTTTAACTTGTTTGATAAAGAGATATAGAACATACTAGTGGAACAACTCTAAAATTATCTATTATTCAAATCCTACCTTCAGGCAAAAAGGTTTGGGTTAGTATTAATCTAAAATAAAGGAATGAAACATTAATGATTGCCAGTAGCTAATTTTAGAAGTATTTCTGCTAGGTCTGCACTGTACCTCTCTAGAAAACAAACTAAAATTATATAATACACGGAGATCCATTTGATTTACTCCTTTGCTAAAAAATTCAATATTAAGCTGATAGTTTAAATTTACAATTGATATGAATTGGTTAATGTTATATAGTTATAGAATGAATATAAAACAAATAAATGCTTTTAGCATCTTATTTTATATATTTTCATAGTGGGATGGTACAGTTGCAAGGTGGACATATTGTGGAAGGTCTGAAATTGATTCTGAGGAAGAAGAGGAAGAAGAAGGTCTGAACTGAAACATAAGTTCAAATTAGTGATTCCAAGTGGAGAATTGGCTTCATTCTAGGGTTGTGTGTGTGTGTGTGTGTGTGTTTTTTTTTTTGCACTAATCCATCCACATCTTTGCTTTGAGATGAAGATGACTGAATTTAGTGTTTGGAGTGCATCTGGAACTTTTATGGTGTATAATGACATGTATAGGATAAATTTTAAGACTAAGAAGAATATATTTTTAATATTCTATGATTAATTTTTCATCTGTACTGTACGGTTGTTCCCTTGAAGAATTTATGAAAATTAAAAAAATAATAATAAAAAAATAAGAAATAATAAAGCAAGACAAAATGAAAATTGTTTCATATATTAAACTGATAATACACAGTTATAAAATTAGCTGTCTTATAGGAAATACACTGGTATTCTGATGCAAGAATTGTATTAACTGCATTCAACTGCATATTTTTATAAGCACAGTTTATTGTGAGATTTTTGCTCTATACTTACTGGTCTATATTCCAAGTATATAGAAAGATGATCTTGAACCGAAGTTGGCAGATTCTCAATTAGGAATATTGACTGTTATAGCTTGACAAATGAACTGATCCTGAAACCCAGTGTTGAAGTTTTAATATTATGCACTCAGAAGTATTCAGACTAGTGTATTTTGCAAAAGTGAATATTAATTTAGGAAATTAATAATTATGAGACCCACCTGTGGTCTTAATGAGAGCTTTTAAGAATAATTTAGACTGGTCTATAGTATGCATGGCTATTCATGTTTCAGATCAAGGCTCTACATCAGCCAGGTTTATTCTGCAATGAATATCAAACTAGATGTTTGCAGTCCTCATATATTAACTCAGGGTGTTATGACAGTACAATCCATCTCACCACTTCAGTAGGCTATGTACAGTGTAGGTAGTATGGAATTGTTAAAAATATCAACGTTGCATGTAGTTATTTATAAGGGCTTCTACGCACTGAGTAGTGGCTCCCTTCCAAACCACAACAATAATTCCACACCATGCTAACTCCTGAACATCATTGATATGACATACTCTGATAAGTTCTTTTCTATGGGCACACACCAAATCAGTAGTCAATTATTGGACCAGAATAATTTATAGTGTGACTCATCTTCAATAGGAGCTCTTTCTGTTATTCCAGAATACAAAGGTGGTTATTGAAACCATGTGTGAGCAGTTTATTTACAGAATCCCTTCCATATTTACACCAAACAGAAACTGTCTTTGCACTGTCAAAAGAGATTTAATTTCATGAAAGGCTAGCACACCAATGCATGTGTGTGCGTGCATGCGCGCACACACACACACATCTGGACCAAAGATGATGCAGATGCCATTCTTTCAGTACTGAGGAATGCAGATTTACTTATTGGGAGGAATGTATAATAAGCAGAAACCTACGTGCAGGTTGATCTTTCCAACTGATATTTCATTTATACCTTAAACTGACTCACTATCCATTCACTGCCCAACAGCACACTAACAGACATAACTTTTCCTCACTTGTCCCTTCTTGTTCCCTGGAATAACCTTCCTTATGTTTTCTCAAAGATCAAAGAAATTCAAGTCTAATGTCAACGAGTATCTTCTGATTTCACAACCTTCAATTCATACACTGTACTAACTAATATAGGTTATAATATTTCATTTTGGAATTTTCATTAAAAAAATATATATATATATATATTCACCCTATATATACACATACATACATACACATACACACACACACGGGGTGATTCAGGAGGAATAGTAAATAATTTTGGAGGTTATAGTATCGATTATTCTGAGTAAAAGAGTTCATATCAACATGTGTCCAATTCTCAGTTATTTGAAACTGACGCGCAGCTCCCTGAATTGAAGTGTTGTTAAGAATGCTTCACATCTTCACATATGCTGAATATGCCAATATGGTGTTTGTCTATGGTTTTTATGGTGGAAGTGCTACTGCTGCTTGTAGAGAATACCGTTGACAGTTTTTTAACTGCAGAATTCCGGATTCAAGAGTGTTTATTAGTATTTACACCAAACTGCATCAAACTGGTACAGTTTCCAGCACTCATAATTTCTTCTGAACGTGCAAATGAACAAAATGTGGATGTGAAATAAAACACATTCTTCAGTCGGTAGAACGTAGTCCTGCCGACTGAAGAATATTTTTTTTTTTTTTTTTTCCCCCCTTATTCTTCCCATTACTCCGTGCTTACACTTGATATGGAGATATCTTCCACTGGCTCTGTGTACTCTGCTTGCCTCTCCTTCAGTTTAAAATTATCTTCCATCTTGTATTTTTTATTCATTCATTGAGAATTATTCCACAAGAACCCTGATTTCCACCTCCTTTCCCAAGCACAAAGGATTAAAGTATTTTGTGCAAATTTGTTTCAGAACCATTCCAAAGCAACAAGTGCAGCCTGTTTGCATTTTACCATGCAGTGTTGTTTACTTTAAATTTCATCTGTGTTTTGAAAAAGTTCTCCCCAATGCTCGAATATAAGAGTGAGTGGATGGGTGAAATGAGAAGGGTGGTTTTTTTTTTTTTTTTTTTTTGGGTGATGCTTTCTTGCTTTTAAGCTTTTCAGCTTGCTTTCTTGCATCATGTGCCATTGCTAATGCTAATAATATAATATGTAGAGTTATAAAGGTCAGTGATTACATTGGTTACAGTGATGACTATTATATCATGTTAGAGAAATGTTTACAGGTAGTATATAATGTTCTCATATCCAATTCTGAATAGAACGTAGGATGGATTGTGATGATATCCATAGGAATTAACTTGAGAAACTCTGAAGTGTATGGAAAAAGGTTTTTCCTCAGAAAGACCTGCCCTAGTTGAGAGAAGAGGGGTTTTTTTTGTTTTTTTATTTTTTTTCGCACAGATGGATTTCATTTATCAAATGGTGCAAGGGTATTTTCTAATGTCATCATAGATGCCTTGAGGGTTTGGCAAAACTGCTAATTCAAGGATTACAACAGCGAATCATGTCATAGTTTAGTAATGTGGGTTGATATTACATTTTAACTCTCCTTCAGTGTACTTTGCAAAGCTACCAGAAGTTGCAGAACATGGAAAAAATATTTCAACTGGTGCATCAGGGTTCAAAAAAATATAAATACAAAATTTAAGTTCTCTATATGGAAATGCATGGAGGATTATAAATAAATTAAACAAATTGGTACTTTTGATTGGGACAACAAATTCTGATAAATTAGGACTAAGTGAAACTGAGAGCAAAGTGGGAGAGAAATTATTGAAGTTAAACATAAGAAAGGTACCTGGGATGAATGGGCTCTTTCCAGTTATTAAAGGAGGCAGCAAAGGAAGTAATCAAACCTTTAACCATAATTATGAGAGCTTCCTTGGACTCAGAGACATACACAGGGACTGGAGGTGTACAAATGTGACCCCAATTCACAAAGGAGGATCAAAGGGTGACACAATTACAGACCTGTTAGTTTACCTTCTGTTCCAAGGAAATTAATGGAGGCACTGATTAAAGAAACACTACAGGATCATCTAGACAAGACTGCAGTTATAGTTCAGACACAGAATGTGTTTGTTGAGGGGAAGAGTTGTCTGACCAATTTGATTGGGTACTACAGTGAGGTCACAAAGGAGCTGGATGCAAAAAAATAATTTTGATAACATATACTTGGATTTCAGGAAAGCTTTTGATACTGTTGCACATGGAAAACTACTGTACAAGTTGGAGCAGTATGGCATTAAAGGCCAGTTACTGCTTTGGATAAAGGGATGGTTGAATGAGAGAAGACAGAGAGTGGTATCAATGGACACTGCTCTTTGCAAACTAATGTTATTAGTTGTGTCCCACAGTGGTCCATGTTGGGCCCATTGTTGTTTCTGTATTTATAAATGATATTGATGAAGGTATATCAGGCTTAATGTCCAAATTTGCAGATGATATGAAGTTTGGCAGGGTTGTTCATGACAATAATGACAGTACACTACTGCAAGATCCTGTTGCAGTAGTGACAGTACACTACTGCAACAGAATCTTAAAAAGTCGGGCAGATGGGCTGAGAGGTGGCAACTTAAGTTTAACATTGAAAAAAGTAAAGTACTGCATATGGTAGCAGTAACTCCAGAGTAAATATCAACTATGTGGTACTACACTCAGGGTGGTAGAGAATGAAAAAGACCTGGGTATAATTATGCAGTCAGATATTAAGTTTTCTGAGCAGTGCAGACAGTCTGCATGAATAGCTCATGATGTCTTGTCAATGATATACAGAAATTTTTCTAGCAGGATAAGGAGGTGATTATCCCCTTGTATAAGGCAATGGTCAGGCCACATCTTGAGTACTGTGTACAGGTCTGGAATCCTCCCTTTAAGAAGGATGTAGAGCTGCTCGAATGAGTACAGAGAAGGGCAACGAGATTGGTGAAAGGAACAAAGGGTTGCTCTTACAAAGAAAGACTTAAGTTCTGCAAATTGCAGTGTCTGGCAACTAGGCACCTGCAAAGTGATCTGATTGAGGTATAAGGCCTTGAATGGTTTGAGCAAGCTCAATGCTGATGAGATTCTTCCTCTTGCCCAGATTCAAATTGAGAAAAGACAGTTGTAGAATAGATGTGTGGAAATTTGCCTTTAGCCAGTGAGTGATTGATTGCTGTAACACACATCTATCGGTCGTTGTTGAAGTTGACAGTTTAAATAACTTCAAGGCAAAACTAGACAAACATTTAGAGTTAATTGGATGGGAGAAATGGCGGGGTTATTTTTTATTTTTTTTTTTTGCTGATGCTATATAAGCTTGCTTTCTTGCATCATATGCCTCTACTAATGCTAAAACAGTACTATCCAGAGATAGGGGATGAAGAATTTTATTTATGTAAATGTGTTCAGGAGAAGAGTTGAGAGAAAGTTGGTTATGTTTTTATTACAAACTTATTGAAGGTGACCAGAATGTTTCCAGAGTCCAATAAAGTTCAGATAGACATTGAGTCTGGTTGGTGTGAGGTGGCTTGCAGTAAAGGGAAGTTGATTGTGTAGGTAGAGCTCAACATAAAACCTGAGGAGCATGACATAATTTTTTTTAAGCAACTTGAATAGGTGAGCTTTATTTTATTATTATCAGGGACCAACAGTAGGTCATGTGGAAAAAATTTTTTGAACCACTCAGATGATTTTCATTTATTTCAATGTGTCAGAGACAGTACTTACTCGTCATGGTTCGTACCAAGGACCCAAACTGTATCAGAAACTTGACTATGCAGGAACCAATTGTAGGTAGGATCACAATGTCATAACACATGGTGTCCAAAGAAATTTCTATGCTTATAGAAAAACACAAGGGCTTTGATTTCAAGTTGTTGTTGTTGTTATTTGGTTTTTAGGAGCATTAGCAACTAAGGCCATATTGCTCCGGGATATGCGGTGGTCATTCCCTGACCTTTCCGCATCCTCCATATTTGGTGGTGACGGGCTCGAACCCCGGTCTAATCAAGAAGCGTGTGCTAACGCACCGCTGCTCCTTCCCACCTGGCTACGGAGGCGCCTTTGATTTCAAGAGAAGGGTCCATAGTAAACTGAAGCGGTAATGGAACAGGTAACTACATGCATGTATACTTACATGTACCCCAATGCTGGGTGCATAGTAAATAAATTTGATGAAGTGCTGGTCATGTCATCAAATGCAGACATTGTGGAGATATCAGAGACCTGGTGTCACTCAGATATAAGGGATGCAGAATTTGAATATGGGAAGTACAATGTGTACAGAAAAGAGACAGAATAGAAGGGGTAATGCTCTTAGCTAACAAACACATAAAATCTAAAGCAGTGCATTCAGTTGACATAGGTGGCAAATGCAATGTTTAGTCAGTTTGGTATGGCATAAGCACTGGAAAGAAAATTGAGACTAGGAGTGTGTTATCAGCCTAATGACTGTGATGAGTACAATGAACAACTGTACAGAGAAATAGAGTGAGCCAATAAATTAGAATGTCTTATAATGGGGGATTTTAACTTTCCAGATATTAACTGAAACTTGTGTCTGTTTGTCACTCACACACTAGCAAGGCTTTTGTGGATTTACTGGATGACTGTTTTTTACAGCAGCATAGAAGAGAGGAAATGAGAGAGTAATACCCTTGATCTGATTATCAGCAGTGATTATTCATACATTAAGAATCTGTGTTTAAAATAACCACTAGGTGGCTGTGAACAGTGTGTTGATGTGGGATTTACTTAAAGATGTAACTACCATCTTGGGTAAAGGGAATAGTTTTGCTTTCATAAAGGCAACTGCATTCCAAGTCATCAAATACAGACATTGTAGACATGGTATCAGACAATTTTTAAATTGTATACATTGGGACCAACAGATGTTGTTACCACTGGAAAATTCTAAATGAGAAGCATTCAAGTAAATAATCATAGAATCTACTAGGCCTTTTTATACCAACAAAGAAATACCGTTTGAGGCTTAGACCTAAATGGGTGTCAGATGAACTGAGACTCGTAGAGAAGAAAATGCATGGGATGCATATCAGGTGATACAAAAGCCTATGGTAGATATAAACTAGTCTACAATCAAATCACAAAGAAGGTTAGTTAAGTCAAGGCAGATTATGAGAAGTCTCTGGCAAAGAATGCCAGGAAAAGCAACAAAGACTTCAATTCTTATATAAACAGTAGAAGAAAGGGGTTAAATTGGGCCACTTGAAGTCTGTGGATTAACTCTTGATGACTCTTCTTGGGTTACTAACAAATTAAATAGATATTTTGCATCTACATTCACACATGAAGAATTCTTTAGAAGAATAGATGCCAGAAGTTTATCAAATTCTAAGAGGGAGCTAAATGATTTTCTAATAACTGAGAGAAAAGTGGAAGAGGAATTGTTGAAGCTCAATATAAAAAAAAATTTACCAGTGGTGGATGGGATCTATCCAATTATACTAAGGCAGACAGCAAAGGAGGTAAGCAAGCCCTTAGCCATAATTATGAGATGAGCATCTTTGGATTCAGGAGAGGTCCCTATGGACTGGAGATGTGAAAAAGTATCCCCAATCATAAAGGAGGATCAAAGGGTGATGAGTAATTACAGACCTGTTAGCTTAGCTTTGTTCCTGGAAAAATAATGGTAACTGGTTAAAGAAGTAATGCAGGACTATCTATATAAGAGTGCAGTTGTACTTCTTCAGTCACAGCATAGGTTTGTTCAATGGAAATCTTGTATGACCAATTTGATTGGATACTATGATACAGTCACAAACAAACTAGATGCAAAAAATAATTTTGGTATCAAGAAAACTTAGATTTCAGGTAAGCTTTTTATACTGTTGCACATAATAGATAGAATGCTGTTCAAATTGAAGCAGTGTGGTATTAAGGGCAAGTTACTACTATAGATAAAGAGATGGTTAAGTGGAGAAGACAGTTATTAATAGACACTGCTCTTTGTGGAGTCCCCCAGGGTGCTAGGCACATTGTTGTTTTATCTATTTATTAATGATACAGTCAGTCCTCGTATAGCACGATAGTTGTGTTCCTAGAAACCCTCATGCAATGCAAAATCGTGCAATATAAACAACAGGCCCCATGGGAAAAATAGGGTTAGGTGCCGACCACCCAAGATTGAACACACATTAGTAACCAAAACATTACCAAACACAATAAATATTCGTAATAAAATAGTTTTTTTTTTTTTATGTGAACCCCAAACACGAGAGGTATTAGAACCTATAGTACTTAGTACCATGCTTGGGTTGGAGGTTAAAAAGATGAAAGAAGATATTTGTTGACATTGGACTTGAACTTCTGTAGATTGTAATTTTCAGGAAATACGTATGAAGGAAGGTTGTTCCAGAAAACGGCAGTTGAATGAATAAATGAGGAAGATGAAAAGTTGGTTCTGTGGGTTTGAAGTTGGACAGTAAATGGATGTTGGCTGGTGGCGGCACGTGTTCGGACTGTTTTGAAAGAGAGAGCGGGAATTATAGAAGCCAATTCAGAAGAACAGTGCCCATGGAAGTATCTGTAGAAGAGGCATGCAGCAGAAACAGTACGTCTATGAGAAAGCGAGTGGAGAGACTGTTAGAGATGAATCATTAATTAACCTAACTGCCCTCTTCTGAATGGAATCAAGAAGCCTGAGAGAGGTTTTGGGGGCACCACCCCAGATGTGGGAACAATATTCCATGGCAGGGCGGATTTGCGATTTATACAGAGTGAGCAGCTGTTTGGAAGAAAAGTAACGCCAATAGCGAAAGAGAAAACCAAGTTTTTTAGATGCAGAGGAAGCAATATTTGTAATGTGCTTGTGCCAAGAGAGATTAGAAGTCAGGGTAATCCCCAAAAGAGTTATATCATTTTGCCTAGAAATCGGAGTGTCACTAAAGATAAGCATAGGAGCAGAAGAATCCTTTTTGCAAGATATAAGACAAGACTGAGATTTAGAAGGGTTGAAATCAACTAAGTTGTCTTTGCCCCACTGGAGAATTACCTGAAGATCGGCATTTAAGGAATTGGTAGCAAATTTTCAAGAAATTGAAGCTGATTGAGCAGGACAAGGTTTCTCAAAATGGAAAGTGGAATGCAATGTGCTATCATCGGCAAAACTATGGATAGGATTTCCAGTCAATGGAAGAAGGTCATTAATATACAAGAGGAAAAGAGTGGGGGAAAGAACTAAACCTTGGGGGACACCGGCATTAGTGGAGAAGTTAGAGAGACAGAGAAGTTAGAAGACAGAGAGCCATCTACCATCACCCTCAGTGAGCGATCAGAGAGAAAACTGGATAACCAATTACTAAAAACAGTTGGCAAACCATAAGATGGAAGCTTGTTTAGAAGACCTTTATGCCAAACACGATCAAAAGCCTTTGAGATGTCAAGAGCAACTACTTGTGTTTCACCGAACCTTTCCATTGAATTAGTCCATAAATGGGTAACATAAGCCAGAATATCACCAGTGGATCGACACTGACGGAATCCATACTGGCGATTGTTGATCAGACGGAAGGTTTCTAGGTAGTTTAAGAGTTGGCGGTTAATTGATTTCTCCATTACTTTAGAAAGATTAGAAGTAATTGCAATGGGACGATAATTGTATGGGAGGGATTTGTCAACCTTTTTAGGAAATGGCTGGATATGAGCAAATTTCCAAGAAGAAGGAAAAACACCTTTGGAATAAGAAAGTGAAAAAAGGCGGCAAAGAATAGGAGTAAGTTTGGGAGCACAGGTTTTGAGGCCAAGTGGACAAGTGGCCAAGTGGACTAAGAAAGCTCCAGGTCCTGATGGTATTTGTCAATACCATCAGGACCTGGAGCTTTCTTAGCATCAAGATTCATCAAAATCCTTCTGACATCGTTTTGACGGAAGAACACAGGAGGCATAGAATGGAGCGTTTTGGGAATGGTGGGAGGTGTTTTACCAAGATCGTTAATACATGAGCTCGAAGAAAAATGGGATGCTAGCAGGTCAGCTTTATCCTTGGCTGAAGTGACAACAGAACCATCTGGTTTGGACAGAGGTGGGAGCAGAGATGGGCAAAAGTTGCGGCCAATAGCTTTGGCAAGAGACCAGAATGCTTGGCTACCATTAGGGCAAGAAGCACGTTTTCTACTCTTAGCTTAGCCTGTTCAAACTCTAGTTTGGACTGATTAATAACTGCTTTACAATTGTTGCGAGCTTTGGTGTAGGCAGAAAATGAAACTGAAGAATTAGAAACAAGCTAATTACGATATGCAACATTCTTCTCTTGAACAGCCTTAGCACATTTATTGGAAAACCAAGGTTTAGATAAAGGACGAGATTTTAAAGTACAGTGTGGGATAAAGGATTCCATTCTTGCAAGAATAATTTCACTGACACGATCTGAACAAATGTTGACATCAGAAGTTTTGAAACAGTAATCCGACCAAGGAAAAGAAGAAAAGAAGTCTCGCAGGTCATCCCAATTTGCATTCTTGTAATGCCAGACAACACGAAGTTGGGAATAGCCATGAGATAAAGGTTCCATTGGAGAAGAGACAATCACCAAGTTCTGATCTGAAGAGCCTAAAGGACCTCTCACTTCGACCGTGTACTTAGAAGGGTTGTTTGTGAGAAAAAGATCAAGCGTATTGGCTATATGATTAGGATTGTCCAGTATTCTTGTAGATAAATGAACAATCTGTGCTAGGTCATTAGTAATTGCAAAAGCCTCAGCATCTCGACCTGCTGGGTCGGTATGACTAGAAAACGGAAGCCAACTGGAGTTGTGAACATTAAAATCACCAAGGAAAATTACCTCACTGTTAGGAAAGTTGGACTGGAGAAAGTCAAGTTGCAAAGAGAGGAAGTCAAAGAGCTCCAAGTGATTAGTGGAGTTGGGAGAACGGTAGAGACAACAGATGAATTTGACACAATGAGGTAGAGAGATTTTAAACCAGAGAAGGTCAAAGAGAGGAGATTCCAAATTACCAAGTCTCTGACAGGGAATATCAGAACGGACATATGCACAAGTACCACCTTTGAGGCGAAAGGAATCATACAGCGAATAATTTGGGCATCTGAGATGAGCAGTAGTTGAATCAACCGATAACTGAGATTCTGTCAGAAAAAGTACATGGGGTTCGGCAGACTGTAAGTGGAAATGGACATCGTTGAGATTAGAATTGAGACCACATATATTTGTGAAATGAATTAGTAAGTGCTTGGGAGGTTTAGATCTTTTCACAGATAAGCTTGCTCTATTAGTTTGACAATTCATGGTGTATTCAATAGTAAGAAAAAGTGGGTGGGACATGCTGTATGAAGTAATGAAATTTTTGGATATGGGGTACACGTGGTAAGAATATACCCAGATCCTTGACATAACGTAGCCTTGACAATGCTCCCCGCATACACACTACTCGGACTCCCTCCAGTCACTATCTGGCAGAGTAGAGGTAGCAAGATTATACACTAGCTGATCCGGAAGCCTCCTAGAGAGTTACCAATAGGTTCGGTCCAGTGTACTAACTAGCGGCTGGCCTGCGAACACCGTTTTAGAGCTGTACCCTCGAAATGTAAAGAATATTGGATCTCACCAGGATGTTCATCATAACCTGAAAAGTTATCAATCATACTGCATGATGGAAGGGATAGGAAGGGTTGACTGGAGCTTAGCTCTAGAGACTAAACATGGGTTCCACCACTTCAAGCCTCCAATAAGCAAAGTGGTGGTATTTCACCGGTTGATGAGAGTCATCTACCACCTAGTACTGCCTGGTAACATAGAGGGGCAGCATTCCTCCATGTGGCGTGGGCACCACACCTCGACCCCTGCTTACGTTGGTTCACACTTGGGTGGTCACCCACCATGTACTTGTGAATGGAGGTTATACCCAGGATTACTAACAGTCCCACCATCGCGAAGGTGCAAGCAGAGGATTTGGCTGTCACAGACCGTCCGGACTTCGCCGAAATTGGGTCCACTTGACTTGAATGTCACCCGAATATCAGTTCCATCAGCGTTTTAGACTCCCAGGTAGCAAGTACAGCTTGTCTGGCATATCTGAGAGAATGTCTGTGACAACCTCAAGGACAACTTACGTATTTTATAATGATTAAAATACGTAATAAAAAATATAATTTATTATTATTATTATATTTTATTATAATAAATAATAAAAATATGTATTTTTTACGAATAAAATATGTATTTTATTACTACTATTACGTAATAAAATATTGCTAATGCTTTTGCTTTTATCGTAAGCAAACTTGTTTTTTGTTTGATTTTCTGTCTTCACCAGGACGCTTTCTTTTCACACATTTTAAGTATTTTACTAATTTTTAGGGAATAAAGCACAATTACAAAATGAGGAGGCACGCTTGATACACATAAACAAAGCTGTGCATGTAGCAACTGAATAAACACCGTAAAAGCAGAGATACACTATTAACACCTCACATTTTACTAAAGCACATTTCTGGGGGTTACTACCATAAAACAATAAAAACAATTTCCAGTTGCGTTTCTGCTAGTGGAATCTGTTATAAACTGGTAGTAAACTCGATCTAATTGCATTTGCGATTATACCGATAGCTGGAATTGTGTGGGTTTTTACGTTATTATGGAAATGTGTTCCCCCTTCACTGATATAAAAAACATTTTCAGAATCTTCTCTTCATTCCTATCGTGTTGCGTTCAGTTGGGGTGATTCTGCCATTTCTTGTAAAAATTGTTCAACTGCCATTTCTTGTAAATACAAAGGCGAATCGTGCATAAGCGAATTCGGTTCGTGTTATATAAGATATCGTTCCCCTATTTATAAATCGTGTGTGATCGAAATCGTGTAGTGTAAACACGTGTTATACGAGGACTGACTGTATTCATGAAGGTATCGGTTTAATGTCTAAGTTCGTAGATGATACAAAGTTTGGCATAATGTTAATGACGGTATGTACTGCAACAGGATCTTGGCAGCTGGGCTGAGAAATGGAAATTGACATTTAACATTGACAAATGCAAATTACTACACATGGGTAGCAGTAATTACCGCTGTAAATCTCATGGAAGATGGATTGTTATTTGTTACAGACCTAAATGGGTCTGTAAAACATTTTCAGGTTCTAAACATACAAAATATGTCTGTCCGTGTTTAAGTGTGATTTTACCAAATAGTAAATAATTACTCTATAGTTTGTTAATCTTTGATTAACCCTGTGCTGCACTGCTTTGTGTCACTTCTGTTCTTTTATTAGTATACATATCTTAGTCTCTAGAAATGAAAGTCATGAAGTGTACTTTACTTTGGTGTTGTGTGGCCCAAATTATAGGGCTAGTACTGAACTCATAAAGGAAAGAGCTTAAATGCAAAATTCTTGCTATCTATTTTCATTTTAAATTTTCTGTTAACTAACAAGAAACTTGTAAGTGTTGTTAAAAGACTTATTTTTAATAGGGATTAAAGGAATCAAGGAGAATGGCATCATTACTTATTGAAAAATATGGAAAATTGAGTCACGGTCTCATAAAACTGATCTAAAAAATATCTATAAATTTTTAAAAGCAAGTTTAGAAACCACAAAGAGGAAATATATAATAACTAAAAGTGAATATTGGATTACCAGGCACTATTGTATTTCTGGTACCTGGTAATCCAGTGTCAAATTCATGTTCCTTAATGAATGCCCTACTCAGTTCTGCCCTACTCCATTCTGTTTAGTTTGTATGTTCCTGTCCACCCCTGTTTTCTTCATTATGCTTGTTTGTTATTTGGTTTTTAGGATATGCGGTGGTCATTCTCTGACCTTTCCACATCCTCCGTATTTGATGGTCACGGGCTCGAACCCCGGTCTAATCAAGAAGCATGTGCTACACACTGCTACTCCTGCCCACCTGGCTACGGAGGCACCTTTCGTTATGCATTGATTCATTTTGTCAATTTGGTTTTCTTTAATGATTTTATTACCATTGATTTATCTTAATCCTATTTGTTGTGATTTAGCTTAAGGTTATATTGCATATTTATGTTTTGTTTATACCAAACACAATTATGTAAATTTGTGATTTAGATTGACTGTGTACGTATTTTGTATGATGCCTTCATTTATTTTACCTAGAGAGCAGAGTTACATTATAACATTTAGTTTGTTCATTATTTTTGTATAGAGATACCATACCCACTGACCTCTGACTGGATAGTAAAGTTAATGACTAAAATATGATCTTTTTTGGAGTTCACAAATACTGGTGGTGCTTGTGGGCTCACTCTTTTTATTGTGAAAGTGACACTCTTCCTTTGGGATTGGGAGAAAGTGCTTCCTTGGGAAAGAGTGGTGCATTTTCATTGTTGAGGGAAGTGTCACTTTTTTTTATGATTTCATTTTATTTTGAATATCAAGCTTGCACTTGTACTCAGAAATTCATCATGCAAGTAGAACTATAATTGCCATGAAAATAATGTGGCATTAATTTTCCGCATCATTTTCATCATATATTAGTGCTCCATACACCATGTCATACAGTAAGGATCATAACAAGAATAATTTGTGGACAGTCATGTGAAAAGGTGGACTAGCTAGAGCCTAGACCTCTACTAAATACCTGTGGGATAAACTGGAATGCTGGATTAGGCTGAGGCCAAAACAGCCTTTTTACAAACTGGCTATTGTAGCTGCTTTTCAGAAGGAATGGAGGTGAAATCCAATCATCATCACCAGGTAGAATGAATTCCCAGGAGAACTGAGGCTGTCACACAGACAAACTATCCATATGTTCCAAACATGTTGGGAACCACTGCATGCTATGACCCTTTTCAAGTGTGCTGCAAGATTAGGGGAAACTCCTTTGAGTTGGCAATCACTGCTTAGGTGGACTGTGAATGTGTGACTTCACTGCAAATTACTGCCATTGAAGCACTAACATAGGGTGTATGCTTTTGGATAAAATTTCATTATGTGAGTAGTATTCTAGCA
The DNA here is from genome assembly GCF_048544385.1 of Mastigoproctus giganteus. Lineage (NCBI taxonomy): Eukaryota > Metazoa > Arthropoda > Arachnida > Uropygi > Thelyphonidae > Mastigoproctus > Mastigoproctus giganteus. The sequence continues at coordinate 71,541,287 of NC_143584.1, read as the reverse complement.
TTTTATCCTGGAAGCTACAGACCCATTTGTTCCAGCAGAGAGTTTTTTTTTTTATTATTATTAATAAAAAATAAATTTTGCACCAACAGCCAAAAGGCCTTACATGTATTAATAAATACAACTTTGTTACACTATTATGTCCAAATGTTTAATTTTTACATGAATAAAATATACATTAAACGAGATATTATTACAAAATATCAATACTCAAAAAGAAAGAAACCCTGTATTTGACTAACAACAATTAAACTACGAAATACATAAATGCATAACATTGATTGTAATGAAATAAACACTAATAAGCAATATTGTTGCCCCCCCCAACCAAGTTAATCCACAAGAGAAAGCTTAATCTGTTATGGATTATCAAAACCATTCTTGAATATGGCCTTATGTTTTGCATCTACGACGATAACTCATATATTCATCTTAAAAGTTGCAACCAGGAATCAAGTATATGATATTAACTGGAAATTAATGAGTTAATTTTTAAATATGAAATTAAGTAATTGAGTAAGGAGGATGCTATACTTTTAATTGAGCAGTTAGCCATTTTGTACAGATAGCTAGCTGACATTGTAAATCAGGATATTATAAATAACTTGTAAAGTATGAAATATAATGAAATAGTTCATACCTTACAAGTTATCCCCTTCAAAATAAATCCCTTTGGCTTGCAAACACCATTCCATATGTTTCTTCCAAGGACAGAAATATTTCTGGAAGTCATCATAGCCCTTAAGGAAACCCATCATGGGTTCCCTTAAGTACACTTTTCAGTTTAGGGAAGATAAAAAAGCCACAAGGGGCTAGATCTGATGAGTAGGGTGCATGTTCACACAGAGGGATTTGTTATTTGGCCATAAACTGGCAAACAGAGTACATTGTATGCTGGTGCATTGTCTTGATGGAGCATCCAGCCATTCTTCCACAATTCAGATTTTTTCTGTCAAATCTTTTCATGCAGCACTGTTTGCACTTAAATATAGTATGTTTTGATTGATAGTCATTTGGTGAGAAGTCATCATCATCATCAGCCATTTTCAATCCACTGCAGGATGAAGGCCTCTCCAGCAACTTTCCAGTTCCTTCTGTTTTGAGCACTGGCCATCCATTTACTACCCACAAACTCATGAATTTCATCTATCCATCTCCGCCTTTGTCTTCCAGGTGTTCTTCTAGCTCCTCTTGGATACCATTCTGTTATTTTCTTAGTCCATCTGTCATCATGTCTTCGAGCTATGTGTCCTGCCCAAGACCATTTTATTTCTTTAGTTTTGATAAGAATGTCCTTTACTTGAGTTTGTTGCCTAATCCACGTGTTTCTCTTCTTATCTAACAGTCTGATTCCCAATATGATTTGTTCCATTCTTCGCTGTGTAGTTCTCAACTTCTCTTCCATTCTTTTGGTGAGTGCCCAAGTTTCACTTCCATAAGTCATGGTGGGGAGTATACATTGGTTCATTATTTTACGTTTCAGACAAACTGGGATATTGCTCTTCAGTATGTGACTATATTTCCTGAATGCTATCCATCCAAAATTTATTCTTCTCTTGACTTCCAGCCATTTATCATTATTACAGCTAATGACTTGTCCCAGATAAGTATATGACTCCACCTTTTCAATTACTGCTCCTTCAATCATTATTGCCCTTTCTGTGGCATACTTGTTCATCATTACTTTTGTTTTAGCCATATTCATCTTTAGTCCAAAATCCTTACTAGCTGTGCATAACTGATTAAGATTTTCCTCTAATTCGTTGGGATCGTGGCTAATTACCACAATGTCATCTGCAAATCGTAAATGGTTTAGGTACTCTCCATTCACATTGACTCCTTTCTGCGACCAGTCTAATCTTCTGAAAGCTTCCTCAAGGGCAGCAGTAAACAGCTTCAGAGATATTGTGTCTCCTTGTCGAACTCCTTTCTCAATTTTAAATTTCCTACTGTCTTTGTCTAGTCTAATAAAGGAGGTAGCACTCTCATATATTTTCTTCAAATTCATAATATATGGGGTATCAATGCCTTGTCTTTCCAGTGCCCGAAACATTGCCTTATGCTGTATGGAGTCAAATGCCTTTTCATAATCCACAAATGCCAGGCATAATGGTATTTTATATTCATTTGCTTTCTCCATTAGCTGGTGAGAAGTATTCAGCATTAATAATTCCTTTAATATCAAAGAAAATGAGAAACATGCTTTTGATTTTGACATTCTTGCTTTTTTTTGGTCTGTTGGATTCTTTTGTCTTCCATTGCACTGATTGTCTTTTAGTTTTTGTGTTATACTGGAACAGCCAACTTTCATCACAGGTAATTACTCCAAAAGTCTGGCTCTTCAATTTTTTTTCAAAACACCTTCAAAATTTGGAGTCTTTGATCTTCATTCAGAATTTTTGGCACACACACACACACACAAATTTTAATTTTCAATTAAAATTTGTCTGTTTTTGTCTATATTGAGTTCTGATGTAACCATTCTAATGCTTAAATGATGATTACTTCTAATCAGTGTCCATACCTGGTCCATATTTTAATCAGTTTTCATTGGTACCAGACAGCCTGGTCATTTCCATATTCTCCCTTCCTTCTGAAAAATCTTCTATACCATTCAAACACATAAGCTCTTGACATAGTATCTTCTCAATAAACTTGAAGTAACACTCATAACTTTCAGTTGGTGTTTTCTGTAGTTTTGTTAAAAATTCGAGAATTTCATTGTTCAATTCTTTTGTCAGTCATTTCTCTGGCAAACTGCAAAAGCACAAGGTAACGACACCTGTCTCACTGCAAAGTGAAAAGGTGTGTTGGAACGTGACTTGGCAGACAGCTAGGGACAGGGTTGTGCCTTTGTTTCACAGGTGGTGACTAGTGTGTGGTTTCTGCATGAGCAGTCTCATTATTTAATAGCTACACCTCATAATAAGCACTAAAATAACAGTTGAATGAGTAGTGTAATGGATGAAACAGTTTCATGTGTATTGTTATTACTCTGGGTATATATGATTAAATCCAGATATATTTTCCAGTTAAACATTTTCAGCACTCATTTGCTGAAATGTTTCATACACATTCTTTTTGTTATAACTGGTGGCATCAGATAGCAAACTTCAAAAATATAGCCCGGTACCTTTCATGTGAGGCCAGCCCATAACAAATCAAGCATTTTACTTGCTGTGACTGGTGTTCTCTAATCATAAAAAAAAATTCACTATTTTTTTTTTTTTTTTTTACAAAACCTCCTTTTTAATTAATTAATAAAATTATAAAGAAAAGTGAAAGACAGTTTTAACCTTATGAAGTAATTTGCACGCACGCGCACATTAATATATGAATTCTACTTTATCCTGTTCTTATAAATACTTCCAGCATCTATTATATGCAACTGGTTTGTCTTATTTCTTTTATTTAGTTTGTTAGATTTTTCACTGTAGTTATCACCAATTTTTACTTTCCTTCACCTTCTGATCCACTCTTGCCCTCATGGATAGCACTTTTGGTAGAATTGCCGTTCTCCTCACACCGGCTGGAAAAGACTTGAGTTAGAGTCCCATCAATGACAGGAGAAATATTTATGGGCCTTTTTCACAACGTGACTGAGTTAATCGGTCTCAGGTGAAGGTAGTGTGGTTTCCCTCCCAGAAACCCGGGTGTTTAGTCCAGCAAACAGATCACAGACAATATACAGGGAGCAATATAGCCTTAGTCGCTGATGCTTCTAAAACCCTGCTACATCTGATCCACTCTCAGTTCTATTAAATTAGCATAACTGATAAAAGATGAGAAGGCAAAGGCAAATTATATTAGTTCTAGTTTCTGCATTACCTTGTTTTGCTCTTCATAATACTGTCAGCTGTTTTCTCATATTTATGTTCCTAAAATCTTCAATTGTTAAATTTTCTCATTCCTACTTTATGCTCACTCCACCCAATGCATCTTCTTTTTCCACTCAACCACCATATGTAAAATAATCCTGTCCTTAATTTCCAGGCTTCTTCCAGTTTCACTCTGTATAAGTTTAAATTGGACTGTTTTTCAATATTTTCAGAAATTCATATGTGCAAAATATTAAATGACAGCATCTTTTGTAGTGATTGATTTTTTCATAATTATTTTTATGAGTAAGGTATTATAACGGTAAGGGGGCTTAGAGGGAACAGGCATTCTGTGTTATGAGACACTCAATCTAAAACACTGATAGATCCAATATCTTTCTATTTCAAAAGATTTAGGAGAAGTCCGGTTGGCCTGCCTCACTAAAATCCACTCATGCACACCTTCTCGATGGTAAGCTCTGTTTCACTTAGGTGGCAACGAATGTGTAGATTGGTTCTCTTCAAGACGCCTGGTCAGCGTGAAGAGGAAAAGACCAAACCCTCCAGCACATGACAGTAAGACAAAACAAATGGCCCTCAGTCCCCAGTGGCTTTTACTCCTCCTCTTACCGCAGCGAGAGGATCAGAGCGGTAGCAGAGGGTGCTAAGAATCTCTGGGTGTGACCAGGCTGCCATGCACGGTTGTTGTTGTTATTTGGTTTTTAGGAGCATTAGCAACTAAGGCCATATTGCTCCGGGATATGCGGTGGTCATTCCCTGACCTTTCCACATCCTCCGTATTTGGTGGTGATGGGCTCGAACCCTGGTCTAATCAAGAAGCGTGTGCTACGCACTGCTGCTCCTTCCCACCTGGCTACGGAGGTGCCTTGCCATGCACGGAAACTGAACTTGGCCTGTTACAACATAAGATCGTTCATCGGTGAAGACAGGGATATTAGAGTTGGAAAAGGAATCAGAAAATGTGAATTGGAATATCATCGGTTTGGCTGAAACAAGAAGAAGAAATGAATCACTTATAAGTTTATCAAGTGGAAATTTGCTGTACACCAATGGAAACAGTGAAAGGAGTTGGCTTTCTGGTCCATAAAGATAAAAAAACAACATTTTGTAATTCAAAAGTACATCACCAAGGGTGTTAAGACTACTACTCAGGATTTCTAAGAGGTATATGCTGAAGGCTATAATGATTTATGCACTAACATCGAGCCATCATGATGAGGTTGAAGAAATGTACACCAAAATTGAGAATCTTCTAGATGAACAGAAAACTCACTACACTATCATTATGGGGGACTTCAATGCTAAGGTTGGAAAGAGACAAAACAGTGCAGAAAGGAGAACTGTAGGAAATTTTGGAATTGGTGAAAGAAATGAAAGAGGTGAAAGACTTGTGGAATTTGCAGAATCTCGAGGATTGTCAGTAATGAACACTTTTTTCAAGAAAAGGGTGAACAGAAAGTGGACATGAAAGAGCCCAAATGGATTAACAACTAATGAAGTTGACTTCATATTCACTAACAGAAGATATATCGTGAATGATATTACTGTCCTGAACAAGGTAAATGTTGGAAGTGATCACAGAATGGCAAGATGCATACGACATAGATGTAAGAAAAGAAAGTAAAAACTGACTAGAGTAAATAATACAAAGGTCTTTGAGATAACAGAACAGGAGAAAAGGCAGTATGTACTGGAACTTAAAAACAAGTTTGAGCTTCTGCAGACTGCTCAGGACCAAGATATCGACAAGGAATATTACAACAAAGAAGAAAAAATCAGTCAAGAAACACTTGTCATGATGAACCGAAGACGACAAATGAAGAGCAAGAAAAACACCGACAGGGAGAAAATCGAGTATACTGAGTTATGCAAAGCCATTAGAGACTCAAAGAGGATATAAGAAAATTTAACACAACAAAAGTAGAACAAGCATTAAGGGAAAACAAAGGATTTAAATCAGCAGCCATGAGCAGTAATACAGAAAGACTAATGATACTGAAACTGAAGAATAGCGATGTTGTACTTATAAATAGCAGAGAATGCATAATTCAGATAGCAGAAGACTACTATAAAAGGTTATATAAGGAGCAAGGGCATGATTCCAGCAGTGGGGAAGATGGATTGCAAATTAGTAACACATACAACATACCTGATATCCTTCCTAATGAAGTAGAACATCAGGAATCAGAAAGCCCCGGAGGAAGTTACTGTAGAGTTGTTAAAATCGGAGGAAGAGACATGACACAAAAACTGGCAAGACTCTTCACAAAATGCATTAGAAAAGGTGTGACGCCCATCGAGTGGAATAATGCAATCATAGTTTTCCTGCATAAGAAAATTGGAAATTATAGACCAATTAGCTTGTTATCCCACATCTACAAGTTGTTCACAAGGGTCATTACTACAGATTAGAAAGAATACTTGATTAGAATCAACCGAAAGAGCAAGCTGGCTTTAGGGCAGGATTCTCAACTATGGATCACCTTCACGTAATATCACAGCTAATGGAGAAAGCAAATGAATGTAAAACACCATTATGCCTGGCATTTGACTCCACACAGCATAAGGCAATGTTTCGGGCACTGGAAAGACAAGGCATAGATACTCCATATATTATGATTTTGAAGAAAATATATGAGAATGCTACCTCCTTTATTAGACTAGACAAAGACAGTAGTAAATTTAAAATTGAGAAAGGAGTTTGCCTGAGAGAGGCCTCTGAGGTCGGGGAAAATTCATGTCTAGGAATAAATAAACTCATACGCCGACCATTAAATAAAATTTTGACTGTAACTGAAGTTTATAAACAAATAATATCAAAAAAATATATATATTTACAATAAACTGATGGTTGTATATTACAGAATGCTAAAAGCTATTTTAGCATTCCGTAATATACAACCATCAGTTTATTGTAAAATTTTAGCTTTTAGCATTCCGTTATATAAAACCATCAGATTATTGTAAAATTTTAGCTTTTAGCATTCCGTTATATACAACCATCAGTTTATTGTAAATAATTTGTTTGTTTGTTTTTTTTATATTATTTGTATAAACTTCAGTTACAGTAAAAATTTTATTTAATGGTCGGCATATGAGTTTATTTATTCCTAGACATTACATTCAGGAGGCAAACAGGCAAATATGTTCTTGCTGTTTTTATTGACTTTGAGGGTGTTTTCGATTCCCTCTGGTGGGAGATTGCCCTCAGATCACTGCAATTGGCAAAGTCCTTAGATCTTATTTTAAGGACCGACAAATTAGAGTATGTGCAAAGCATTTATCATACACGACTACCATTTCTAGAGGCTCAGGGTTCAGCCTTTGGACCTCTTTTCTGGAATGCCATTCTTGACCAGTGGCTTACAAAGGATAGCGAAGGTTTCATCAAAGTTGCATATGCAGATGACCTGGTGGTGGCTGTGCAGGGAGGATCAAGACAAATTCAGTCGGTTTTGAATGTATTATTGGCATGGTTGGGTTTAAATAAACTAAAGATTTCTGTCACCAAGACCAATTTCTTGGTGTTTAGATATCACTTCGATTATGGAAGGCCGCCAAAGGTAACCATAATATGGTACTCAAATTCCATATGTACAGAAAACCGTATTTGGGTTTAACTTTAGATGATCGTCTCGGGTTTCATGTACATGTCTTAAATCAATGAAGTTAGAATTTCCTGCAAGGAATGGAGTTTATACAAAATAACTGTGGTATTGTACTACAAGATGATATTTCTTCCCATTGTGGTTTATGGTGCTGGTATTTGGTTTGCGGCTGCTACCAAGGTCACAACTAATGCTAAGCTTCTGTCCCTACAATGTTTGACTTGGCGCATTATGGTCTTAGCTGCCAGTGCGCCATAAAAAATCAAATCAACCCTGCAATGTACAATGCTGCTTACAGTTATACGTGCTCCCAGGACAGTGTCAACAAATGCCTTGCAGGTACCATCCTTGGATTTACACATTATTTTCTGGGGTATCGTATATAACTTAAAGAAGGGAATGCCATTACAATTACTGAATATTACCTCTAACCCAAATAACAATATAAAGGAAGAAAAACATAGAATTTGGGGTGAGCTTGTGAATTGCTGGCAGCAACGTTGAGATGTCAGCGAGTTTGGAACCATTACAAGAGGGTTCATTCCAGCTGTAAGCTTTGCAATGAACAAGAGGGTGTCTTCTTGGTTTGCTCCCATCATGACCACGAGTTACTTAATCACTGGACATGGCTTAAGGGCCAAACTATTTAAAAGAGGATTAGAATCTGACCCCTTCTGTTCGTGCGGTGAGGTTGAACCTTGGAGCCATGTCATCCTTCAATGCGGACTGTATGCTTCACACAGGCAGGAATTGCTAAATAGGTTACCAAACCTCATGGAGAATAATTTACCTCTCTTGGTTCAGAGCTGGGACATCTTTGCTTTGCTTCAGGAATTCTCAGCCAAAATTTTTAAAAGACAGGAGTTACGAACTCTATTGCAGGATACCAATTAACAGAAGTGCTGCACATTTAACGATAGAATGCTTGCTGTACAGTCATCTTCATTGGATGTTTCTGGATAATAGTGCGAGTTGATCTTCCACTCCTGGATACCCAAATGCAGGCTTGCATTTGTGGATGGACTCTAAGTGGAGATAATATTAATCTAAGTGTTACTGTTAATTTAATGTCATTCTAAGTGTATGTATGCATTTGCATGTAAATATTTGTATAATGTTGCTTTTGTTTCAACAAATGTACATTGTTTTTAGTTGGATTCCCCCCCCCCCCGGCCTCCAAGTCTAGGCAGTCTTGGGAGCGGCATTGCTGGCACCTACCGGTATAGCACTTCATCTGGTGGGTGTGGGATTTGTGCATTATAGTGCGCGCACACACACACACAGAATGGGTGATCCAGGTGTTGATTGGTCCCTGGTGGTGAAATGGCCTGACACAACACTTTTTTTCGGGCCTGTTTTGCAGAGGTTCTGAGCTATCACAGGAGTAATAGGTGGAGATGGGTTTGTGTCTAGAAGCCACCCTTCTTACCAGGACACACACATGCATATGTAAACAAGGGGCACAGCAGTATATAAGAGTATGTATATAAATCTTGTATATAAATTGATTAATATGTATCTTGAGAATATATATACAGTCGTATGTTAATAAATTAATGAAATGTACAAATCGCACTGGATGAAAAGATAATGGCTAAGGGTTTAGAAGGTGCAAAGGATATAAGAGGTGAGATGATAAGTTAGGAGACGGAGACACAGGGAAATACAGTAGTTATGGAAACAAAGAACAATAAAATATTGGTGGGTGGAAAAGGGTGATTTTGATGACAATGGGACATTGGTGAATGAGTTTTGCTTTTTCACAGCAGGGAATAATCAAGACACAGTAATGGCTGCTTGTGTGAAGGATAAGGTTGTTCTAGATACAGTCTGTTCAGGCAAATTGAATAATCTTGGAGAAATTAGTGGAGTTATAAATAGGGTAAGAGATGTGACTGGATTTGGAGATGAAGTGGTTAATAGAGAGGACAAATATAGTGTCTTGGGGAGTCATGAGAAAATAACAGATGCAATAGTCACTGGAACAATGCAAAGAAGTTCCAGAAAGGGTAGGCCGAAGAACGTTAAGAATACAACTGATAGAACATTAACTGGACTAGATACTCAGGAAGAAAGCAGAAGTGAAGATTTGCAGATGACTGTTGACTTGGGAATGGTTACTCCATTTTCTTCCAGAAGTCTATCTCCCGGCTGTTTTAGATTAGTTAGGCTTCGAAATAGATCTAGTAGAGTGGATGATGTCAGTTCAAGGGACACTCCTACCTTGCGGGGCATGGCTACATCGTCATGCAGTTGATCCTCCTCAGCCTAGGAAAAGTGCCAAAGGTAAACATGGGCAATGTTCCAAAGTAAGTACCAGTTTGAAGAATACTATGCGTAATGTTCAGAAGGATCCTGACTTCGCCAAGACAAATAGGAATTTGGAGAAGTTGATGAAATGCCCACACCTGTTTCCCTTGGTTTGTCTCCATGCAATGGATCACAGAGTATGCTAGATCAAGGGGATTTTATCTGAATTGTGTAGATTTAGGGAACCTGTAGATTTAGCTGAGAAAATATCTTTTAAAACATTCAGTGAGCTTTCTCTTTACCTGCACAAGGACCTGGAGGACTTGCTCTTTCAGGAGAAAAAAGGTGTGGATATGAGGATTGTAAATGCAGTATTTTCACGATGGCATGCACTTGAAAGTGCCCTACATGATGTTGGCATTGAAAATGAGTGTCTAAAGGAGAAAGTCACTGGCTTAGAGAGGGTACTAGTGTGAATGAGAAACAACTGAGAGAGCTGCAGATCAAGGAAGACTGACTTACTAAGGAACTATTTAATGCTTCCTTGGTGGGAGCGGTGCCTCCATAGCCAGGTGGGCAGGAGCAGCAGTGCATAGCACACGCTTCTTGATTAGACCAGGGTTTGAGCCTGTGACCACCAAATATGGAGGATGCAGAAAGGTCAGGGAATGACCACCGCATATCCCTGGAGCAATATGGCCTTGGTTGCTAATGCTCCTAAAAACCAAATAATAACAACAACCACCTTGGTGGGCACAGAAAATAAATGCTTAAAGGATAACATTACATCCTTGGAGGTTAAATTGGAGAAATACAAACAAAAAACTGATGGGCTGAAAAATAAAGAAAGTGATATGGTAGAACTATATAGGAAGGTAATCCAGCATAGTACACCTCTGAATCAGGTGAACGTCGAGGGACGAGGGCAAACTAAGGGCAGAAATGAAAGTCAGGTGTGCTTGCCTTCCTCATCATCAGATGAGACAGGCGGACATGTTCTGATAATGAAAGCAGCTGATGGATCAAGTGAAAAATAGTGATAAGGTGCGTTTTAGCAGTAACTAAACAGCTTAAAAGCAGCTTAAAGAAAATTAGATCAGGACGTTTTGGAAGCTTAGGGATAATGGTGTAGTATTGGAGATGCAAACAGAAAAGGAGTTAAAAGAGGTAAAGGAATGTGAGAGCATTAAACAATTGGGTGTGATCCTCTCGACTCCAAAAGAGCCAGGGTGAAAAATAATATTGTATGATGTGGAAAAAACGATCAACAAAGAATTTAGTATGAAAATTTCTAGGGAGGAAGTGGAGACATATTTGTCCATTTTTGTAGTAATAAAGCAAAAACAGGAAATAATTGGGTCCTCCAGGTGTCAAGGCATATTAGAAGTCATTTGTTACTGCAGGGTAGGATTTTCATTGGCTTCATGTCATATAAGTTCAATGACTTTCATTTAGTTATCTTGTGCTATAATTGTGAAGGATTTGGTCATACAGCCAGAACATGTTACCACAGAGACCCAATTTATAGTCACTGTGCTGGTATAGGACACTCCTACACGTTCTGTACTCATCAGCGAGAACAACCAATCTGTTCCAATTGCAAAAAAATCAAGGCACAAATCATTCCGTAAGGAGTAGACAGTGTTCAGAATACTTGAATGTACTTAAGTTGGTGAAAGAAAGAGCACAGCAATTTGATAACATTAATGGCAGATATTGATAATCACTTAATTCTTAATCACTTAATTCTTAATTCAATGCAAAATTGAATGGTAACCTACATATACTACAGATTAATGCTCAGAGATTAAGATCGGTGGCTGATGAAGTTAGACTAGTGTGCAGCAGGGAGAATATTGATATAGCTTGCATACAGGAACCATACGTTGTGAAAGGTAGGCCTACAGGATATCCACTTTCAGAACACGTATTTTGTGCAGATGAACCAGACTTACAAGCTGACATTGTAGTATTTAATAAGGACATAGTTATCACTGTTTTAAATTCATTGTGCTCTTCACAGATGATGTGCTTAGGGGTGGAGTCAGATCATGCATCATTCTATCTATGTTGTATGTATCGTCATCACTCAACAGATATTAATATCTACATCAGGTACATGGAACTGGTTCAAAATCACTTGGGTAGTAATTCAGTAATATTTGCGATGGATTCAATGCAAGATCAGCATCGTGGTTTGATAGAATTACAAATGATCGTGGACGTCAACTAGATGAATTCTTGGCTTGTTGTGAATTGCTTATACAAAATCTACCAAGTCCACATAGCACATTCTTCACTGTTAATGGAGAAAATATTGACTTGACAATCTTTAAGGTAAGGGCAGCTGGTATCATGGACGATTGGCAATTAAGAGCAGATTGTGTCTGCTCTGTTCGTTGTGCTATTGTATTTTCTGTCAGGGACAGGACAAAACTAGCTCCATCTCAGGAACAGTTGCAACAATTTGTTATCAAAAATGCAAAGTGGGATAGGTTTGACGAACATATTCATGTCCGACTTGGCAATCTGGGAATTGGGGCATTCAGCCAAATGTCTGGAGAGAATGCAGTGGACTTATTTCGGTGCTCTCTATTTGAGGCTTCCACCAAGTCTATGAAACAAAAGAACTGTAATAGGATTCCAGTTAAATGGTGGTCTGGTGAATTAACCCAACTTCAAAAGCAGGTTCATAAAGCACAGAAAAGGTACCAAAAGTAGTCGGCATAACTATGGGGAGGAGGAAGTTAATGCACTTAAAGCTGAGTATCAGAGGATACAGAGTGCATACATGCACATGATATCGAAATCAAAATTAACCACCTGGAGAACATTGGTTAGAACGGTGGAAAATGAGAATCCATGGGGAATTGTATATAAGCTATGTACTGGCAAGATTAAAATATATAATGAAGATACGGCGTACTCTATTGGGATTGTTTACGAGCAAAGTACGAGTTGGAAAAAATATGTCTGCGATTTTGGATCATCTGATTGGAGATACTATCTCTGAGCAATATGATGGGGAACATATGTTGATGAAAAGGCTGAATCATGCTTACTATGGGGGTACATGATGAGGATCCCTTTAGGCTGAGCTCTGTGATGCAGTACAACCCATAAGGATAATACATACCCAGGGATGGACCTCATTGCAGGAGAGGTCATTAAACAGGCTCATAGATTGATACGAGGGATCCTTCTTGAAGTCTTTAATACCTGCCTGTGCGATGGGGTCTTTCCATCATGGAAGGATACCTTATTAAAGCTGATACTGAAGGGACCATCTAGGCCAAAAAATGATCCACGATCTTATCAACCTATTGCCCTCCTCCCTGGATTAGGAAAAGTGTTTGAAAGAATGCTGGTGAGGCGGATTACACTGAAAAAAACTGACACTGGTCTGGCAGACAATGAGTTTACTCCAGTTCATGGAACAGAAGATGTGCTTCAGGCATTGCAGAACTATATATTGGCTTGAACAGTAAGTATGTCCTTGAAATCTTAACTTTGAGGGAGCTTTTGACACCATTCAACAGAACAGCATTCTTATGATGTTGCGACTTGCAGGCTGTTCAACTAAGATCTTTAGGATGGTAAAGAACTACTTCACACACCATACAGTGACTATTAAATTGTCAATTGGTTCCATTGTACGAGAGTGACCAGGGGATGCCCACAAGGATCAGTTTTTGGACAGCTAATGTGGAACCTAGTTTTGGAGGACTGGTTGCATAGGGACTTCAAGCATACAGGGATGGTGGCGTATGCTGATGATGGGCTGACTGGGCTAGCCGGGTGAGTAAAGTGCCTGCCTGGCAACCCAAAGGTCGCGGGTTCAAATCCCGCCTCGGGCTTGGATCACAGTACTGCAAAAACCTTGGGAGGTGCATTATGGCCACAGAAGCCAATGCGCCAACAACTTACTAAAACAAACAAACAAAAGTATGCCGATGATCTTGTGCTGTTTATTGAAGGAAATTCAAGGATGCACTTAAACTTTGCTGGAACTTAATAATTGGTGTAGGTTATATAAACTGACTGTATCAGGAACCAAAACAAGGACAAGGGTCATTTTTCAGATAGAAACCCCCCCCCCCCCCCAGTTGTGAGAAAAAATGGGTCAAGCCTAAAATCAGCTAGGCATTATGCTTGATGAATATTTGACTTTCAACTCACATATCAGAAAAGGTGAGGAAATTTGTTGGAATGATTACTCGAATCACTAGGATTGGCTGGGGAATAAAAGGTAGGGCACTGAACTTGCTATATGAGTGTGTATTTAACCCCATGGTAATGTATGTGCATCAATTTGTATTTACTAGAAAGTTCAGTTCCATTTAAAGAGTACCGCTCCTTAGGATGTGCATGGCATGCAGAACTGTGTCGACCCCAGCTTTGCAAGTTGTGCCTGGTGAATTGCCTTTTGATCTGTGCTTGGTGTACTGTGCGTTGGCTTGCTTCGTCCACCATGGCATTCCCTGTTCTTTTTCTGAATATAGAGGTGATGCCCACCTCTATATTCAGAAAAAGAATTCAGAAAAAGAAAAGAATCTGGGATGCTCTGGTAAAAGTCTGGCTGGAGTGTTTGTGATAAAGGGCAGATTACAGGAAAATTTTTCCCAGATATAACAAATGCAGCCTCGATAAAAAGTTTAAATGGTTTGCACCAAACTTTCAAGCTATGTTCTTATTGACTGGTCATGGTTCGATTAATGCAAAGTTGCATGATTTAGGAATTACTGAAAGATCTAGTTGCCATTGTGGCCAAAGGGAATCATGGGAACATTATGTACAACTGTGAGGAGTACAGCGATCTACGAATTGAATTGGTATATTGGGTGCGTAATCTCAGATCTTATGGCAGACTTCTTGGCTGCTATATTTGTTAGGCAGTAGACTCTTCTGCATCTGGAAGACTTGGATTGGTAATGCAGTATGGTGTAGTGCCAGATTACCTAAAGTTCTGTGGAATCGTTCTGAAAGGTTTTGCTTTGATGGAGGCATGAGCCTACTATATCCACTGAAACTCCAGCTCTTTGTGCTTCTGGCTTTCCAACAGACTGTGAACAGATGTAGCTCTTTCCACTGAAGTTTGAACTTTGTCTGAAATTTAATTATATGTATATTTATTTTTTATGTAATTTGATTATTCTCAGTTTTTTCATATGTATCTGTTTTGGTCATGGCAGTTTTTCCTTCCCTGTACTTGGGCAAACAGTAGAGAGAATATATTAGAGTACTCTAAATTATGTGTAACTGACAGCAGGGTTGCCACAGGTTGACTGGGACTGCTTTAATTAATAAATGTAATGTACAAATCGCAAATCTGCCCTACCATGGAATATTGTTCCCACATCTGGGATGGTGACCCCAAATCCTCTCTCAGGCTTCTAGATTCCATTCAAAAGAGGGCAGTTTGGTTAATTAATGACTCGTCTCTAACAATGTCTCCACTCTGTCTCACACACATTCTGTTTCTGCCGCATGCCTTTTCTATAGATACTTCCATGGGCACCGTTCTTCTGAATTGGCTTCTATAATTCCCACTCTCTCTCTTTCAAAGCAGTCCAAACACGTGCCGCAACCAGTCAACATCCTTTTATTGTTCATTTTCTGGAACAACCATTCCAGAAAATGGAAGTTGAATCTCCAACCCATGCACATACTAGGTTCTAATTCCTCTCGTGTTTGGGATTTTCATTAAAAAAAAAAAAAACTATTAGATTGCTGTCAACCTAATATTTACTCTTTTTATGTTCTATATAATAAAATATAAGTGAAATTATGGTCATTCTATGCACATTTTTATTGTACATCAAAGTAAGTTTATTTTGAAGCAGTATTTTGTTACTTAATTAAAATTCTTAAATGCAGATGTGTTTATAGCCCCTGAAAAAATACTAATTCTCAATTGTCCCATTTTAAAATCCCATGTTAGTTCAATTATCCCATTTTGAAAGCAGACATTAATCATTGTGAATTAATACAGTAGGCCCTTAATATCATCATTGTTTCCTGTCATCATGATTCTATCTGTCTCTCACAGTTACTTTTTCCATAGCATTTAAATAAATGAGCATCTAAAAACTGTTTCATAAATGATAAATAAAACATTAAATAGCAATATTGTTTATTAAAAATGATCTTTCACCACTGTAGATATTTATAGAAAATTCACTTTTCCAAATAGGATGCTATTTACAGAAAAACCAATTCAACAAACAGCACTATAAACAGGCAACATGAAATGATTCAGCTAATGTAGTCAAGCCTCGCATGCAAGCATATACATCCAGCATGTACAGTTATATGACATTACTGTACATGCTAATTATATTTACTCTGAGTAATAACTCCTTGCTGCTTGGCTGTGCTAGTTTACCAGGAACATCACAGTAAAATATTTTCAAACCACCCAGCTGTTTAATTTTGAGTCTTCTTTATCATTTGACTTCACAGACATGGATGCTGAGCTTGTTGCAAAAATAAAGGAATTCAACAAAAAAACAAGGGTAAAAATTTTTGAAAATTACTGCTAATTTGGAAGTTGGAAAATAAATAATTGTTATCATACTTAAGCCACTGTGGAATGCCACCCCACAGTAGTAACAACAACTGCAACTGATAAACAAAAATATAAATATGGTGCAAAATTAAATGCATGAAAAAGTATATTTTGCTGAAAATGGGGAAACTGCCGATTTGGATTTCTAATCAGCAAACTAAGGAAGAAAATGTGAATTCCACTTTTATAAGTCAGAAGGCTAAGGGGATTTTTTCCAGTCTCAAGGCAAATGAAAAAAAAAAAAATTGTGATTAAATTAGTTGAATTTTGCTGGTTTGACTGATTTAAACTGAGAAAGCATGGTGAGTTAGCAAGTGCAGACATACAAGCAGCGAGAAGTTGTCAGTGACTCTACAAAATGAGGAGCTCGAATGCAATCCTAAACAAGCCTTCAACATAGACAAAAAGGGGCTGTTGTGGAAGATTCTCAGTAGAACTTTTATTACAAAGAAGAGCTGGCAGATTATAGGCCATTCAATGATTGACTGGCTTTTCTTCTGGGTGAACAATGCTGCTGGGGATTTCTAATTGAAACTTGCACTTGTTTAACAATCAAGGGGCTTTGAGGCTTTGTGAAAAAGCTTCCTGTGATTTGTAAGTAAAACAAGACAACTTCAGTTACCAGGGCTGCCATCAGTTTTGCTCTAGAGTCAGTATGAAAAACATAGCAGAGAAGACTCCAGGCTATCCAGACAATCTTGATGGGATTGTAAGGACCAACTTCTTGCCTCTTGGTATAACATCTGTCTTCCTACCTATGAACCAGAATAAAATTACAAATTTTATTCTCTGTTGCCTGCATTGACTGTATTTTGTAACTGCTTACAGGCCACTGCTGGAGAAACAAGCCAGCTTTCAGGAATTTTAGAAAAGTTTCAATTTCAACAGTGCAATCGACAACACTACAGTTGCCTGAGATGAATTATGCATGCAGCATGGAGGAAGTTGTGGCCTGGATTCTAAGAGAAAATACCCAAAAGAGTGCAAGAAAAAACTTGAGCTAGGTATCCAATTGTAAAACTTTATGATGGTGAAGAATTGTTGGAGGTACATGCCTAAAAATTTAGCAATCAAGATCTGGTTCAATTGAGTGAATTAAGCCTCTCAAGAGTCACCTGATGAGTAGGTTGAGGAGAAGAACCCAAGGACTTTGAATTTTTTCTTCAAGCAATGGATGTAATGAAAGAGCTTTTAGGTGAGGAATCAAATTCAAAAAGACCTCCAAAGTCATTAGAGATGTCGAAGCTGATCTTCATTGCTGCAAAGAAGTCCTGAATGACAGGAAGGCTAGGTGCGCTGAACTTTAGATTAGTTCTGCAAAAGGAAAGGTAATATTTCCAGGAATCCTGTGCCCTCAACTTCTCGGTTCAACTAGATATGCACAATATATGTTGATATGAATAAAATGTTGTTAATCTAGTTATTGAGGTTTACTTACTCAAAGAGAAGGTTAGTGTACAAATTTAACTTTTCCAGAACAATACCATTATAATATGTGAACTGTCCCACTTTCATGGAACAAATTAAAAACAGATATTGTGGGCCTACATCTGTTTTTACTGAAAATTAACTGAACAGATTGACCTGCTTATTGTAATGTACGGGCAGTGAAAAATGACTTGAAAGTAACTTAATTTTTGTCATGTTATTTAGAATATTACTGTGTGTAATTTTCAAGTCCATGAGTAGTTAAAAGTATCAAGTAAAGAGAAATTCACTTTATTTCTTCTAGTCATAACAAAATACTTGTAGATGAAGAAACTGACATTGTGCAATAGTCTGTACAAATATAGCAAGAAGTTTTTATTTTACACATTTTGAAAAACAAGTCATAACAAGCAAGCTCAAGCAATTCCAAACTTGTATTATAATTTTTAACAAGAGACTTTCTAAATTTTAAAATGCATTAAATTTGAATGCTTCTAAATAATTCACTTAATCAAGCATGCCAATCTATCAAATGTATCTTACAAAAGAAAGCACTTTTTTATTATTTTATTTTTTATTTTTTGGATGAAAGACTAGATGTACACTCAGAGTTCACAACAAATGCGAACAGGATGGCTCTCAGCAAACGTTCAACAATATCAGAGAATGAAGCTGTACACAAAGAAGTTCATTTTAAAAAAGTACAGAAAGGAATCGGAACCCTATAATGATAAAAACAACATTTATATACATGCCCATGGCTTTCTTTTAGAGGTCCATGGAGAACTCACATTTTCTATTTTACAGAAAAATTACTGTCATGATTATAAATCTAACATATACTCTAAAAAATGCTGCATAGAAAAAAAAAAATAATAATATTACAATAAAAATTTATGGAGAATTTTATGCTTTTGCAGCTGGAACATGATTATGACAGCAATTAATAAAGTCTCCAGGCACTTTACCTTCTTATAGCACTTTCCTACATTCTCCAAAACTTGGCCTCTAGTTGATATTTGGCAATGGGTTGTATAAAAAGTTTTATTATAATTCTCCACACTGCCAAAACCACAAAGCTCCTGAAAACTGAAGAAGGCTACAACTGAGGGCTCTCATCTAATAAGTAGATTCAGGTTCAGTTTTGAATGGCTGTACTGGAATTGGATGAATTTTTACAAATGTCTCTGTTGGTGATGGTGTATTTGGATGTCCATTGCTCACTTGCTCAGCATGATTGCTATGATGTCCATTTGTTAAGTGGTCAGATGGGCCATGAAGCACTGTATGATGAATGGATGTTGGTGCTTGTGTAGCTAAAGGTCCAGATGGAGGTGGAACTGCATTCCCAGTGTCTGAAGCAGCGCCTGCAGAGATGGTCATCGGAAAGGAAGCTGTAGCAAAGCAGGAGTTGTATGTGCAACATTACAAATCAATAAAACTAAACTTAAAAACTCATATAAAAAAAAATTGAGTGCATACATAACCACTAATTTTTAAAGGTTTTTTATTTATTTATTTATTTATTTATTTATTTCATCTGTTTACTTCTGGATCACATAACATTTTGCTAGGTTTCCCATTACAGCATGTATATTTTTTTTTTTGTATTTTTTTTTTTTTTCCCCTATTACTAAGCTTCCTCACTACAGATATGTTCTCATAATAATTAATAATATTTTCTTAGCTATTAAAGTATTAACAATACAAGAAGAAATAGTACATAAGTCAACATTTCACTGAGACCAAATATTAGTAGTATGCAGACTGTGGGTCATTAAATAATAAGTAAACATGTTGGTCAGACAACTTGTGTGATCAAGACCCAATAATATTAATAAAATCAGACAAATGCTAACTTATTATGATTTTCTCTTGTAGAAAATCTGTGTCCTCATTTTGAATTTAAATCAATGTTTTGAATTTAAACCAAATAAGAATAGAATAATAATTAGAATATATGGCATATTAAGAAATATTAAAAATTAGAATATATTTTAAGTCAGAAATCTCTTGCCTGAGATTTTTTCCAGGAATAACTGCATCCAGGTAAGATGTAATCAGAATAGATGGAAACAATATTAAAAGACCTGCTTAAAGATGGATGAACCTTGCAAACAGAACAAAGGAATAAAAGAAAGCTTTGACCCTATATCCCTGCATGGCGAATAATTGGAAGTATAATGGTAGATAATTACCCAAAGCTTGATGGTGGCTTTTCATTTATACTATCATCTTCAAAGGGGAAGTGAATACGTGTCTAAAGGTGTGTGTGTGGCTCCAACATGTTCCACTGCCGTATTTAAAAAAGTGGGGGGGTTTAAGTAGGCAAGAGGAAGAGAAGAAGAATAGAAGGAAAATTCCCGCCCCATTGTATTTCACTAATAGTTTAGGCATTTGAAAATCTAGGGATTTAGAACAGCTTTAAAGGTCTTTTGGAGGAAAGAATATGAATGTTTCCACTCGAAAATCCGGGTGTGTGACCACCCATCCCCATTAGTAGATGTCCTGAATGGGGGGGGGGGGGAGTTGTTTTGTTATTAAATTTGAACTTTAGGATATTTGTTTTAGATCCTACTCCTCTGAAATTATTATTGGTCCTTGTATGTTTATTGACTTGTTTGTTGATCTTATTGCTAGAGTTTCACTGGTTTCTAACTTAAATTTTGTCTAAATTGGGATATTTTCAAAGGACAATGTCCTGTGTCAAGTGGTGAGCTATCAACTCAAAACAAATTTTTTTCTGTCCAGTCTATATTTTCTTTATTGTTTGAGGGTACTTTTAAACAGCTTTTGTGTTTTTGGATTCTGCTATGTGACAACATTCTTGTGCTGCCTATGTATATACAATTGCAGTCTGTTGAGCAATGAATTGCATAAACTATGTTTGTTTAAAATTCATTGCTTTTTTTTGTTGAATTTTTAAGGTATGCCGATAGTTTCTTGGAGTTCAAAAATTTTCAAAGATTCCAGGGTAAGCCTAGCCTTCGGCAGCTCCAAGAAACTATGGGCATACATTAAAAATTGCACTTTGGAAATACTGCAATGGGATATGCTGGGGCTATATATATATAAGGCCTTCGACAAGTGTTCTCTTCCCCTTTGAAGATAGTATAAAGAAACCCCCACTAAGCTTCGGATAATTATCTCCCATTGCACTTCCAATTATTCGCAATGCATGGATTTAGAGTCAAAGCTTGCTTTCATTCCTTTGTTCTGTTGCAAGGTTCATCCATCATTAAGCAGGTCTTTTAATTGTTTCCAACTATTCTGATTATATCTTACCTGGATGCAGTTATTCCTGGAAAAAAAATCTCAGGTAAGAGATTTCCTGACTTTATATATATCTAAATTTTAATATTTCTTAATATCCTATATATTCTAATTATTATTCTGTTTTTATTTGGTTTAAATTCAAAATGAGGACATTTAAGGGAAATTTAGATTCAAAATTTGAATCTAAAAATTTGATTGATTATTATGATGTGGTTACAAAGGAACTGGATGCAAAAAATAATTTTGATATCATATACTTGGATTTCAGGAAAGCTTTTGTGCACAGAAGACAACTGTACCAATTGGAGCAGAATGGTAAATTGCTACAATGGATAAAAGGATGGTTGAGTGGGAGAAGACAGAGGGTGGTAATCAATGGGTGCTGCTCTTCGTGGACTAATGTAGTGTAGTCCCACAGGGTTCGATGTTGAGTCCACTGTTGTTTTGTATATTGATGAAGGTATATTAGGCTTAATGTCGAAGTTTGCAGATGATACAAAGGTTGGCAGGGTTGTTACTGATAGTAATGGCAGTGTGCTACAGCAACAGGAGCTAGAAAATTTGGGCAGATGGGCTGAGAAGTGGCAAATGAAGTTTAACCTTGGCAAATGCAAAGTATTGTATATGGATAGAAGTAACCTCAGAGAAATGTACCAACTGTGTGGTACTACACTTAAGGTGGTAGAAAATGAAAAATGCCTGGGAGTAATCGTGCAGTCAAATATGAAGTTTTCTGAGCAATGCAGACAAGCTGCCAGGGCAGGTCATGGGGTTTTGTCAACACAGTGGTACCTTTGTATCACTGTGTTGAAAATACACTGTTCTGGTCTGTTCTTCCAAGTGTCAAGGTCATTTTGTAGTAAAGTCTCCAATAATTTAATGTATTACATTCAGTGTTGCTGTTTAATTCCCCTTGGAAAAAAATGTGGTGCCCTTCGATTCCAAATGATGCAATGCCACACCATACAACTTATGGATCAATGGTTTTTCATGTAGTCCTCTAGGGTTTCTTTGAGATCAATTGTAACAGTAAGAATATCTGAAGAAAAGATGTTTCTGTTATTCCTCTTAAAATATCACTGAATTAAAAAAGAAAATACTCCAACGTCAGAGTGACTGATGAAAATTTATTTCAGCAGAACGTAAAATAATGAAACATTTTCCTTGGATTCTTTCAGCAGTGAGATCCATATTCAGGTAAAGAAAACAATGAGTGTCTTGAAAGGGTCCTAAGATGGGTAACCCACTTAGTGAGATCTGAAGCAGATGACTTATTTGTACCTGAATGTGAGAGAAAATACTAGGAGAAAGAATATTCTGGACCTCCTCATCTGGTGAATCAGATAACATCATAGGGTTTACAGAAAAGGAACCACTGGCAGATAGTGTTCACACAGTTGTTAGTTGGAAGATTAGGAAAGATATTCCAGTAGTTAAATGTAAAGGCAAGCATTTTAATTTCAGAAAAGCAGACTATGGCAGTTTAAGGCACTATGTGATATCTATTTACTGGGCAAACTGCATTGAGAGAGCAAATATATTAGCATTGTGGAATATCTTTAAAGCAATAATCACAGAAACTGTGAACGCATATATACCATTTAGGTGATTGATAGAATCTCTTAAAATACCGTATAAGAATTAGACTAATGGGAGAAATAGCATAGAGGCTTAATTTTTGGTACTCATCTCAGTTGATCTCCTTTGTTATATGATGTTAAAGTGGAATAGGATTAAAACTAATTAAGAAATTTGGTTAAAATTAATAAATAGATGGAAACATTAAAAATCTGTGATTAAAAGTAGCCAGGGAAGAAGTGCACATCTTATTCCTAGTTGTATTTTATAAATTATTAAAGTGAAGTTAAGTTGATGCCTCCATAGCCAGGTGGGCAGGAGCAGCAGTGCATAGCACACACTTCTTGATTAGACCGGGGTTCAAGCCCATGCCCACCAAATACGGAGGATGTGGAAAGGTCAGGGAATGACCACCGCATATCACCAGAGCAATATGGCCTTAGTTGCTAATGCTCCAAAAACCCAATTAACAAACAGTTAAGTTAAATGCAGCCAATGGTCATAACAAGAGACTTTTGTATAGATGTGTTCGGTTGTCAATGATAGGTGTAAGGAGAATTGCGTATTTAAAGAGTCCCGATTTCCCTTGCATTGCGAAACATGTGGGAACCTCACACGTGACAGATTCCAGGCCAATAAAAGATTTGTTGGAAGTTGTGTTCAAAACATTAAGACTAGTATAGTGGCAACACCATTCTATAACAAGTGCTTCATATAGAAAGATTTTGTAGTTGGATTTTAAAGTAATAATAGGAACGGTTGATCGATTAGAGGGTTGTGGTTATGGAGGTAAACGTGTTGAGTCTGGAAATGTTACATGTGCTGTCAATTTTGTAGGTGCCAGTGTTAGAAATTTCCAGATCAAAACATAAATTGGACCTTACTTTAAGGAGACTAAGATCAAACAACAAATTGGCATCCGTAGCAATATCCTTCCTCACATGTTCGGTATCGTAAAATTACATAAACCCAACCACCCTTTACAACCAATTTTTTCCTTCAGCAAATCTGCCTTCGCCAATCTTTCCACCTTTTTGGTAAAAATTATATCACCCCTCACAAGATTCTCAAAATTTAGAGTTCGCAACACCAACCAGGCTTTTTGAATGCATAAACTCCACTACAATTTCTGAAGGACATATACTAGCCTCTTTCGACATAGCTTCCATATACACTAATGTACAATTAGATTTCACGTTAAATTCTTTACGAGAACTCCTAGCAGCTGATGATACTTTAATCAAATGCACTTCCCTTAGTATAAACAACATTTTAGAACTTACCTTAAATTTGCTTGATGCTAGACATTTCCAATTTCAAGACCAAATATTTGGTCTCCCCATGGGACTAGGAATCTCTGCCCCCTTATCCGAAATCTATTTAGCCGGCATTGAGAATCAAGTACTTCAACCGTTTCCCACAGATATTAAACTCTACATGCACTATGCTGATGATGTAATGTTAATGGGAGATAAATCTTCCATTGACAATCTATTTGTTAAGATTCAACGCTATTCACAACAGGCTTAAATATACTTTAGAAATAGAAAAAGACAAAATTAATTTCCTTAACCTCAACAATATATAAAACAGGTACAAAATTAGGAACTAAAATCTATAGAAAAGAAACAAACACAGGGAAATACCTACATTTCTGATTGTACCACCCACTTAGTATTAAAAAATCTGTCCTTTATAATCAGATCCACAATGCCATAAAATACTGTTCTTCACATGACAATCTACTCACAGAGAAGTTTATTCCTAGACAATATCCCTTACAACTAATTCATCACAGAATTAATAATCCACACAACACAAACTGATAACAAACAAAATCCACGTGTTGTCCTCCCTTTCCACTACAGACTTACTCGACAACTTCGTCAAAAATATTTGCCAACACTGATATAACTGTAACATCTTCTTCATATAATAAATTAGGATCTATGTTTAATGCCTATAAAGAAACACACCATTACCCTATAAGCAACATCAATAATATTGTTTATCTAATTAAATGTCAACCAGGATGCAACGGATGCTACATCGGAAGCACATCTGCAAAATACAGTACAATAAAGACTCCCAACACACACGCATACTACCACTATAATAGTTTAAAAACTGATCATGCTAGCACTGAAATAACTCAACACATTCACCTCCATAACCACAACCCTCTAATCGATTCAGCAGTTCCTATTATTATTTTAAAATCCAACTAAAAAAATCTTTCTATATGAACCACTCTTTATAGAAAGGTGTTGCCACTATACTAATCTTAATGTTTTGAACACAAAACTTCCAACAAATCTTTCACCGGCCTGGAACCTGTCACGTGTGAGGTTCCCACGCGTTTCACAATGCATCAAGGGAAATCAGGACTCTTTAAATACTTAATTCTCCTTACATCTATTATTGCCAACTAAAGACATTATTATTATTATTAATAGCCATATGGTGCAAGGAAGCCTGGGGCTTTTGCTGCACCAGGAAAAAAAAAGTTGCAGAGTTACCCTGAGAGAGAGAGAGAGAGAGAGAGAGAGAGAGAGTCAAAAGTAGAAGGGAATCACCAAGAAAGAGAAGAATGATGATCTATAAGAAAGTCTCTTGTTACGACTGTTGGCCAAATTTAACTTTCCCTTTAATATTTTATACAAGACAACCAGGAATAAGATATGCACTTCTTCCTGGGCTACTTTTAATCACATCTTTTAATGTTTCCACCACTATTTATTAATTTTAACCAAGTTTCTTAATTAGTTTTAATCCTATTCCACTTTAACATCATATAACAAAGCAGATCAATTGAGGTGAGTACAAAAATTTAAGCCTTTATGCTATTTCTCTCATTAATATATATATATCACAAGAGGAGAATGCTGGGATGGATTAATACAGAGCTGACCAGTCTAATAGAGAAGAAATGACAGTTGGGAAAGTTGCAGAGCAAGGAAAAGTACTGAAGCCTACAACAGTTACAAGTTGATCTGTAATAGTACCAAATATAAGGTTAGAGAGGCTGAATATGAGAAAGCACTGGCAAAGAAAGCAAAGAATGAGAACAAGGAGTTTTCATATATGTGAATGCAAAGAGTAAGATAACAAATAAAGACCAGATACTCATCTACTGGGTGTGGAAATGTCTTACATAACTCTGCTGATGTTACCGATGAATTAAATAAATACTTCACATTGGTCTTAACTGACAAAAGGTCATTCATGCTGAGAAGAGGCTGTGATGTATTGAAATTAGTGATTTTGAAATTACAGATGACTTCATTAGAAAAACCTTCGAGCCTACAGTCCAGTAATACTCCTGGGGGTTAGCATTAATTGGGGCATATGATGAAAGAAAGCAAGCTTATACAGCATCGGCCAAAAAAAAAAAAAAAAAAAAACCCATCCCATTTCACCCATCTGGTTACTCTAAATGTTTGTCTAGTCCAACTTTTATTTAAGCTATCAACTTCCACAACAACAGACAGAAGTCTGTTCCAGCAATCAACTACCTGCAGGCTAAAGGCAAACTTCCACACATCTATTCTGCAACTGTCTTTCCTCAATTTGAACCTATGTCCCCTCAGGTTTGTAATCTGAGCAAGTAGAAGAATGCCATCAGCATTGAGTCTGCCAAACCATTCAAGGCCTTATACACTTCAATCAGATCACCTCGCAAGTGTCTTGTCTCCAGATGCTGCAACTTGCAGAACTTAAGCCTTTCTTGGTAAGAGTTCCTTTGTTCCTCTCAACAGTCTTCTTGCCCTTCTTTGTACTTGTTTTAGCAACTCTACATCCTTCCTAAAAAAAGTCTCCAGACCTGTATGCAGTACTCAAGGTGTGGCCTGACCATTGCCGTATACAAGGGGATAATAACCTCCTAGTCTCTTCTAGCAAAATTCTTATATATCATTGACAAGACTCCGTGACCTGCTCTGGCAGCCTGTATGCACTTCTCAGAGAAGTTCATATTTAACTACACAATTACCCCCCAGGTCTTTTTCATTCTCCACTTCCCTGAGTGTAGTACCACACAGTCGGTATGTTTCTCTTGGGTTACTGCTACCCATATGGGCAGTACTTTGCATTTGTCAACGTTAAACTTCAGTTGCCACTTCTCAGCCCATCTGCCTAACTTTTCTAGATCCTATTGCAGTAGCACACTCTTTTCTGTCATTAATAACCCTGCCAAACTTGGATATTATGCCTGATATACCTTCATCGATATCATTGATAAATACACAACACAACAATGGGCCCAGCACCGAACCGTGGGGGACTACACTAATAACATTAGTCCATGAAGAGCAGTGTCCATTTATTACCACTCTCTGTTGCCTCCCACACAACCAACCTTTATCCTTTGTAGCAACTTGCCCTTAATGCCACACCACTCCAATTTGTGCAGCAGTTTTCCATGTGCAACTGTATCAAAAGCTTTCCTGAAATCCAAGTATAGTCGATTCCGGTTATTTGGGACACATCGAGATTAGTGCATTTTGGCTCGATTAAGCGGCTGCCCCAATTATCCGAAGTTTCACGTAAATAGTTAAAAATACAATGGACCCCCGCTTTACAATTGGTTCCCTGTACAATCATATCACAGTACCATTCACTATACGATGTGTAGTAAGCGCCGGTCATAGACTTAACAATTCACGTTTGTGAATTGAATTTTAATTCTATTAAACAGCGATTCTAATTAGTGAAAATAGGAGGAATATCCACAGGGCTATAAAAGTAAAGACATATTAAGCGCATTTTTACCCTTTATTACCTTACCAATTAAAAAATTAAATGATATGTGATAACCAGTGAAATACCACCACTTTGCCTATTAGGGGCTTCAAGTGATGAAACCCATGTTTAGTCTCTAGAGCAAAGTTTCCGGCATTCCCCTCCCCCCATACTTCTCCTTCAACCCATGCACGGTACTAAATACTATAGGTTTTGATACCTTTCGTGTTTGGGGTTTTCATAAAAAAAAAAAAATTGGAATAATTAATACGTACTGTAATATGTACATATTAACTAGTTGACATTTGGGGGCTGGGGTTAAAATTTAAAACAGTAAAAAGAGAAGCAATCAATAACAAAGAACATGGCACACACAAATTGCAAGTAACACGATATATGCAAGTGAGAACGGAGTAACAAGTTACAAAGCTTTAAAAATAGGAACGAAGAGAAGATTCTGTAAATTATTTTTTTTATATGATTGAAGATTCCATGGAAGTGTAAACACATTTTATCATAATAACCCCCAGAATTCCAGCTGTCAATATTATTGCAAATTCAATAAGATCGAGTTTACTATCAGTTTATGATAGATTTCACTGGCTAAAGTGTAAAGTTGGTAACTACAGACAAGTCAGTCTGACTTCAGTGTTAGAAAAAATCTTGGAGACAATGATTAAGAGTCAAATTGAAACATTTAGATAAAAATAGCATTCTGAAGCATACACATGGTTTTCTCAAGGGAAAATCATGTTTAACAAACCTGGTAAGCTATTTTGATATAGTCTGAGCTGGATGTTTGTAACAATTCTGACACTTTATTTTGGATTTTAGCAAGGCTTGGTTCCTCATCAGAGGTTACTGTATAAGATGGGCATGTTGGGAATAATGGAAAGATTCTAAAATGGATCACAGGGCTGAAGGTTGTGATTAATGGATATTCTTCAGATGGGTGTAACAATCTGAAGAATATCCACTGGAACATCAGAAGTTGGATCCCTCGAGAATTGGTTCTTGGGCTACTGTGTTTTTGATTTTCAATAAAGAACATCAACAAATGGGTTAGAAGAAGTTTTAAAATTTGCAGATGATGTAAAGATTGGGAGTATAATTAATAATCAATACCAAGAAGCCCTCCATTGTGGTGGCAGTTACGTTTTAATGCAGCAAAATGCAAGTTCTTACGCTTGAACAATCATCATCACTAGCAGTTTTCAATCCACTGCAGGATGAAGGCCTCTCCAGCAGCTTTCCAGTTCCTTCTGTTTTGAGCAATGGCCATCTATTTGCTACCCAAGAACTCTTGAATTTCATCTTTCTATCTCCATTTTGTCTTCCAGGTTTTCTTTTAGCTCCTCTTGGGTACCATTCTGTTATTTTCTTAATCCATTTGTCATCACATCTTCGAGCTGTGTCCTGCCCAAGTCCATTTCAATTCTTTAGTTTTGATAAGAATGTCCTTTATTTGTGTTTATTGTAACAGTCTGATTCCTAATATAATTCGATCCATTCCTCCCTATGTAGTTTTCAGCTTCTCTTCCATATTTTGGTGAGTGCCCAAGTTTCACTTCCATAAGTCATGGTGGGGAATTCATTATTTTACGTTTCAGACAAATTGGGATATTGCTCCTCAGTGTGCAACTATATTTTCTGAATGCTATCCATCCAAAATTTATTCTTCTCTTGACTTCCAGCCATTTATCATTATTACAGCTAATGACTTGACTAAGATAAGTATATGAATCCACCTTTTCAATTTCTGCTCCTTCGATGATTATATCCCTTTCTGTGGCATACTTGTTCATCATTACTTTTATTTTGGCCATATTCATCTTTAGTCCGAAATCCTTATTAACTCTGCATAACTGATTCAGATTTTCCTCTAATTCTTTGGGATCATGGTTTATCATCACAATGTCATCTGCAAATCGTAAATGGTTTAGATACTCTGCATTCACATCGAATCCTTTCTCCAACCAGTCTGATCTTCTGAAAGCTTCCTCAAGAGCAGCAACAAACAATTGTCTCCTTGTTGAACTCCTTTCTCAATTTTAAATTTGCTGCTGTCTTTGTCTAGTCTAATAAAGGAGGTAGCATTCTCACATATTTTCTTCAAAATCATAATATATAGGGTATCTATGCCTTGTCTTTCCAGTGCCCGAAACATTGCCTTATGCTGTATGGAGTCAAATGCCTTTTCATAATGGTGTTTTATATTTATTTGCTTTCTCCATTAGCTGTGATATTATGTGAAGGTGATCCATAGTTAAGAATCCTGTCCTAAAGCCAGTTTGCTAGTTTGGCTGATTCTCATCAAGTATTCTTTCTAATTTGTTAGTAATGACCATTGTGAACAACTTATAGATGTGGGACAACAAGTTAATTGGTCTATAATTTCCAATTTATAATTAGTAGTAGTGGCACGTGATGCAAGAAAGCAAGTGGATGAGCTTATGCAGCATCAGCCAAAAAAAAAAAAAAAAAAAAAAAAACGCACCATTCCCTCCAAATGCCTGTCCAGTTCCTCCTTAAATTTATTCAACCTATCAACTTCCACAACGACAGATGGAAGTTTGTTCCAGCAATTAACCACCCGCTGGCTAAGGGCAAATTTCCGCACATCTATTCTACATCTGTCCTTTCTTAATTTGAATTTATGCCCCCTTAGGTTCGTAATCTGAACAAGTGGAAGGATCCCATCAGAATTCAGCGTGCTCAACCCATTCAGGGCCTTATATACCTCAATCAGATCACCGTGCAGGTGCCTAGTCTCCAGCCACTGCAATTTGCAGAACTTAAGCCTCTCTTGGTAAGAGGATCCCTTCATTCCCCTCACCAATCTTGTTGTCCTTCTCTGAACACGCTCAAGCAAATCTACATCCTTCCTAAAATGAGGAAGGATGTAGCTTTCCAGACCTGTACACAGTACTCAAGGCGTGGGCTGACCATTGCCTCCTACAGAGGGACAATCACCTCCTTTTCCCTGCTAGCAAAATTCCTATATATCATTGACAAAACCCCATGACCTGCCCTGGCAGCCTGTCTGCATTGCTCAGAAAACTTCATATCTGACTGCACAATTACTCCCAGGTCTTTTTTATTTTCTACCACCTTAAGTGTAGTACCACACAGTTGGTACGTTTCTCTGGGGTTACTTCTACCCATATGCAGTAGTTTGCATTTGTCAAGGTTAAACTTCAGTTGCCACTTCTTAGCCCATCTGCCCAAATTATCTAGATCCTGTTGCAGTAGCACGCTGCCATTACTGTCATTAACAACCCTGCCAACCTTTGTATCATCTGCAAACTTCGACATTAAGCCTGATATACCTTCATCAATATCATTGAGAAATATACAAAACCTAACACCGAACCCTGTGGGACACCACTAATAACATTAGTCCACAAAGAGCAGCACCCATTGATTACCACCCTCTGTCTTCTCCCACTTTATAGTAGTCTGCTGCTTTTTGAATTATGCCTTCTCTACTATTTATAAGTATACCATCACTATTCTTCAGTTTCATTTGTCTTTCTGTATTATGGCTCACGGCTGCTGATTTAAGTCCTTTGTTTTCCCTTAATGCTTGTTCTACTTTTCTAGTGTTAAATCTTATGTCTGCTCTGAATCCTTTTCTAATGGCTTTGCATAACTCAAGATACTCAATTTTTTCCTTGTCAGTGTTTATTTTCTCTTCATGTGTCATCTTCGGTACATCACAACACGTTTTTCTTGACAAATTTTTTTCTTCTTTGGATTTCTTTTTACCAATAGGTTTCTCGGGCTTTATCACTTTCAGAAAGTTATATTCCTCATCGGTATCTTATTATTATTATTATTAATAGCTATATGGTGCAAGGAAGCCCGAGGCTTATACTGCACCAGGAAAAAAAAAGTTCTCGAGTTACCATGAGACAGACAGAGAGAGAGTCAAAAGTAGAAGGGAATCACCAAGAAAGAGAAGAATGATGATATCCAGCTCAGAACCCTGGGTGTGCCAAGCCCATACTCACCAGATGTGAGCCCCCGAGGTTTGTCCTGAAAGGCCTGCAGAAGCTCACTCTTGTTCTTAAGTTCCAGTACATACTTTTTCCCCCTCTTCTGTTATCTCAAAGACCTTCTTCATATTATTTACTCAGGTCAGTTTATTCCTTTCTTACATCTATATCAAGTGTGCATCTTACCATTCTGTGATCACTTCCAACATTTACCTTGTTCAGGATGGTAAAATCATTTTTATTCATTAGGTGTTAATCCAGGGCTCTTCCAGGTCCACTTTCTGTTCACCCTTTTCTTGAAAAAAGGGTCCATTACTGACATTCTTCAAGATTCTGCAAATTCCACAAGTCTTTAATTTCTTTCACCAATTCCAAAATTTCATATAGTTTCCCTTTCTGCTATGTTTTGTCTCTTTTCAACCTTAGCATTTAAGTCCCCCATAATAATGGTGTAGTGAGTTTTCTGTTCATCTGGAATTCTCAATTTTGGTGTACATTTCTTCAACCTCTTCATCATCATGGCTCAATGTTGGTACATAAATCATTATAACCTTTAGTTTGTACCTCTTAGAAATCCTGAGAAGCAGTCTTGACACCCTTGGTGATGTACTTTTGAATTCCATTTTTATGTCTTTATGGACCAGAAAGCCAACTCCACCTTCGCTCTTTTCACTGTTTCCATTGGTGTACAGCAAATTTCCACTTGATAAACTTATAAGTGATTCATTTCTTCTTCTTCTTGTTTCAGCCAAACCAATGATATTCCAATTCACATTTTCTAATTCCTTTTCCAGCTCTAATATCCTATCTTCACTGATGAGCGATCTTACGTTGTAACAGGCCAGGTTCCATTTCCATGCATGGCAGCCTGATCATATCCAGAGATTCTTAACACCCTCTGCTTCCAAAATCATCCTCTTGCTGCCGTAAGAGGGGGAGTGAAAGCTGCTGAGGACTGAAGGCCATTTGTTTCATCATGTTGTCATGTGCTGGAGGGTTTGGTCTTCTCCTCTTCACGCTGACCATGTGTCTTGAAGAGAACCACTCTACACATTCATTGCCACCAGAGTGACATACCTTACCTCGAAAGAAAATGTGAATGAGTTTATTTTATGAAACAAATCCAACTGGACTTCTCCTAAATCTTCTGAAATAGCAAGATATTGGATCCATCAGTGTTTTATACTGAATGTCTGATGACATAGAAAATGCCCGTTCCCCCTCTAAGCCCCTTGCGCAATAGCATCCTTCCCCCCCCCCCAAAAAAAAACTGAAATTGAATTAAAAACAGCAGAGGAAGAAGGGAGTTCTAGGGGTTATAATATGGGAATATATGAAGTTCTTTGAAGAGTGTAAATAGGTGGCCAAGAATGCCCATGGAGTCCTATTCATGATTTATGGAACAATATCTTGTAGAGATAGGGAGGTCATAATCCCGTTGAATAAGTAAATTGTAAGACTGCAATTAGAATACTTTGTCCACATCTGAAAAAAAGACAAGAGCTTCTTTAAAGGGTCCAAATAATGGTAACTCGCATGGTGAAATCAGCAAAAGGGCAGCTGTATGCGGAAAGATTCCGATTACATGGGTGATGAAGCACCTTAGAGGGGGACCTGATTCCAGTTTATATACACCCTTGAGAAAAGTTAGTAAAATGAAAGTCAAATTTTCACTGTTAAAGGATTCCAGAACTAGGGGCCATAAATGCAAATTACAGGGGAAGAAGTTTGAACTAGATTAGGAAGTTTTCTTTTAGACAGGAAGTTGTTGGTTATGGGAACAAGTTAGTTGTTCCAGTAATTAGTTCAGGCTGATTGTCAAAAGAAATTCAAAAGTCAACTGGATAATTACCTAGGTGAGGAGGAAAGTGCATCATTTGTATTTTCTTATCTACATTTTACTTTATTTTGAAAGAGCAATGAGATATGAGTGCAAACACACTACTCTCAGAGGGATTATTATTATTATTAGCTATACGGTGCAAGGAAGCCTGAGGCTTATGCTGCACCAGCCAAAAAAAAAAAAAAAAAAATTCCCCGAGTTACCCTTAAGGAGAGAGAGGAGAGAAGTAGAAGAGAATCACCAAGAAAGAGAAGGAAGTAACAACTGAACACAACACAACACAACCCATGACAAACAGTAATCCTAAGTATTTGTACACACTAGTTATGGCCACATTCGTGTACAATTTAAAAAGAGAAATAGAACTATAGCTTGATATGCTGAAAAACAATAATGTTGGCTGTGAAAGGAACTATCACTCATTGTAGTCCACTTTGGATTTAACAAGAATCTCTGTGATCAGCAACAGAAGGTGTTGGGGGGGGGTCATCAAAGCCCACCCATTCGGGAGTCTCTCAAAAGCCAGTAACCAGCTTCTTGGATGCTTTCATTTTAATTAAGAAATAAATTTTCATCCAGTGTATAAAGGATAGCTGAGCCCAGAAAAGTTGGCAACGTCATTTTACAGCTGCCAGTTTACCAGTGCAACATCTAATAATAGGCACTGCACTTTCTGAGTACAAACTCTTATCTCACAATTTTCATCCAAGGACTACAGCTAGCCCAAGAATTAGCCTCTGATATTATCATCAAGATGACTCTGGGTTTAGAAATAAATTTCTTAAATTATGTGCTTGGAAGCTGGCAAACTTTCTACCATGAGTTAGTAATGTTATAGTAGGCTTACAAGGCTACTATAACTTTACTTTAAAAAAATTTCCACCTTTTTATTCAATTAACATACTAAATTATGTTCAGGGAATAGTTTTAATAATCACATTCGTTAGCTTATTTTTAGCATTAGCTAGGGATTTAGTAAGTTGCAACTTAATATGCATAGAGCTATTGTATTGGTGATTTTTGTTCAAATATTGTATCTTATAATTAGGAACCTGTAGTGTGGTGCACCTTAGTGGTAAGGAGGTTCTTGAAGGTTCTAATCATGTAAGTTAGTAACATTTTTTTGATTTTAGCAAAGCAATTAGAAAGGCAGTAGCATTATTTTGAAATGTAACCATGTTGTACTCTTCTTAGTTTGTGCAGTAATTTTAATTAACTTTACCCTAGAATCATGCCTCAAACAAGAGCAACAAAGCAAAAAAAGATCAAAGTAGTGAGAATCTTTCACTCGGAAGAGAACTGTTAATAGTGGTTGTCTTGCAAATCATAGCTACATGTATTGTACTACTTAGTCTTTTTGTGGAGTTATCCATAGCAGGACACAATATGGCCAAGTTTTTGTGTTTTCATTGTCAAAGCCTGTCAGAATTAATACTAATTCTGTGACAGGCTTTATATGAGGTCTTGAGGAACAGTGTGGATTCTCCCAGAGAAAATTAAAAAGAAGGATCCTTCAACCACTCAGCCAGCACAATACTGTAAACTACACTCGTGCAATGCAGAACACAGGATTCTCTATAGCAGTGTGCTGGTCCCACAGGAGGTAGCTGTTGTCACTGATTCCATTGTCAGGAAATGAGAAATATGCTTTGTGAAAAGGATAGTTGGAATAAGACCAGGGTATGTCTGCCTGGGGCAAGAGTTTATGATGTTGAAGAGCAGCTGTCATCTTTAAAAGCGAATGTGGTATTGTTGTATATATTGGTACCAATGATATTAAGTACAGGGCAATATTGAGAGAAAGTTATGTCGGGCTTGAAATTGAAAGTGTGTGAAATTTAGTCCAGACACAATAGGTGGAACTATATGATGAGGTCTCTATCAATCAATTTGTCCCTGGAGAAACTGCATAGTTCATGGGGTAGAATTTTTCTCAGCATGGTCGGTGTTTCTTAACAGGACAGACTGTCCTGTTAAGAAATGTTAAGAATTCTACAGAGATGAAATACACTTAAATAACAAGGATGCAAGAATATTTGTTAATGAGGCAATGTGAGCTTTGTGAGAAAACTGGTAGCTTAGAGGAGGATACACAGAATAACAAATGAACAGTAAGCATAGGCAAAATGGAAGTGATTCTTGAATTGCTTCTATTGGAATATGCAGCAGCCTGAAAAGGAAGGCATTGGGGATTTCAAGGCCTGCTCAGGGACCTCAATTGAATAAGCAAATACATGGGCCTGTTTTCACTCTTAGTGTTACTAAGAGTGAAAACAGGAGATCTGAGATAGAGGTGTGTGTATACTTCTGTACACTAATGCTAGGAGCATAGTGAAGATATTTGATAAATTTGAAGTATTGGTTAAGTTGTCAAATTCAGACATTGTAGGGATATCAGACAAAGTGTCACTCAGACATAAGGGATGCAGAATTTGAATACGGAGAGTACACTGAAAGGACAGAATTCACGCGATACCTGGTTCCTGAGCAATGTGGCGCTGTCATCCCTCTCGCTAGTAGATGAACCCACCGCTTGACAGGTATACTACATCACTGCATTCACGCAGACGATAATTCAATGTCAGTATGGATAAACATTGTGAGTTAACAGACTTTGAAAGACTGATGATATCGAGTGCCTGACACTTGGCGTCACTCTATCACGGAGGTGGTACAGAAATTGCACTATCCTCATTCAACAGTATCAAGAGTGTGTCGGGAATACACCATTTCTGGAATAACATCTCATCGTTGACAGCACTGTGAACAGAGAAAGGTTGTGGATGAACGTGGCCATCGTCATTTGTATCACATTATTTCAGTCAACCGGAGAGCGACAGTGGCAAAAATCACTGCCGACTTCAACAAGGGAGGTGCCAGAAATGTTTCCAACAAGACCATCAGATGATCATTAGCCGCAATAGGTTATGGGAGGTGCTGACCCACCAGAGTCCCGTTGATAACACCATGACACAGGACTCTATGCCTCAACTGGGTGAAAGATCATTGGCACTGGACCTTGGATGATTGGAGACAGGTCTCCTGGTCCAATGAGTCCCATTTCCAGTTATTTTGAGCAGACAAGAGGGTACATATCTGGCAGAAACTGCACAAAGCTATGCACCTGTTATGTCAACAAATAACTGTTCAGGCAGGTGGATGGTCTGTAATGCAGGAGCATGTTCAACTGGCACACGTTGGGACCTCTGGTACATTTAGATGCATCTCTGAATAGTCATGGTTAAGTGTCCATCCTTGCAGACCATCTGCATCCCATAGGGCAATGGACTCTTCCAGCAAGATAATATGCCTCTCCACAGAGGTGACTAGAATATGGTTCAAAAAGCATTCCGCAGATTTTTCCACCATGGAATGGCCTCCCTGTTCACTGGACATGAATCCTGTGGAACATCTTTGGGATGCTGTGGAAAGGTTTGTTCCAGCTTTGGATTCTCCACCCAGGAATGCGAAGGAATTAAGGACAGAGGTACAGAAAGCATGGATGGAAATACCCGTGAAGTGCTTTCTTGAACTAGTGGACTCAATGACTCGGCATGTGTCCACTCTTATCCGGGTGAAAGGTGGGCCTACCCATTGCTAGGTAGGTATCCCATGATTTCTGTCCACTCAGTGTATAAAAAGCACATAAAATCTCAGGCAGTCCATATAGTTGACATGGGCCAGTGCAGTGTTGTGTCAATTTGGTGTGACATAAGCACTTGGAAAAAAAATGAGGGTTGTAGTGTGTAATAGACCAAGTGATGGTCTATTACACAATGACAGCAAAAACTATATAAATGTGTTATAATGGGGGATTTTAACTTTCCAGGTGGTCACTCAGAACAGTAGTAAGACTTTTGTGGATTTATATTTGATGATTGTTTTCTACACCAGCATGTTAGAAGCAAAACAAGAGAAAGCAGTATTCTTATTCTGAATACAGTAACTCTGCATGACGGCAGTGATCATAGTAGTGTATTGATGGATTTTCTTAA
This sequence comes from Mastigoproctus giganteus, assembly GCF_048544385.1. Lineage (NCBI taxonomy): Eukaryota > Metazoa > Arthropoda > Arachnida > Uropygi > Thelyphonidae > Mastigoproctus > Mastigoproctus giganteus. Next base: position 71,504,167 of record NC_143584.1, on the reverse strand, counting down.
AGACTTAACTACTGCCAAAGAAAAAGGGAGAGCATTTTTCATTTGTAAAATGCTGCAATGGTCTGAGTTTTTAATTCAGTGCAGTGGAACTATCTAACAATGGTACCAACAGCAAATTCTAACTGGGAAGAATTCAGGGAAGCAATCATAGAAACTACTAGCCTTTTTATACCAATTAAGAGATATTGTACAAGGCTTAGATTTGAATAGATGTCAGATGAATTGATGAGACTCATGGTAAAGCAGAAAAATGCATGGAATACATATAAGTTATCAGGTAATACAGAAGCCTATAGCAGATATAAACTAGTCTGCAAACCAGCTCTGTGCCTCTTACTAATTCATAATCATCCCATACATTTTTCTTCTCTGTCACTAGTCTCGTCAATTCAGCTGACTTCAATTTAGGACTAAACCTCGAGCAATCTCAGTTGATATAAAAATTTTAGTAGCTTTCATGATTACTTTCAATTATTTAGAATTTGCAGTTGGTCCCACTTTAATAGAATTTAAAAGTAAGACCACTTGAATGCAAAATATCTGCCCTTTCCTTTCAAAGTTGTTATATCTTTAAGTATATTCCACATCAATATAGAGTACTAGACCCTTTCCAGAAAGTTTGGGACCAGAGGCTTTCTGAATTTTCAGTCCTTAGTAAGAAAAATTAGAACACATGCAAATTAAAAATCTTATATTATAATTTACTTATCTAAAAGGTGTTACATACAAATTTCACTATAATGCAACCAACAAAACAGCAGAGTATTTACAAAATAAAAAAAATAATTCATAAAAACTTAAGTGTAGATAGATCTTAAAAAGTATATATTCTAAAAAAATACTAGAATCTCAGTATGGGGGGGGGGGTCAAAAATTTTCCCTCTCAAATATCAGTAACTTTTTACAATGAATATTATTTCAACATGTAGTGCAACCTTGATATAACATGGGTGGTAGAGATATCTTTTAACACCCACATCATAGCCTGAAATCTACCTAGTTTTTTCTAAATTTTAATATGAATATGCAATGACCTAAGTATTTTATTATAATTAGTTTCATCTCGGTGTGTGTGGATTAATTTTCATATTTCAAGAAGCCCCCTCCCCTCTCTCTCTCTCTCTCTCTCTCTCTCTCTCTCTCTCTCTCTCTCTCTCTCTGCTGCTATGTAGTACTGATGGGCACATATCATACTGTCTGCATTAGCAATGGAAAGAATGTTTATATCTATATTTTGTTTTCACACTACCAAAAATAACAAATTTCCTCTATTTTCTTGAAACAAAGATAAATTTTTTCTCTTGATCATGGCATGTGTCTTATATCATGCCTGCCATCCTCATATCACACAGTAGTCCATTTTCTGCCAACACGGAAAGGAATCTCACTGTAAAACAATTTATTTGTACAAGTTTAATTTTTTAGCAGTTTGAATGAAATATCTGTTTGCACATATTAAGAGAGTTGTTCTAAGTTCTCCCTCATTTGATGGGGAGAAGTAACTTCCATGTGACACTATGGCTGTTGACAGCAATTGTCTGCAGTAGATGCACTTGTTTCCCAATTAATCTTTATATTTATTGGGCAGGTGGGTGGGTATGAGGGGAGGAAAATGACCAAAAAGCATATGTCTTTTCAAAGCATATTTTCATTTAAATTGCAAACACAGACAAAAACTTAGCTCCTTTTTCGACCTCCATTCTTATCTCGCAAGGTAACAAAGCTTAATTATGGAATAAGATATATCAACAGTTAATACTGCAGTTCTTTTCAGAAAGAACTAATTGTTATAAGCTTCTTTCAAAAAGAAATTGTATCAAATGTTAATGCTCAGCAGAGTTGGATGGTGGTGATGCCTTTTGAAAGGGACTTCAGATCAAAAATTGCAATTTAAAGTTCTGATTAACCAACAAATGCAATATAAAGTTTTAAACTTCAAAAGAAAGGGGCATACCTTCCCATTAAATTACAGAAAGAAAAAAAAAAAAAAAACTGTTTTCGTCTAACAAATAAATATCCCTTCATGACAATCTATTCCAGGACATATTTTTTAGTAATTTGCCATTTTACATGTGATTTCATAGGCTTTGAAAAAGATGTTGCATGCTATTGTTTACAGAAATTTATACAACTGGTAATTCATTCTCATTTACTCTCCCAGATGGGAAAAAAAAAAAAAAATTTACTTTTTGAGAGTAAATTGTCAGTGTGATGTACTGGTTTTTTTTTTTTTTTTTTCTCCTCTTTTAGCATCTCTAGCTGAGGTGAGTTAGACAAAATACTAAACATCTACAGAATTACTCTGGAATAAGTTTTGTTATTTATAAAAATTTAATATGAATGTCATTTGTCATGTCATAAAGTTTCTCTCTCGCATTTTCTGGTTATTACCAGAAAATAATTTTTGAAATAATATTTAACCATTCATCAAGGAATTAGAAGAAATAAATAAATTATCCAATTAAATTCAGTGGTGTTTTTTTTTTTTTTGTTTGCTTGCTTTTTACCTACCTGCCCTAATTTTGTTTATTTTATTTATTTAATTAATTTTTAATAGCTCTTTCTCACTGATCAAAATTTATCCCTGTGTTAATGCAGTATCAATCACAGGAAATCATGGCTAACTTTTTATACATAAAACAGCCCTGATCAAAATTAATTAAAAAGTCACAACACTTTGTAAATTTTTAAACCTGGTTCAAGGGGATAATATGCTCCACAGAGAAGCTGAAAGCTTCCTGTTATGTTGATGGTAAAAATTGGCCACATCGCTTTGCCATTACCAATGAGTGCAGTGAGTTGCAAACATTTTCCATGAAACACGGCCATAACACACGGAAGTTGAATGATTTTTGATGGAAGAAGCCTTTGTCGTAATCTCCAGCAGTACGCTACTGGAAATCAAAAGGAAAGGCCCATAGACAGGGCAGGAGATAAAATTCAATTATGCATTTATTCAATGCAGTACCTTCAGTAAACAAACAGAAATGTCATTCACTGGAATAAGCATAGTAGCCATTAAAATTTGATGAAGTGATTGGGAGTCTACCATGTTCTGATAGACAGGTGGATGGAGCAATGCAAGAGGAGAATCACATAATTGAATTTAAAAAAAAAAATTGTCAAAACCTCTTGGATTTTGGGGTCCCATACTCTTATGATTACTGCGACCTAGCGGTCCCTTTATCTGGAAATGTTTAAATGCACGAAGAGTCAGTTGGATCAAGAGGTACTACTTCGTTTCACTGAGTCTATACATCCAGAAAGGCTCGAATACTGTAAATTACTGGCCCCCAAATTCCAATCAAATTTGTAATGTTAATATCCCAAATAATAAGCCATTCTGATTTACTGGCCTATTCTATTTGTCTTTATTTCTGTTCATTACAATCATATAAAATAATCCTATTCTCATTTTTATTTTCCCAGTATTGCACAAAACTGACTTTTGATAACTTAATTAACAACTCAAGTTTATTTACTATACTCCTCGCATTAGCATACATATGCATGTCTGTTTTAACTCTTAGTAACCCCAGAAGAGGAGAAAAAGCAGTATGTACTGGAACTTAAGAACAAGTTTGAGCTTCTGCAGACTGCTCTGGACCAAGATATCAATGAGGAATATTACACTTTCTGAAAGTGATAAAGCCCAAGAAACCTATAGGGAAAAAGAAATTCAAAGAAGAAAAAATTAGTCAAGCAACACTTGTCATGATGAACCGAAGACGATAAATGAAAAGCAAGAACACTGACAGGGAGAAAATTGAGTATACTGAGTTATGCAAAGCCATTAGAAAGAGACTCAGAGAGGACATAAGAAGATTTAACACAAGAAAAGTAGAACAAGCATTAAGGGAAAACAAAGGATTTAAATCAGCAGCCATGAGCAGTAATACAGAAAGACAAATGATACTGAAGAATAGCGATGGTGTACTTATAAACAGCAGAGAAGGCATAATTCAAATAGCAGAAGACTACTATAGAGAATTATACAAGGAGCAGGGGAATGATGCCAGTAGTAGGGAAGATGGATTGCAAAGTAGCAACACATACGACATACCCGATATTCTTCCTGATGAGGTAGAACATGCATTGAAAAAAATGAAGAATCAGAAAGCCCAGGGGGAAGATGAAGTTATTGTATAGTTGTTAAAATTGGGAGGAAGAGACATAACACAAAAACTGGCAAGGCTCTTCACAAAGTGCATTAGAAAAGGTGTGAAGCCTAAGCAGTGGAATAATGCAATCATAGTTTTGCTGCATAAGAAAGGAGATAAATCAGAAATTGGAAATTATAGACCAATTAGCTTGTTATCCCACATCTAAAAGTTGTTCACAAGGGTCATTACTAACAGATTAGAAAGAATACTTGATAAGAATCAACCGAAAGATCAAGCTGGCTTTAGGACAGGACAGGATTCTCAACTATGCATCACCTTCACACGTAATATCACAGCTAATGGAGAAAGCAAATGAATATAAAACACCATTATGCCTGGCATTTGTGGATTATGAAAAGGCATTTGACTCCATACAGCATAAGGCAATGTTTCGGGCACTGCAAAGACAAGGCATAGATACCCCATTTGTATTATGATTTTGAAGAAAATATATGAGAGGGCTACCTCCTTTATTAGACTAGACAAAGACAGTAGGAAATTTAAAATTGAGAAAGGAGTTTGACAAGGAGACACAATATCTCCTTTTCATATAAATTGGAGCAGAATGGTATTAAGGGTAAGTTGCTAAAATGGATAAAAGGATGGTTAAGTGGGAGAAGACAGAGGGTGGTAATCAATGGGTGCTGCTCTTCTTGGACTAATATTATTAGTGGAGTCCCACAGGGTTCGGTGTTAGGTCCACTGTTGTTTTGTATATTTATCAATGATATTGATGAAGGTATATCAGGCTTAATGTCGAAGTTTGCAGATGATACAAAGGTTGGCAGGGTTTTTAATGACAGTAATGGCAGCGTGCTACTGCAACAGGATCTAGATAATTTGGGCAGATGGGCTAAGAAGTGGCAACTGAAGTTTAACCTTGACAAATGGAAAGTACTGCATATGGGTAGAAGTAACCCCAGAGAAACATACCAAGTGTGTGGTACTACACTTAAGGTGGTAGAAAATGAAAAAGACCTGGGAGTAATTGTGCAGTCAGTTATGAAGTTCTCTGAACAATGTAGACAGGCTGCCAGGGCAGGTCATGGGGTTTTGTCAATGATATATAGGAATTTTGCTAGCAGGGAAAAGGAGGTGATTATCCCTCTGTATAAGGCAATGGTCAGGCCACGCCTTGAGTACTGCGTACAGGTCTGGAGGCCTCATTTTAGGAAGGATGTAGATTTACTTGAGCGTGTACAGAGAAGGGCAACAAGATTGGTGAGGGGAATGAAGGGATCCTCTTACCAAGAGAGGCTTAAGTTCTGCAAATTGCAGTGGCTGGAGACTAGGCACCTGCACGGTGATCTGACTGGGGCATATAAGGCCTTGAATGTGTTGAGCACGCTGAATTCTGATGGGATCCTTCCACTTGTTCAGATTACGAACCTAAGGGGGCATAAATTCAAATTAAGAAAAGACAGATGTAGAATAGATGTGCGGAAATTTGCCTTTAGCCAGCGGGTGGTTAATTGCTGGAACAAACTTCTATCTGTCGTTGTGGAAGTTGATAGGTTGAATAAATTTAAGGAGGAACTGGACAGGCATTTGGAGGGAATGGTGTGATTTTTTTTTTTTTGGCTGATGCTGCATAAGCTCATACATTTGCTTTCTTGCATCACATGCCACTACTACTACTATCTCTGACGCTGTTTACTGCTGCTCTTGAGGAAGCTTTCAGAAGATTAGACTGGTTGCAGAAAGGAGTCAATGTGAACGGAGAGTACCTAAACCATTTACGATTTGCTGATGACATTGTGGTCGTAAAGCACGATCCCAAAGAATTAGAGGAAAATCTTAATCAGTTATGCACAGTTAGTAAGGATTTTGGACTAAAGATGAATATGGCTAAAACAAAAGTAATGATGAACAAGTATGCCACAGAAAGGGAAATAATGATTGAAGGAGCAGGAATTGAAAAGGTGGAGTCATATACTTATCTGGGACAAGTTATTAGCTGTAATAATGATAAATGGCTGGAAGTCAAGAGAAGAATAAATTTTGGATGGATAGCATTCCAGAAATATAGTCACATACCGAAGAGCAATATCCCAGTTTGTCTGAAACGTAAAATAATGAACCAATGTATACTCCCCACCATGACTTATGGAAGTGAAACTTGGGCACTCACCAAAAGAATGGAAGAGAAGCTGAGAACTACACAGCGAAGAATGGAACGAATTATATTGGGATTCAGACTGTTAGATAAGAAGAGAAACACCTGGATTAGGCAGCAAACTCAAGTAAAGGACATTCTTATCAAAACTAAATAACTAAAATGGTCTTGGGCAGGACACATAGCCTGAAGACATGATGACAGATGGACTAAGAAAATAACAGAATGGTATCCAAGAGGAGCCAGAAGAAAACCTGGAAGACAAAGGCGGAGATGGATAGATGAAATTCATGAGTTTGTGGGTAGTAAATGGATAGCCAGTGCTCAAAACAGAAGGAACTGGAAAGTTGCTGGAGAGGCCTTCATCCTGCAGTGGATTGAAAATGGCTGATGATGAACCCCAACATAATTCACACATTTTCTTTACCCATGATTATCCACAGAAGTACCAGTAATCAGCCCTCCTTGTTCTCTAGGATACTGCATATACCAACAGAAACAGTGCAAGAATCTCATTTTAGCTCTGCTTGCAGCTGCCATTAAACTGTTAATCTGTTTACCCCCACCCAAGAAAAAAATCTTTTCCAGCTTACCTAACACTGCCTCAACAGCATAAACCTTGATAATATATTCTTGCACGTTTGCTATTTAAGTTTATCTCATCCCTATAAAAACAGTTTGTCCTGTTAACAAGACCAGCACGTGCGGAAAAAAATTCTATGCCATGATCTTTGCACAATCTCTCTGGGAATGAATTGATTGACAAGAGTCCTATCAAGCACTCCCATGTCTGAGAAAAATTCTAAACACTTTCAAATTGAACTTTCATGCCATGATTCACAGGAAACTGCTGAAGACGGTCTCCTGTGAATCAAAGAATTCCCACTACTTTGAGCACTTTGATTTGCTGCTCCAATCTGATTTCATCTTAAATTGATTTTGCCATGATTTTAAATTTAAATTAAAAATAAAACACTAAACTAAGATACATAATTAAAATAATAACACTCACTAGTCCCAGGTTATGCGACAATAGTACATATTAGGTTATTAAATTATGTTTCGTACTGTTATACAATTACAATATAAAACACATTCATATTGTTATAAATTTGAAATTTAAAAACAACACTTCTAATATTAATTATAAAACAGTACTACAAAATTGAATAAATGAATATTAAACAGCATTTATGACATCCTTATCACAATGCACACTAAACAATTTGTCTTAATGATTGTGTTAAAACTGTGAAATATGGTCACAGTTTTATCATATAACAAGCACAAGTTCTTTTTGGTGACACCTGAAATTTTCAATTCTCTACTGCAGCGTTTCTCAAACTGTATTCTGCAAAAAATTTTAATTAATAAATAAATAAATAAATTTTGCATATTTGTAGCATACACCACTGTTGTATCTTTATAATATTTAACATAATTTTCATTCAATTATTAATATACTGGCATAGACCATGGAATTAAGACCACGGAACACTTTATTTTGGCAGGCTTTGCATAGAGAAATATGCGTATGGTAAGTATGGCATTTGTATGCAATTTAGCCTGGAGTACACGGGTTGAAGGAGAGGAGGAAGTGAATCGATATCATAACTAAACTCACTTCCTTGTATAAATTTTTTTTGATAATTATTAGTATTTCAAAATATTATTATTAAAATAAATGACCATGGATTTGTGGTTGAAAAAAGGAACTTAAAACTAGAAGCAAAGTACTTCTAGTAGTACAACTGTGGTCGATGGAAACAAACAGAATAAGCAATCGCAGCGTTTTTTCCCGAAAAAACAGGAACCAACCAATAAAAGATCAAAACGAAAGTATAATGACAGTTATTTGAATTTTGCCTTTACATGTGTTGGAAAGAAAGATGCTCCTGATGCACAGTGGTCCGTACGTAATAAATTATTAGCAACAGTTTTTGGCTCTCACGAAACTTGTGTTTCATAAGTCTTCGTGAATATGTTGTGAGATGAAAAGTGTTCCGTGACTAAAAAAGTTTGGGAAACACTGCTCTACTATATATTAACAGGTTTTTTTTTTTTTTTTATTTTTACAAATTAAAATTGCCATAAACAGAAATATATTATAATTTGAAACTAATAATAAAATGTGTATCTTATAAAATTCTGGTATTTCACCTACCTCCAAGGAGCATCTCTTGTAGAAGGTTGTCGATTTTAGCTACTCCAAAGAGTTTTGCAAACTGAATTTGTTCTATCATCTGCCATGTGATGCTCTGAAGTGCAGGAAGTGTCAATAAAATTTCTCCAAACCTTCCCCTGATATCATACTGTCTGTCATTAATATAGTCCTCTAAACTTGTATGTACCTGATATCGCAGCATTTTAATGCGATGAGGATCACTGAGCCCTTTAGCATCTGGAAAATTGCACAGATTATTATATATCTCCTGCTACAAAACACAAATGGTCAAGTTAAACAGCATGTCAATATTTATCATTACAGCTGAATTGCAGAAAAGTTAAATTATTATGAAACAAACAATTTAACTTTTCTGCAACTCGGCTTTAATGATAAATGATTAATATTACCCTGCTGCTTTCAAACAATATTTTTCTCAACAACATCACTTTTCATGAATTTATTTATAAAAGTTACCAATGTTTTATTTGTAAAAATAAGCAAGATCTTCATTTGCACGAGATAGACTGATCAAGAGTGGGCATAATCTTAATATTACGCCCAGCCATAGGTGCACTATTGTACCCTGTCTGCAGATAACTAGGGTTGATGGAACCCAAGGCAAATAAAAAAAATGGTGCCCCTTGAAAACTGTTCTTTAAACGATAAAAATGGCACCCCCCCCCCAAAAAATTTGGCACTTAGGGCACATGCCCCAGCTGCCTCACCCTAGTTACATCACTGCCATGTCTGCCACTAATGCATTAAGTTTAAATATTAAAATATCTATTTATATCACTGCAAATTTTAATGTACACTTGGTATGGACTTTAATTACAACCTATGTCATTCATTATTTTTTAAATGAAAAGGTATAGCATAAAGAATCCACATAACTTTTCCCATGTTGTAAAATGATGCAAATGACTGCAAACCTACATGATTCAGTTTGCATTACATTTAACTATGAACAAATATGGTGAATTTGAAGCAACTTGTGATCCCGAATGCATTTTGTCACAGTCTGAGGCTTATAAGGCCTAATATTTTATTAGTCTAAGATATGCAACCTTGTAAATAAGTTACAACTGGGTTGCCACTCATTGCATCTTAAGTACCTTCCCAATGATGAAAGGTTAAGCAGCCTTAAAATAGAACCATCTGGATGGTTGTATAGGTATAATACAAGAGAATAAGTAACAACACACTTCCCTACTTACCGTATTTCCCCATGTATAAGATGCACCCTTTTTCGAAAAAGTTGGGGTCTAAAAACTGGGCGCGTCTTATACAGTGGTTGTAGATTTTTTTACTTGTATTTCCCGCTTTTTCATGCTTGTTGTCTTTGCGCTCCTTGTTTCGCACTTGTTACCGGTATATTAGGTTACATTTTACCACGTTCTGCCCAGAAATGGCTCAGAAAAGATTTTCATACAGTGCTGAATTCAAGTTAAGTGATCCAGTTTGCAAAAGTGAATGGAAATCGTGCTGCTGAACGTAAGTTTGGTCCACTGAAAAAAACAATCCAAGACTGTCTATGGGACGAAGAAACCCTACTAAAAATGCCACAGCAGAAGAAGGCCATGAGAGGCAAGTCAGCAAAATGGCCTGATTTAGAGAGGAAATTGAAGATACGGATTGAAGAGCAAAGGGCAATTGGAATTCCTGTGTCCACAAAGATAGTTCAGCATGAGGCAAGAAGAATTGCTGATGAAAAAGAAGTTACTGATTTCAAAGGAGGACACAATTGGTGCTTCAGGTTCATGAAATGGAATGGACTAAGCATGCGTACAAGCACCAGACTTGCCCAAAAGATGCCTGAAAGCTATGAGCAGAAGGTCCTTGAATTTCATCGTTTTGTCATTCAATGTCAGAAGACACATCGGTTTGAGTTGGGACAGATTGCAAATATGGACAAAGTCCCCCTTCAATTTGATGTCCCAAGTAACAGAACTGTTGATAAGAAGGGGATGAAAACTAACTGTGAAGACAAGCGGACATGAAAAGAGACATTATACAGTTGTTCTACCTTGTTGTGCCGACGGAACCAAGCTGCCTCCTATGCTGATTTTCAAACGCAAAACAATGCCAAAAGAAACATTCCTCGAGGAGTGATTGTCCACATTCATGACAAGGGTTGGATGGATCAAGATGGGATGAAGATCTGGTTTGAGAAAGTTTGGAGCAAGAGACCAGGTGGACTCTTACGCAAACCTGCCCTATTGGTGCTTGATCAGTTCAGGGCACACATAACAAAAAACACAAAGAAGATTGCTGCAGAGCAAAAAACAAAACTTGCCGTCATACCTGGAGGCTTGACATCCCAGCTCCAACCACTTGATGTCAGCATTAACAAACTCTTCAAAGCTGCCGTGAGAGATGAATGGAACCAATGGATGAAGTCTTCTGGGGACAATTTTACACCAGCAAGAAGAGTGAAGAAACCAACTATAGTAGAAGTTTGTACCTGGGTGTGAAAAGATCCCGGGATAATATCAAAATTGAGATCACTGTCAAGTCATTTAAGAAGTGTGGCATTTCAAATGCCATAAATGGAACTGAGGATGAGGCAATATATGAAGACAGTGATTCGTCATCAGACACAGATGAGGACAAACTAATGGATGGGAGTTTTGACAGTGATGAGGAGTTGTATGAATTTTATGATGAACAAAACTTGAGTTCAATAACTTTGTAATACATTTTTTTTTTTCAAATTTCGGGCCCCAAAATTAAGGTGCGTCTTATACATGGGGAAATACGGTACTTATTTGAAGTGTAAAAGACAGGAAACTTGTTACAGAAGATTTCACAGTATAAGATATTGTAAAGTGACACCTAACATATAATCTTCAGTTTTTATTATATTCAACTATGAATAAATATGATGTATCAGCACTAACCTCTGTCAGAAGATCAATTAGAGATTATTATAATGATTGCCGTGTTTTTTTTTTTTTTTTTTTATGAAAACCCCAAACACGAAAGGTATCAAAAACCTATAGTACTTAGTACTGTGCATGGGTTGAAGAAGAAGTATGGGGGGAGGGGATGCCGGAAACTTTGCTCTAGAGATTAAACATGGGTTTCACCACTTCAAGCCTCCAATAAGCAAAGTGGTGGTATTTCACCGGTTGATGAAAGTCATCTACCACCTATATCGCAATTTTAATGAAAGTCCAAAGTATAATCACATCCACTATTTTTCCCATACTTGAAACAAACCATTAAACTGAAATTGTCAGGAATTTTGCCAGAACACAATACAAGAGAGTTTATGATTAGTATCAGGATTAGCAATTGATGCAAGAAAGCAATCCTATGTAGCATCAGCCAAAAATAAAGACAAAATAATAGTAGTCAGTTCTGCTATAACACAATACGTGTTCCTGAAAATCTCTGTGTTATGTTATTTCATGCATTAAAAACAACAGGGCTTATGGGAAAAAGAGGGATGGGGCAGAGCACTCAAAAAAAAAAAAAGTTCAGTCTAATAAAGAAAAACACTAAAAAAAAAGTTAGAAACCCAATAAAATTGTTAACACAGGCAGGGGCACGTTATCCAACAGGCAAAAAAGACAGCTGCCTAGGGGCCCCCAATCAGAGGGGGCCCCCAAAATCACTGCTGTTTTTTTACTAATAGTTTTAAGATTTTTATCAGAAACTGACTTTCTACTTGAAGGTCAATGAAGTTGGAGATTAATTTGAAAATTACATTTTATTCAAAAATGGTTTTATCGATTTTCATGAAATTTTATATTTAGCTGTTCCTTAAATATTTGAGTTAATTGAAAAGGTAAAGACTGCCTTGTATGAGGAATCAGTGCCCCTGACAGCCTTATGCTTAAGGGTGTTCCCACGTAAAGCGCAGGTGACTGCTTATCTGGAACTAGCAGCGAGATGAAGCTTCTTACAGGCTATGATAATAATTGAAAGTGGAAGAGAAAAATATTTTTGCGAACGAATTTGAAAATCTTCAAAATAAAGACTCGAATTTACAACATGCTGTAAATCTTTTAAAATCATTGTCATTATATACAGTGGTGGACAAAAAAACTGCATCACCTTAAAAAAAAAAGAAATATTTGTAGTGAAAAGTATAAGACATTGTTTGTCGCAAAAGTATGGTGTTAGATGGCTATACACGCTCATTAATATCCTGTTTTGCGGAGGTGTAAGCATGGCTCCATATGTTCGGTTGATGCCAAGAAAAAAAAAAAAAAAAGTGTAGCTGTTGCTCTGTCCCAGGAAGGGCTTTCTACACATGCTATCACTGATAAAATAGGCTGCCACCAATCAACAGTATCCCGGATGCTGAAATTCAAGTGCAAAACCCAGTGAGGTGAAGAGAAGACCTGGATCACACATTAAGAGAGTGACCTTCCCAAGATCAATATTTGAAACTTCGTAATTGCGATTCTAGTGCTCCTGATCTAAAACTGGACTTTGAGATAGTGTTGAAACAAGTGCACCAACTATCCAAAGATGGCTTTTGGAATGTGATCTGCATGCATATCGGCCCAAGAAGAAGCCTCTGTTGACCCAACAAATGAGGAAGAAGCAACTTGCTTGGGCTAAAACGCATCTTTCATGGGCAAAAGAGCAATGGGACGCTGTCATCTTTTCTGAAGAATCGAAATTCAACCTGAAAGAAAAAATTATGATATTAGTGTTTCCCTAATATCATAATTTGGTATTAATTATGATATTTTGTATTAATATCATATTTTGGGTAGATGTAAATGATTACATTTACCCACATATTTATTTTGTCTGTAAATTGCATGTGACCTCTGGTCGATTTGCCTGTTTGCTGGATGAAAAAAACCCCCAGTTTCTGCAGAAAAAAACCATGCTATCTACGCCTGAGACCGACTAACTCAGCCACGGAGTGAAAAAAGCATACTAAAGTTCCTCACGTCATCGACGGGATTCAAACCCAGGGCTTTTCCACCCAGTATTGGGTGGACGGTGATGATACCACTGTGCTACCCGCGCAGACAAAATTCAACCTGCATGGCTCAGATGGGAAGCGAAATGTGAGAAGACGAAAATCGCAGGCATACCATCCTGACTGCATAACACCCACTGTCAAGATCCACACTGGTCAGATGGTCTGGAGATGCATAACAATAAAAGGGGTGGGGCAAATTAAGTTTATTAACAGAACAGTGAATGCAGAAACCCACACTGCTACCTTGGAGGAGTGCCTGAAATCCGTTATTAAGAATCACTCACACAGACGTCCAAAACTGCATTTTTCAACAGGACTTGAACACCTTGCCACACAACAAAACTGGTAAGTTTTATGCTATTTAGATTTAATGGTGAGGTTGTCTTCTTGTCTCACAAGGCTTAAAACATACTCACACCAATATTTTCCCTCGTTTCTCTCCCTTAAGGTGCAGTCATACCTCAAAAATGCTGGCATTACAGTGTTGGACTGGCCCCCTGGCACCAGTGCAGATTTGAACCCTATTGAAAATTGCTGGTACATAATGTCATCTAAAATTGGTCAGAAGAAGCCAACAAGAAGCCACACTCTTGCAATGCAGGAGAGCATTGTAAGAGTTTGGTACCACGAAATTGGGCAACTGTATATACAGAAGGTAACGTTAGCATTAGCAAGTGCCTAGTTTCCACATACTGCAACTTGCAGAACTTAAGCTTATCTTCATAAGCACACTCTTTGTTCCTCTCACCAATCTTGTTCCCCTTCTCTGTACTCATTCTAGCAACTCTACGTCCTTCCTAAAATGAGACTGTTTGTTTGTTATTTGGTTTTTAGGAATATTAGCAACTAAGGCCATATTGCGCCGGGGATATGCAGTGGTCATTCCCTAAAATGAGGCCTCCAGACCTGTATACAGTACTCAAGGTGTGGCCTGACCATTGCCTTTTACAAGAGGATAATTACCTCCTTGTCTCTGCTAGCAAAATTTCTATATATCATTGACAAAACTCCATAACCTGCTCTGGCAGCCCATCTGCACTGCTCAGAGAACTTCCTATCTGACTGCAGAATTACCCCCAGGTCCTTTTCATTCTCTACCACTGTCGTGTAGTATCCAGCATAACCCATCCTCCCTTCCTACCCTGTCTATCCTTTCTGTACACATTGTACTCCCCAAATTCCAATTCTGCACTGCTTATATCTGTGTGTGACACCATGTCTCTGATATCCCAACAATATCTGCCTTTGATGCCTTGATCAGCACTTCAAATTCATCAAATTTATTTACTATACTTCTAGCACTGGTGTACATGCAAGTATACATGCACCTGTTCTTACTCTTAGTTACCCTAACACAGTGCATGTATTTATTTGTTCCATGATGACTCCCAACAGCTCCTGAAGTCCCTAGCAACTTGCTCTCTAGGCTGCTGCTCATTACAATAGAAGCAGTGCAAAAATCGCTTTTGCCTCTGCCTGCAGCTACTTTTAGTCTGTCAATCTCCCCAAGCTAGCAGTTTTCCAACCCACCTAACATTGCCTCGATAGCATCAGCAAATATTCTTGCACTATTTCTATTTAAGTGTATCCCATCCCTGTAGAAGCAGTCTCTGCTGTTAGCAAGCACAGACCAAGCAAAAAAAATTCTACCCCATGAGCATTGCACAATCTCTCCAGGGCCAAACTGATTGACAAGGCTCTCATCATATATTCCCTCCTATGCCTCGTACAATGGGTTAATCACTTCCTTATCCCTTCTAGCAAAGTTTCCATATATCACTGACAAAACCCCATGAGCTGTCCTGGCAGCCTCTTTGTGCTACTCAAAGAGCTTCATATCTGAGTGCACAATTACCCCAGGTCATTTGCATTTTACACTATCCTGAGCATAGTAACATGTAGTTGGTATGTTACTATGGGATTACTGCTACCCATATGCAGTACCTTGCATTTGTCAATGCTAAACCCCTTTCTCAGCCTGTCTGCATAATTTTTCTAGATCTTTTATGTAGTAACTTACCATGATTATTGTCATTAACCAACCTGCAAACCTTTCTTTCATCTTCAAACAGACATTAACCCTGATATACAAGGTGTGGCAAAGTTCCCAGACTTGTGCAATAAAAAAAAAAAAATAATAATAATAAAAGTGAAGGTGCTCAAAAATGGTTTTATTTTTATTAAAGGTATTCACCACCTGATTGAATGCACTTATTACAGAGTTAAAAGTTTCTGAAAAGACTCAGTGAAGGCATCCAAAATGATGATGTTCAGTTTGACAGTTGCAATTTTCTTTGTCCTCAACTTCCTGAAATTCCACTGGTGCTACATCGGGAGAGATGGATGCTTGATCTGCATAATGCCATGTTTCATCAGAAATGTATTCACAGAAAGTTCAAAATGGGCAGGGGCATTGTCATGCAACAAGAACCAGATATCTTTCTCTTGAAATTGCATCCTCACCCCAGGAAATGTGCATAGAATGCCTGTAGATTGAATACACAGCATTGAATCTATCTGTTTCAGGTAAAATTCTTCAAGAATCAATCTCTGTTTGCCAAAAAATATCAGTGGAATCATTGATCCTGGACTTCTGCAAACAAAAGCTTTTGGGCCTTGGTGATGATTTTGAAGTCCATGGCATGCTCTGATGCTTCATCTCTGGGTCATACTGAAACATCCAAAACTCACCTACAAAGGCAATACAGTCAAGGAAATTAGGATTGTCTTGACAAGTCTAGATTAAATCTTCACACTATGCTACTCTTCAAAGCTTCTACTCATCCATGAGGCTGTGCAGCAAAAATTTTGCACAGACCTTCCCCTTGCCTAAATCTTCATCATGCAGAATTTGATAAATCATCTGCTTATTATAATCCAACTCATCAGCCACCATTCTGAGGGTCAAACAACAATCTCTTGCCACAAATTCCCAAAATTTTGGAACTCCATCCTCATATCGAGAGGTTGATGGACGCTTAATTCTTGGGTCATCATGAACATCCTCGTATCCCGCTTATACCATTCAAACACACTGGTAAAACTTAGCATTTCATCACTATAAACAGCTTTTAACATTTCATACATTTCTGTTGCAGATTTTCCCAGTTTAAAACAAAATTTGATATTCTTTCATTGCTCCACTGCAAAATCATGATACAGAATTAATGCTACCGATGAAACTGGTTGTTAGCTGTCAGCCTGCTGGACAATCTCTGTTGAACTATCTGTTGGAGGAAGTTTGAACAAGATATACCCCTTCCATTTGTTTTCAAACTCAATGAACATATCTGCAACAGCAATGGAACTTTATTGCCACACCTCTTAGCTTCATAAATATCAATAAACACCGAAAACACCACTGGGCCCATTCCTAAATTTTTTAACCCTGGGGAACTCCACTAATAACATTAGTCCATGAAGAGCAGTGTTCATTAATAATCACTCTATCTTCTCCCACTCAACCATCCCTTTATCCATAGCAGTAATTTGTTCTTAATGCCACACTGTTCCAATGTGTACAGCAGTCCTTTGTGTGCAACAGTATCAAAAGCTTTTTGAAATCAAGGTATGTGATATCAAAATTATTTTTTGCATCCAGTTCCTTTTTACTACATCACAGTATCCAGTCAGACAAGTTCACCTTTTAACAAATCCATGATATGAATGCAGTATAATTGCATTCTGTTTAAATGGTTCTGCATTATTTCTTTAATTAGTGGCTCCATTATTTCACTGGAATAGGAATTAAGTTAACAGGCCTATAATTATTCATGTCATCTTTTGGTCCAACCCTCTCCCATGAATTGGGAATGCATACATGTCTCCAATCCATAAGTAGTTCCCCTGAATCCAAAGATGCTCTTGTAATGGCTAAGGGTTTGCTTACTTCCTTTGCTGGTTCCCTTAATATAATAGGATAGATCCCATTCACCCCAGGGGCCTTTATGTTTTGTTTCAAATTGGCCCTGAAGAGAGAGAGAGAGAAAGCAAAGCTCATGGTGTAGAATTTTTCATAGCCAGCCAGGGCTTGTTAACATATGGGATAGAATACACCTAAATAGAACAAGATATGTTCTATCTTGTTCTAGTGATCCACTGCAGGATGGTAGCTTCCTCTAAGATTCATGTTGAGGGAAATGGACCATAATCTGCCACACTGGTCCAGTGCGGGTTGGCAGATCGAACTGTATTTAGCAGTCAGGGGCTTGAATCCCAGTCTCATCAAATGGTCAGGTGCAGGAGTGCAGCACCTGACCATTCGGCTACAGGGGCTGCTAATAATTTAGCAGCAGATACAAGCAGGGACTTCACTTCTTTTTTTTTACGCAAGCTTCAGACATGAAAGGTATAGAAACTGTAGCACTAAATGCTGTTGTGCATGGGTTGAAGGCTTTGAAGAAAGAAGATAATTATTATTATTAGCCATACGGTGCAAGGAAGCCCGAGGCTTTTGCTGCACCAGCCAAAATAAAATTTCTGAATTACCCTGAGAGAGAGAGAGAGAGTGTGTGTGTAAGAAGTAGAAGGGAATCACCAAGAAAGAGAAGAATGATGATATCCAGCTTAGGACCCTGGGTGTGCCAAGCCCATACTCACCTTATGTGAGCCCCTGGGGTACTTGTTGATATTAGACTTTAATTTTCATAGATAGTAATATTCAGAAAATACACACAAATGAGGGTTGTTTTAAAAAAACAGAAGTAGCAGGGATGATTGAGGAAAAGAAAAAGTTAGTTCTGTGAGTTTGAGTCAAACATTGACTTGATTTTGACTGGTTATGGCATGTATTTGGACTAATTTGGAAGAGAGTGGTGCAATTAAAGATGCCAATTCAGAAGAACATTGCACGTGGAAATATCTATAGAAAAGGCATGCAGCAGAAACTAAATGTCTCTGTGAGATACAGAGTGCAAGAGCTCAGTCATCTGATTGGCTCTTTTTAACAGTTAAGGAGCTTGAGAGAAATTCTGATGAGAGTGGTTTTGTGAGCACTAGTCCAGATGCGGGAACAATATTCCATGGTAGGGTAGATTTCAGACTTGCACAGAGTAAATTAGAATAAAAGTAACACTGACAGTAAAAAGAAAACCCAGTTTTGATGCAGAGGAAACAATATTTGCTATGTGTTTATAGTAAGAGAGATTACAAATCAAAGATAAGCATAGGAGCAGTAGACTCATTTTTGAAAAACATAAGACAGGACTTAGTTTTAGAAGTGAAGTATTTATTGTCCCATTGGAGAATTACCTCGAGATCAACATTTAAGGAATTGGTGATAGAAATTTCAAAAGTTGTGGCTGCTTGTGTAAAGGTTTCTCAAACTGGAAGGCAGAATGTAGTGTACTATCATCAGAAGAACTATTGTTAGGATTTACAGTCACAAGGTTATTAATATACAAAAGGAAAAAAGAGTGGAAGAAAGAACTAAAGATGGCAGCTTGTTTAGAAGGCACATATGCCAAACAATCAAAAACCTTAAAAAAAGTTGTGCAACTTCATGAGTTTCACCAAATTTTTCCACTGAATTTGTGAACAGTAACATAAGACGAGTAACATAAGCCACTATATCACCTCTGGATATATTGGCTTATAGTAGAGGTTGGTGATCCTCTTGACACCTCAGATCACAACTTGGTGATGGTCTCTTCTCTGATGGATACTTTCTTTCGTGGCCATTACAAGGATGCAAAATAGGATAATCTGAGAGATTTCTATTCTTCTTTTCCTTGAGTTTTAAATCTTCTTATGTTGATATTTTATTCCACACTCCACCTTGAAATTTTGTCCTTTATCTAAACCTTGGTTTTCCAATAAATGTGCTAAGGCTGTTCAAGATAAGAATGTTGCATATCACAACTGGCTTGCATCCAAATCTCTAGGTTCATTTTCTGCTGCAACAAAGCTTGCAATAATTGTAAAGTGGTTATTAATCGGTCCAAACTAAATTTTGAAATGGCTAAGACTATAATACTTGTTTCTTGTTGAGCATTCTTGTATTGTCAAAGCTATTGGCAGCAACTTTTGTTATTTTGGAGAATTACCTGGAGATCAACATTTAAGGAATTGGTGATAGAAATTTCAAATGTTGTGGCTGCTTGTGTAAAGGTTTCTCAAACTGGAAGGCGGAATGTAGTGTACTATCATCAGCAGAACTATTGTTAGGATTTACAGTCACAAGGTTATTAATATACAAAAGGAAAAGAGAGTGGAAGAAAGAACTAAAGATGGCAGCTTGTTTAGAAGGCCCATATGCAACTTTGTTAACAGGAGAGACTGCTTCTACAGGGATGGGATGCACTTAAATAGAAAGGGTGCAAGAATGTTTGCTGATGCTATCGAGGCAGTGTTAGGTGGGTCAGAAAACTGCTAGATTGGGGGGATATAAGGACTAATAGATTAACAGTAGCCACTGGCAGAGGTGAAAGTGATTCTTGCACTGCTTCTATTGGAATGAGCAGCAACCTGGAAAATAAGATGCAGGATATTTCAGAGACTGCTGGGAATCATTGGAGTACAAGTAAACACATGGGTTGTGATAGGGTAGCTAAGAAAAAGAACAGGTGCATGTATACTTCCGTGTACACCATGCTAGGAGTTTAGTAAATAAATTTGATGAATTTCGGGTATTGCTCAAAACATCAAAAGGCAGATATTGTTGGGATTTCAGAAACGTGGTGTCACACAGATATAAGGAATGCAGAACTGGAATTTGGGGAGTACAATGTCTACAGAAAGGATAGACAGGATAGGAAGGGAGGAGGGGTTATGCTATTAGTTAAGAAATACATAAAATCCAAGGAAATGAAGCCAGTCAACATCGCTGGACAGTGCTGTGTCGAGTCAGTTTGGTATGACATAAGCATTGGGAGATCAAAATTGAGAGTAGGAGTGTGCTATAGGCCTAATGACTCTGATGAGTATAATAAGAAACTGTACAGGAAATAGAGTGGGCCAGTAAATCAGAGAGTCTTATAATGGGGGATTTTAATTTCCCAGATATTGACTGGAATTTGGGGGCTGGTCACTCACACACTAGCAAGGCTTTTGTGGACTAAAGGATGATTGTTTTCTACATCAGTATGTTCAGGAGGCAACTAGAGGGAGTAATACTCTTGATTTGATTATCAGTAGTGATTCTATGTGCATTAAGAATCTGCAGATAAATGAACCACTAGGTGGCAGTGATCAGTGCGCTGAAGTGGGATTTACTCAAAGAGGTAACTACCATTAGGAGTAAAGAGAAGGGTTATTGCTTTCGTAAAGGCAACTACGATGGACTGAGACAGTATTTAAATTCTATACAGTGGGACCAACTGATGATGTTACCAACAGCAAATTCAAAATGGGAAGCATTCAAAGAACTTACCTTGGAAGCTACTAGGCTTTACATACCAACTAAGAAATATTGTTCAAGGTTTAGGCCTAAATGGATGTCAGATGAACTAATGACACATATGCCAGAGAAGAAAAATGCATGGGATACATACAAATTAACACATGACACAGAAGCCTATGATAGATACAAGTTGATCTGTAACCAAGTTACAAAGGATGTTAGGCAGGCGAAGGCAGATTACGAGAAATCTTTGGCAAGGGATGCAAAGAAAAACAGCAAAGAGTTCTTTTCTTATGTAAACTCTAGAAGGAAGGGGACGAATCAGATTGGTCCACTTGATATCGATGGGTCAACTGTTGATGATCCTGCACAGAGCTAACAAACTAAATGAATATTTTGCATCGACATTCACACATGAGGAGTTAGTCAGCGAGGGGAATGCCAGAGGTGTATTCAACTCTGGCAGTAAGCTAGAGAATCTTGTAATAACTGAGAGTAAAGTGGAGGAGAAATTGTTGAAGATAAACACAAGAAAGGCACCTGGGGGTGGATGTGATCTATCCAGTTATATTAAAGGAAGTAAGCAAACCCTTAGCCATAACTATGAGAGCCTCCTTGGACTCAGGGGAGGTACCCATGGACTGGAGATGTGCAAATGTGACCCCAATTCACAAAGGAGGATCAAAGGCTGACACAAGTAATAATAGACCTCTGAGTTTAACTTCTGTTCCCAGAAAATTAATGGAGGCACTTGTTAAAGAAGCACTGCAGGATCATCTAGACAAGACTTCAGTTATAGCTTGGACACAGCATGGTTTTGTTAAGGGGAAGTCTTGCCTAACCAATCTGATTGGATACTATGATGCAGTCACAAGAGAACTGGATGCAGGGAATAACTTTGATATTATATACTTGGATCTTAGAAAGGCTTTTGATACCGTTGCACATGAAAGACTGCTGCACAAATTGGAGCAGTGTGGCATTGGAGGCAAATTGCTGCTATGGATAAAGGGGTGGTTGAGGGGGAGAAGACAGAGAGTGGTAATCAATGGACACTGCTCATCATGGACTAATGTTATTAGTGGAGTCCCTCAGGGTTCAGTATTGGGTCCATTATTGTTTTCTGTATTTATAAATGATATTGATGATGGTATATCAAGCTTAATGTCCAAGTTTGCAGACAATACGAAGGTTGGCAGGGTTGTCAAGAACACTGCTGATACTATGCTGCTGCAATAGGATCTGGAAAGGTTGAGCAGATGGGCTGAGAGGTGGCAAATGAAGTTTAACATTGACAAATGTAAAGTAATACATATGGGGAAACAGCAACCCCAGAGCAACGTATCAACTCTGTGGTACTACACTGACAGTGGTAGAGAATGAAAGGGACCTGGGAGTGGTTGTGCAGGCAGATATGAAGTTCTCTGAGCAGTGCAGATGGACTGCAAGAGTAGCTCATGGTGTATTGTCAATGATATATAGGAATTTTTCTAGCAGGGATAAGGAGGTGATTATTCCCTTGTATAAGGCAATGGTCAGACTGTATACAGGTCTGGAGGCCTCATTTCAAGAAGGATGTAAAGTTGCTGGAACGAGTACAGAGAAGGGCAACAAGACTAGTGAATGGAACAAAGGGGTGCTCTTACGAAGAAAGGCTTAAGTTTTGCAAATTACAGTGTCTAGAGACTAGGCACCAGCGAGGTGATCTGATAGAGGTGTATAAAGCCTTGAATGGTTTGAGCATGCTTAATGCTGATGGGATTCTTCCTCTTGCTCAGAATAATCACCTGAGAGGGCATAAATTCAAATTGAGGAAAGACAGATGTAGGATAGATGTGCAGAAATTTGCCTTTAGCCAGCGGGTGGTTGGTTGGTGAAACAGACTTCCATCCCTTGTCGTGGAAGTTGATAGCCTAAATAAGTTTAAGGCTCAGCTGGACAGGTATTTTGAACGAACAGAGGGGTGAAGTGGAAATGGTTATTTTTTATTTATTTTATTTTTTTTTTTGGCTGATGCTGCATAAGCTTGCTTTCATGCATCAAATGCCTCTACTAATGCTAATGCTAACTTTTGCCCATCTATACTCCTGACTCTGTTAAAACCTGTTGTTTCTATTGCTACCTCAGTTAAAGATAAAGCTGACCTGCCAGCATCCTACTAAATGTGCAATTTAATAGGATGCTTTTAATTACGGGGGAACACCTAGGGTATCAAGTTCATTTCTCATAAGCAAATGTTTATGGATTCATAACATATAATTAGATCATGTAATTCACCTTTGTTGGACCTCTAAGCACCCCAGATCACAAATTGGTGATGGTATCCTCTCCAATAGAACATTTCTCTAGTGGCCATCCTCAGCCTCACATTGTTGAGCATCGCAAGAATGCAAGTTGGTACAATCTGCAAGATTTCCATTCTTTTTCTAGGCTGGATTACTGTTTTAAATCTTGCACCTTAATGCATGGTCAGATCATGTGAGAGATTATTTTTGTAGGAATGAAATTCTTCATTTCACACTACACCTTAAAATCTCATCCTCTATCTAAACCTTAATTTTCCAAAAAAATGTCCAAAGGCTGTTCAAAATAAGGCTATTGGACATCCCCATTGGCTTGCATCCAATCTCCAGGTTCATTTTCTGCCTACACTAAATCTTGTAAACAAAATTATACAGTAGATATTAATCAATTGAAACTAGATTTTGAACTGGCTAAGAGAAAAAAAAACTTGCTTGATCTCCAAACAGTAATTGAGCATTCTGATCTCTTGGCAAAACAGTTAGCTGCAACTTTTACCCATCCATACTCCCAACTCCTTAAAATCATGATGGTTCAGTTGCCTCCTCAGCTATAAATAAACCCAATTTACTAGCAACCTACTTTTCTTCTAATCTTGGTAATCACCTCCAAACATTTCCAGTACATTACACTTAATGCCCCCTATGGTCTTCTTTCAAAAGGATGTTAAAATAATTTGAACAATCTTGTTGCCAGAAAGCTCCAAGTCCTGACCTGATGGCATCTCTCCATTCCTTCTCAAATCCTGTGCCCCTTTTCTGTGTTACCTTTATTACACCTTATAATTTCACTGCTGCTTTTCCTTCCTTGAAAACTTGCTCATATCCAGCCAGTTCCTGTAAAGGGTGACAAATCCCTCCTATCCAATTATTGTCTCATTGCACTTACCTCAACTCTTTCTAAAAGAACAGAGAAATCCATTAACTTCCAACTCTTAAACTAACTAGAAACTTTCCATCTGATCAATGATCACCAGTATGGATTTCATCAATTCCACCGGTTGATCCACTGGTGATATTTTGGCTTATGATACTCATCTGTATGTGGCAGAAAAGAAAAATGCATGGGATGCACATAATTTGTCAGGCAACACATAAGCCTATTGTAGATACAAGCTAGTCTGTAATCAAGTCACAAAGGAGTTTAGGCAAGTGAAGGCAGATTATGAAAAATATTTGGCAAAGGATGCAAAGAAAAACAGCAAAGACTTATTTACTTATATAAACTCTAAAAGGAAGAGGATGAATCAGATTGGTCCACTTGATATCAATGGTTTGACTCTAGATGATCATTCTCAGATAGCTGCCGAACTAAATGAGTATTCTGCATCTACATTCACACTTGAGAAGTTATTCAAGGAGAGGGGCCAGATGTTTATAAAACTAACAGGGATTTAAATGATTTTGTAATAACTGAGAGCAAAGTGGAGAAGAAATTGTTGAGGTTAAACAAAAGAAAAGCACCTGAGGTAGATGGGATCTATCCAGTTATATTAAAGGAGGCAGCAGAGGAAGTAAGCAAACTCTTAGCCATAATTATGAGTGCATCACTGGACTTGCAGGGAGTCCCCATGGCCTGGAGATGTGCAAATGTATCTCCAGTTCACAAAGGGGGATCAAAAGGTGACAAGTAATTACAGACCTGCTAGTTTGACTTCTGTGCCAGGGAAAATTATGGAGTCACTGGTTAAAGAAGCATTGTAGGGTCTTTTAGACCCTACAATGCTTCTTTACTGAATTATTGCTGCAGTCTTTTAGACAAGACTGCAGCAATAATTCAGACACAGCATGGGTTTGTCAAGGGGAACCCTTGTTTGTTTGTTATTTGGTTTTTAGGCGGATTAGCAACTAATGCCATATTGCTCCGGGGATATGCGGTGGTCATTCCCTGACCTTTCTGCATCCTCCATACTTGGTGGTCACAGGCTCGAACCCCGGTCTAATCAAGAAGCGTGTGCTTGTGCACTGCTGCTCCTGGCTACGGAGGTGCCAGAACCCTTGTCTAACCAATTTGTAATAGTAATGGGCACATGGTGCAATAAAGCCTATGGTTTATGCTGCACCAGCAAAAAAAAAAAAAAAAAACCCAAAACCTGAATAAAACAATGATAAAAAAAAAATAGATAAATAATTAATAAAAGAAAAAGAAATTAAACCTATCATCCTATGCACTTCCCTCACCCAAAGGTACTATCCACATGACCTTTGAATTTCCCCAAACTGTCAGCCTCTACCACCCATGTAGGCAACTTATTCCAGTAATTTATAACTCGCTGGCAAAAATAAAACTTCATGCAGTCCAATCTAAACAATTCATAAATTGAATTTTATGACCCCTAGTTTTAGCATCATTTATAATCTTGAAAATTTCGTCCTCATTCATTTTACTGATGCCTCTCAGAGCCTTAAACACCTCAATCAAATCTCCTCTAAGGTGTCTAGTTTCCAAACTCTGCAACCCACATATTCGAAGTCTTTCTTCATAAGGACGTCCTTTTGCCGATCTCACCAGGTGAGTTACCCGTCTTTGCACCCTTTCAAGAAGCTCGATGTCTTTCTTTAGATGCGGTCTCCATACTTGAACACAGTATTCCAAGTATGGTCTAACAAAAGCCTTATATAATGGGATTATCATGTCCCTATCTTTACTTGCAAAAGTTTGATAGATCATCGATAGGACACCATGGGCCTTCCTTGCAACCTGTTTACAATGCTCAGAGAATTTCATGTCTGACCGTATCGTAACACCCAAGTCCCTTTCCTCCAGTACTGGGTTTAGTTGAACTCCACCAAGTGAATAAGTTATTTTGGGATTACTGTTTCCCAGTTGTAATACCTTACAGTTTGTTGAATTAAAGCATAGCTGCCATTTTTCTGACCATTCCTGAAGTCTATCTGACTCAAAATTGACCAATTTGATTGGATACTATGATGTGGTCACATCATAGTATCCAATCATCATCAAAGGAACTGGATGCAAAAAATAATTTTGATATCATTTACTTGGATTTCAGGAAAGCTTTCGATACAGCTGCTACTGTACAAATTGGAGCACTATGGCATTAAAGGCAAGTTGCTACAATGGATAAAAGGGTGGTTGGGTGGGAAAAGATAGAGAGTGGTAGGCATTAGTAGAGGCATATGATGCAAGAAAGCAAGCTTATGCAGCATCAGCCAAAAAAAACTTCCACTTCACCCCTCCATTCGTTTGAAATACCTGTCCAGCTGAGCCTTAAATTTATTTAGGCTATCAACTTCCACAAAAAGGGATGGAAGTCTGTTCCACCAACCAACTACCCGCTGGCTAAAGGCAAATTTCCGCACATCTATCCTACATCTGTCTTTCCTCAATTTGAATTTATGCCCTCTCAGGTGATTATTCTGAGCAAGAGGAAGAATCCCATCAGCATTGAGCATGCTCAAACCATTCAAGGCTTTATACACCTCTATCAGATCACCTCACCGATGCCTAGTCTCCAGACACTGTAATTTGCAAAACTTAAGCCTTTCTTCGTAAGAGCAACCCTTTGTTCCATTCACTAATCTTGTTGCCCTTCTCTGTATTCGTTCCAGCAGCTCTACATCCTTCTTGAAATAAGGCCTCCAGACCTGTATACAGTACTCAAGGTGTGGTCTGACCACTGCCTTATACAAGGGGACAATCACCTCCTTATCCCTGTTAGAAAAATTCCTGTATATCATTGACAAGACAACATGAGCTACTCTTGCAGCCCATCTGCACTGCTCAGAGAACTTCATATCTGCCTGCACAATTACCCCCAGGTCCTTTTCATTCTCTACCACTGTCAGTGTAGTACCACAGAGTTGATACGTTGCTCTGGGGTTGCTGTTTCCCATATGTATTACTTTACATTTGTCAATGTTAAATTCATTTGTCACCTCTCAGCCCATCTGCTCAACCTTTCCAGATCCTGTTGCAGCAGCATAGCATCAGTAGTGTCCTTAACAACCCTGCCAACCTTTTTATCGTCTGCAAATTTGGACATTAAGCTTGATATAGCATCATCAATATCATTTATAAATACAGAAAACAATAATGGACTGAACCCTGAGGGACTCCACTAATAACATTAGTCCACGATGGCAGTGTCCATTGATTGCCACTCTGTCTTCTCCTCCTCAACCACCCCTTTATCCATAGCAGCAATTTGCCTCCAATGCCGCACTGCTCCAATTTGTGCAGCAGTCTTCCATGTGCAACAGGTAAACAGGTGCTCTTCTGGGGACTCCATGTTGCTTTGTATATTTATCAATGATATTGATAAAGGTATTCAGGTTTAATGTCGAAGTTTGCAGATAACACAAAGGTTAGCAGGGTTGTTAATAAGAGTAAGGACAGTATGCTGCTGCAACAGGATCTGGAAAAGTTGGGTAGATGGGCTGAGAAGTGGCAACTGAAGTTTAACATTGACAAATCCAAAGTAAAGCATATGGGTAGAAGTAACCGCAGATAAATGTACCAACTATGTGTTGTTACACTCAGGTTAGTGGAGAATGAAAGAGACCTTGGGGTAATTGTGCAGTCAGATATAAAGTTTTCTGAGCAGTGCAGACAGGTTGCCAAAGTAGGTCATTGGGTCTTGTGAATGATATACAGGAATTTTGTGAGCAGGGATAAGGAGGTGATTATCTCCTTTTATAAGGCAATGGTCAGGCCATACGTTGGGTACTGTGTACAGCTCTGGAAGCCTCATTTTCAGAAAGATGTAGAGTTGCTACAGTAATGAGTACAGAGAAGGGCAACAAGACTGGTGAAGGGAATAAAGAGGTGCTCTTATGAAGAAAGACTTAAGTTCTGAAAATTGCAGCTTCTGGAAGCTAGGCACCTGTGAGGTGATCTGATTGGGTGTACAAGGCCTGAACAGATTGAGCAGACTTAATGTTGATGAGATTCTTCCTCTCACTCAGATTACAAATCTGAGGGGGGATAGATTCAAACTGAGGAAAGACAGTTGTAGAATAGATGTATAGACAGCCTTTAGCCAGTGGGTAGTTGATTGCTGGAACAAACTTCCAGCTGTTGTTGTGGAAGTTGATAGCTTAAACAGATTCAAGGCAGAACTAGACAAACATTTGAAATTAATGGATCAGTGAAATGGGATGGGTTTTTTTTTTTTTTGGCTGATACTGTATAAGCTTGCTTTCTCTAATGCTAATCTATGGGCAAATTCAACGGAAGATTTTGCTGAAACTCAAGTAGTTGCTCTTAATATTTTTTTTAGGGCTTTTGATCCTGTTTGACATAAAGGCTGTCTAAACAAGATTCTATCTTATGAGTTCCTAGCTGTTATTTGCAATTGGGTATCCTGTCTTATATTTCACAAAAAGGCATCTGCTGTTCCTAAACAAAACACATAGGGATAACCCTGACTTCTAATCTCTCTCTCTCTCTCTCTCTCTCTCTCTCTCTCTCTCTCTCTCTCTCTCTCTCTCTCGCTCGCTCGCTCGCCCGCCCGCCCGCTGACCGGGCTAGCCGAGTGGGTAAAGTGCCTGCCCAGCAACCCAAAGGTCGCGGGTTCGATTCCCGCCTCGGACTTGGATCAAAGTACTGCAAAAACCTTGGGAGGTGCAATATGGCCACAGAAGCCAATGCGCCAACAACTACCAAATCAAATCAATCTCTCTCAGAGTCTTTCCACTCTGTTACATTCCTTTTCTATAGATAATTTCATGGGCACTGTTCTTCTGGACTGCTTCTGTAATTCCCCTCTCTCCCCCAGAATCTTGCCACAACCAGTCAACGTCCATTTACTGTCCAACTTCAAACACACACAACCAACTTTTCTTCTTCCTCATTTATTCCTCCTACTTCCATTTGCTGTAGCAACCTCCCTTCACGCATTTCCTGTAAATTTAAGTCTGATGTCAACAAGTATCTTCTTTCATCTTCTCAAACTTCAGCCCACGCACTGTATTAAATAATATACATTCTAATGCATTTTGTTTATGGGGGTTTTTATAAAAAAAAAAGCCTGCAATTAAAGCCTTTGATTAAAGCACTTCTGGAAAGAAAAGAAAAAAACATTTTGAATTATTTGATATGTACAGTACAGTTTTTTACTTACATGGATCAAAGAAAACGATAGCTTTAAGGCAAGCAAACTCTGTATCATCAATGTTTACTTCTCGTAATGTTCCTATTAATTCATCCATAATTCTGCTCCCTATTCTACTGATTTCCACCTCTGAAGAGTGCCGTGGAATGATAAAATCATTACCAAGCAGTAAAACATCTTTAATATGCATAGAACGTCGTGCAAGACCAAGTAAAAGGTGTTCACCAGCATGAGCTCGTAGCAGTGCCACCTGAACACAAAACAAAAAGATTGAATAACTGCTCTGTGTTTAAAAGTGATGGTTTGGTAATTTTCTAAACAAAAAACGGATTACTTTACCTGGTCATCAAGAGGAAGTTCTAGGAAAGATGGAATATATTTGGCCCACTCCACTAAAATTAACAACTGCTGTTTCATGGATTCACATACATCACCGATATTGGCTACTTTTTTGTTGGTGATATTACCATCTCCAAGTGGAACCCCTATCTACAATACAAAATAAACTTATTAAAGTAACAGTCTTGATAGCATGTTATATAACAATATTGCATATGATATTATAATACATAAGAGTAGCTCATGTGTGATATTGCAGTTTATAACTACTATACTAAACAGTTTATAAAACTCATATAAACTAAATTTCTTTTTTTTTTTTTTTTTTATGAGAACCTCAAACACGAGAGGTATTATAACCTATAGTACTTAGTACCGTGCTTGGGTTGGAGGTTGAGAAGACGAAAGAAGATATTTGTTGATATTGGACTTGAACTTCTGTAGATTGTAATTTTCAGGAAATACGTATGAAGGAAGGTTGTTCCAGAAAATGGCAGTTGAATGAATAAATGAGGAAGATGAAAAGTTGGTTCTGTGGGTTTGAAGTTGGACAGTAAATGGATGTTGGCTGGTGGCGGCACGTGTTCGGACTGTTTTGAAAGAGAGAGCGGGAATTATAGAAGCCAATTCAGAAGAACATTGCCCATGGAAGTATCTGTAGAAGAAGCATGCAGCAGAAACAGTACGTCTATGAGAAAGCGAGTGGAGAGACTCTGTTAGAGATGAATCATTAATTAACCTAACTGCCCTCTTCTGAATGGCATCAAGAAGCCTGAGAGAGGTTTTGGGGGCACCACCCCAGATGTGGGAATAATATTCCATGGCAGGGCGGATTTGCGATTTATACAGAGTGAGCAGCTGTTTGGAAGAAAAGTAACGCCGAGAGCGAAAAAGAAAACCAAGTTTTTTAGATGCAGAGGAAGCAATATTTGTAATGTGCTTGTGCCAAGAGAGATTAGAAGTCAGGGTAATCCCCAAAAGAGATATATCATTTTGCCTAGAAATCGGAGTGTCACTAAAGATAAGCATAGGAGCAGAAGAATCCTTTTTGCGAGATATGAGACAAGATTGAGTTTTAGAAGGGTTGAAATCAACTAAGTTGTCTTTGCCCCACTGGAGAATTACCTGAAGATCGGCATTTAAGGAATTGGCAGCAGATTTTCGAGAACTTGAAGCTGATTGAGCTGGACAAGGTTTCTCAAAATGGAAAGTTGAATGCAATGTGCTATCATCGGCAAAACTATGGATAGGATTTCCAGTCAATGGAAGAAGGTCATTGATATACAAGAGGAAAAGAGTGGGGGAAAGAACTGAACCTTGGGGGACACCGGCATTAGTGGAGAAGTTAGAAGACAGAGAGCCATCTACCATCACCCTCAGTGAGCGATCAGAGAGAAAACTGGATAACCAATTACTAAAAACAGTTGGCAAACCATAAGATGGAAGCTTGTTTAGAAGACCTTTATGCCAAACACGATCAAAAGCCTTTGAGATATCAAGAGCAACTACTTGTGTTTCACCGAACCTTTCCATTGAATTAGTCCATAAATGGGTAACATAAGCCAGAATATCACCAGTGGATCGACACTGACGGAATCCATATTGGCGATCGTTGATCAGACGGAAGGTTTCTAGGTAGTTTAAGAGTTGGCGGTTAATTGATTTCTCCATTACTTTAGAAAGAGTAGAAGTAATTGCAATGGGACGATAATTGGATGGGAGGGATTTGTCACCCTTTTTAGGAACTGGCTGGATATGAGCAAATTTCCAAGCAGAAGGAAAAACACCTTTGGAATAAGAAAGTGAAAAAAAGGCGGCAAAGAATAGGAGTAAGTTCAGGAGCACAGGTTTTGAGAACAAGTGGAGAAATACCATCAGCACCTGGAGCTTTCTTAGCATCAAGATTCATCAAAATCCTTCTGATATCCTTTTGACGGAAGACCACAGGAGGCATTGAATGGAGCGTGTTAGGAATGGTGGGAGGTGTTTTACCAAGATCATTAATACATGAGCTCGAAGAAAAATGGGATGCTAGCAGGTCAGCTTTATCCTTGGCTGAAGTGACAACAGAACCATCTGGTTTGGACAGAGGTGAGAGCAGAGATGGGCAAAAGTTGCGGCCAATAGCTTTGGCAAGAGACCAGAATGCTCGGCTACCATTAGGGCAAGAAGCAAGTTTTCTACTCTTAGCCTGTTCAAACTCTAATTTGGACTGATTAATAACTGCTTTACAATTGTTGCGAGCTTTGCTGTAGGCAGAAAATGAAACTGAAGAATTAGAAACAAGCCAATTACGATATGCAACGTTCTTCTCTTGGACAGCCTTAGCACATTTATTGGAAAACCAAGGTTTAGATAAAGGATGAGATTTTAAAGTGGAGTGTGGGATAAAGGATTCCATTCCTGCAAGAATAATTTCACTGACACGATCTGAGCAAACGTTGACATCAGAAGTTTTGAAACAGTAATCAGACCAAGGAAAAGAAGAAAAGAAGTCTCGCAGGTCATCCCATTTTGCATTCTTGTAATGCCAAACAATACGAGGTTGGGAATAGCCATGAGATAAAGGTTCCATTGGAGAAGAGACAATCACCAAGTTGTGATCTGAAGTGCCTAAAGGACCTCTCACTTCAACCTTGTACTTAGATAGGGTTGTTTGTGAGAAAAAGATCAAGCGTATTGGCTGTATGATTAGGATTGTCCGGTATTCTTGTAGGTAAATGAACAATCTGTGCTAGGTCATTAGTAATTGCAAAAGCCTAAGCATCCCGACTTGCTGGGTCGGTGTGACTAGAAAACGGAAGCCAGCTGGAGTTGTGAACGTTAAAATCACCAAGGAAAATTACCTCACTGTTAGGAAAGTTGGACTGGAGAAAGTCAAGTTGCAACGAGAGGAAGTCAGAGAGCTCCAAGTGATTAGTGGAGTTGGCAGAACGGTAGAGACAACAGATGAATTTGACACAATGAGGTAGAGAGATTTTAAGCCAGAGAAGATCAAAGAGAGGAGATTCCAAATTGCCAAGTCTTTGACAGGGAATATCAGAACGGACATACGCACAAGTACCACCTTTGAGGCGAAAGGAATCATACAGCAAATAATTTGGACATCTGAGATGAGCAGTAGTTGAATCAACTGATAACTGAGATTCAGTCAGAAAAAGTACATGGGGTTTGGAAGACTGCAATTTGAATGGAAATGGACATCGTTGAGATTAGAATTGAGACCACGTATATTTGTGAAATGAATTAGGAAGTCCTTGGGAGGTTTAGATCTTTTCGCAGATAAGCTTGCTCTATTATTTTGACAATTCATGGTGTATTCAAAAGTAAGAAAAAGTGGGTGGGACATGCTGTATGAAGTAATGAAATTTTTGGATATGGCGTACATGTGGTAAGAATATACCCAGATCCTTGACATAACGTGGCCTTGACAATGCTCCCCGCATACACACTACTCGGACTCCCTCCAGTCACTATCTGGCAGAGTAGAGGTAGCAAGATTACACACTAGCTGATCCGGAAGCTTCCTAGAGAGTTACCAATAGGTTCAGTCCAGTGTACTAACTAGCAGCCGGCCTGCGAACACCGTTTTAGAGCTGTACCCTCGAAATGTAAGGAATATTGGATCTCGCCACGACATTCATTATAACCTCAAAAATCATTAATCATACTGCATGATGGAAGAGATAGGGAAGGGTTGGCCGGAACTTAGCTCTAGAGACTAAACATGGGTTCCACCACTTCAAGCCTCCAATAAGCAAAGTGGTGGTATTTCACCGGTTGATGAGAGTCATCTACCACCTAGTACTGCCTGGTAACATAGAGGGGCGGCGTTCCTCCATGTGGTGTGGGCCCACACCTCGACCCCTGCTTACGTTGGTTAACACCTGGGTGGTCACCCACCATGTACTTGTGCATGAAGGTTATACCCAGGATTACTAACAGTCCCACCATCGTGAAGGTGCAAGCAGAGGATTTGGCTGTCATAGACCGTCCGGACTTCGCCGAAATTGGGTCCACTTTGACTTGAGTGTCACCCGAATATCAGTTCCATCAGCGTTTTAGACTCCCAGGTAGCAAGAACAGCTTGTCTGGCATATCTGAGAGAATGTCTGTGATCAACCTCAAGGACCACGTAACAGTTGCAATTAAACTCTTAGTAACAGTTGCAATTAAACTACATTCTAAATTATAAACGATTTCAAGTTCCACAATGCAGTATTGTACACTCAATCCTCCTATAGAACACTGATTTGTAACAGCATGGTTTTTTTTTTTTAATACTGAACATCCAAATAAATGTAAATTGTAATTCAAATTAATATGGGTTGGTTGAAGGTCAATTTCCACATTTTTTTTTTTTTTTGTAGTTGTTGGCGCATTGGCTTCTGTGGCCATAATGCATCTCCCAAGGTTTTTTTGCAGTACTTTGATCCAAGCCCGAGGTGGGATTCGAACCCGCGACCTTTGGGTTTGCCAGGCAGGCACTTTACCCACCTGGCTAGCCCGGTCGGCGTTTCCACATTAAAATGAAGAAATGATACAGAGGAGTTCAGTTGTTCCCTCAAAGCTTAAGCCACCAGTAACAATATTCTAATATTGTGGGTGGATAATTAGAGTGAAATATAATAACAAAAATAAACAGCACAACTCTTTACCCTCTTCAGCAAAAGAAAATTGCACATTCAACTCTAGAAGTTAACAGTGCTTATTGTCATATGAAAAGAACTGGGACGCATTTGGGACTGAAGCAAGACGTATTTACACATCTTTTCCTTGTCCATAAGACTCTGAAATAACTTGAATGGATATGCTAATCAATAACCAAGAGTTCACAGTGAGAGGGTATATTCATATTCACTCTAAGTGACAGGGTTAAAAATTGGATTATCCATTTAATCCAATTCTGTGTTCACACCTATGATGAATTTGAATGCTACAGCCATTTATACAGTGTTTTAATCAGCGTGTGCTTTTAATAATAATACACTGTTGTTAAATTTATTCATTATAAATGCATAAACATGTGAGGTAGCCATGGCCAACAATTAAAACAACTCATCATCTGATAACAATAATATAAACTGATTATCACCAAATGAAATTCAGGCAACTGAAGTAAAACCTAATGTTCTAATTACTGTATTTGTCAGCTTAGAAGACACTGTGGCGTGGAAGATGCATCCTAATTTTGGAACGGTAAATTTAAGGAAAAAAAAAACTGTTGAAAGAAATTATTTTTATTTATTTATTTTTTTATGAAAACCCCAAACACAATAGATATTATAACCTATAGTACTTATTACCATGCTTGGATTGGAGGTCGAAATGACGAAGGAAGATATTTGTTGACATTACACTTTACCTTCTGTACCAAACATGATCAAAAGACTGTAATTTTCAGGAGACACGCATGAAGGAAGGTTGTTCCAGAAAACAGCAGTTGAAAGAATAAACGATGAAGATGAAAAGTTGGTTCTGTGAGTTTGAAGTTGGACAGTAAATGGATGTTGGCTGGTGGCGGAATGTGTTCGGACTGTTTTGAAAGAGAGAGTGGGAATTATAGAAGCTAATTCAGAAGAACAATGCCCATTCAAGTATCTGTAGAAAAGGCATGCAGCAGAAACATTACGTATATGAAACAGAGTGGAGAGACTCTGTTAGAGAGGAGTCATCAATTAACCTAACTGACCTCTTCTGAATGGAATCTAGAAGCCTGAGAGAGGTTTTGGGGGCACCACCCCAGATGTGGGAACAATACGCCATGGTAAGGTGGATTTGCGATTTGTACAGAGTGAACAGCTGTTTGGAAGAAAAGTAATACCAACAGCGAAAGAGAAAACCAAGTTTTTTAGATGCAGAGGAAGCAATATTTGTAATGTGCTTGTGCCAAGAGAGATTAGAAGTCAGAGTAATCCCCAAGAAAGATATATATCATCTTGCGTAGAAATCAGAGTGTCACTAAAGATAAGCACAGGAGCAGGGGAATCCTTTTTGCGAGATATAAGACAAGACTGAGTTTTCAAAGGATTGAAATCAACTAAGTTCTTTGCCCAACTGGAGAATTACCTGGAGATCGGCATTTAAGGAATTGGTAGCAGATATTCAAGAAGTTTATGCTGAGTGAGCAGGGCAAGGTTCCTCAAAATGGAAAGTGGAATGCAATGTGCTATCATCGGCAAAACTATGCATAGGATTTCCAGTCAATGGAAGAAGGTCATTAATATAAAAGAGGAAAAGAGTGGGGGAAAGAACTGAACCTTGGGGGATACCAGCATTAGTGGAAAAGTTAGAAGACCTTTATGCCAAACACGATCAAAAGCCTTTGAGATGTCAAGAGCAACTGCTTGTGTTTCACCGAACTTTTCCATTGAATTTGTCCATAAATGTGTAACATAAGCCAGAACGAGACCAGTGGATCAACACCAACAAAATCTATACTGGCGATCATTGATTAGACAGAAGGTTTCTAGGTAGTACTAGTAGTAGTGGCATGTGATGCAAGAAAGCAAGTGTATGAGCTTATGCAGCATCAGCCAAAAAAAACACCTTTCCCTCCAAATGCCTGTCGAATTCCTCCTTAAATTTATTCAACCTATCAACTTCCACAACGACAGATGCAAGTTTGTTCCAGCAATTAACCACCCGCTGGCTAAAGGCAAATTTCCGCACATCTATTCTACATCTGTCCTTTCTTAATTTGAATTTGTGCCCCCTTAGGTTCATAATCTGAACAAGTGGAAGAATCCCATCAGAATTCAGTGTGTTCAACACATTCAAGGCCTTGTACACATCAATCAGATCACCGTGCAGGTGCCTAGTCTCCAGCCACTGCAATTTGCAGAACTTAAGCCTCTCTTGGTAAGAGGATCCCTTCATTCCCCTCAACAATCTTGTTGCCCTTCTCTGTACATGTTCAAGTAAATCTACATCCTTCCTAAAATGAAGCTTCCAGACCTGCACGCGGTACTCAAGGCGTGGCCTGACCATTGTCTTATACAGAGGGACAGTCACCTCCTTTTCCCTGCTAGCAAAATTCCTATATATCATTGACAAAACCCCATGACCTGCCCTGGCAGCCTGTCTGCATTGCTCAGAAAACTTCATATCTGACTGCACAATTACTCCCAGGTCTTTTTCATTTTCTACCACCTTAAGTGTAATACCACACAGTTGGTACGTTTCTCTGCCCCCTTAGGTTCATAACCATATGCAGAACTTTGCATTTGTCAAGGTTAAACTTCAGTTGCCACATCTTAGCCCATCTGCCCAAATTATCTAGATCCTGTTGCAGTAGCACACTGCCATTATTGTCATTAACAACCCTGCCAACCTTTGTATCATCTGCAAACTTCGACATTAAGCCAGATATACCTTCATCAATATACAAAACAGCAGTAGACCCAACCCCGAACCCTGTGGGACTCCACTAATAACATTAGTCCACGAAGAGCAGCACTCATTGATTACCATCCTCTGTCTTCTCCCACTTAACCATCCTTTTATCCATTGTAGCAACTTACCCTTAATACCATTCTGCTCCAATCTGAACAATAGTGTTCCATGCGCAACAGTGTCAAAAGCTTTCCTGAAATCCAAATATCTGATATCAAAATTATTTTTTGCATCCAGTTGCTTTGTTACCACATTATAATATCCTGTTAAATTTGTCAGACAAGACTTTCCCTTAACAAACCCATGCTGTGTCTGAATTATTGCTGCAGTCTTGTCTAGATGATCCTGCAATCCATCTTTAACCAGTGACTCCATTATTTTACCCAGAACCGAAGTTAAACTAACTGGTCTGTAATTACTTGTGGCACCCTTCGATCCCCTTTTGTGAATTGGGGATACATGTGCACATGTCCAAAGATGCTCTCATAATTATGGCTAAGGGTTTGCTTTGTTACTTTGCCGCCTCCTTTAATATAACTGGATAGATCCCATCCACCCAAGGTGCTTTTCTTATTAATTCAACAATTTCTCCTCCACTTTGCTCTCAGTTATTACAAAATCATTAAGTATCCTACTGCCATTTTCAAACCTTAATAATTCCTCATGTGTGAAGGAAGATGCAAAATACTCATTCAGTTTGTTTGCTATCTGAGCAGGATCATCAACAGTCGAATCATCGATGTCAAGTGGACCAATCAGATTTAGAGTTTATATGAGTAAAGAAATCCTTGCTGTTTTTCTTAGCATCTTTTGCCAAGGATTTCTCGTAATCTGCCTTCGCCTGCTTAACCTCCTTTGTGACCGGATTACAGACTAGCTTATATCTGCCATAGGCTTCTGAGTCGTTTGATAATTTATATGCATCCCATGCATTTTTCTTCCCTATTATGAGTCTAATTAGTTCATTTAGGTCTAAACCTTGAACAATATTTCTTAATGGGTATGAAACTTTTAGTAGCATCCACTATTAATTCCTTGAATGCTTCCCACTTAGAATTTACGGTTAGTAACATCGTCAGTTGATCCCACTGTACAGAATTTAAAAACTTTGAGACCACTGTACTCACCTTTACGGAAGCAAAAACCCTTTCCTTTACCCGTGATGGTAATTAAATCTTTAAGTAAATCCCACATCAGTACACTGTGATCACTGCCACCTAGTGGTTCCTTTATCTGCAAATTCTTAATACACGAATGATCACTGCTGATAACCAGATCAAGAGAATTACTCTCTCTGGTTGCCTCCCGAACGTGCTGCTGCAGAAAACAATCATCCAATAAATCCACAAAAGTCTGACTAGGCCTATAACACACTACTACTCTTATTTTTGATTTTGCAGTGCTTATGTCACACCAAACTGACTCAACAGTGCACTCTTCATCTATATCAACTGGGTGCACTTCTTTTGATTTTATGTTTTTCTTAATTAACAGCATAACTCCTCCTCCCTTTCTATCCTGTCTATCCTTTCTGTACATATTGTACTCCCCAAATTCCAGTTCTGCATTCCTTATATCTGTGTGTGACACCACGTCTCTGCTATCCCAACAATATCCGCCTTTGATGTCTTGACCAACACTTCAAATTCATCAAATTTATTTACTATACTTCTAGCATTGGTATACATGCTCCTATTCCTATTCACCCTAACACATCCGATATACCCACCTATTTCAGGATGACTGCCATCTATCCCTGAAACCCCCAACACCCCTCGCTCCAGGTTGCTACTTATTCTAATAGAAGTGGTGCAAGAATCACCTTCATCTCTGCCTACGGCTACTGTTAAACTATTAGTCCTTGTATCCCCCAAGCTATCAGTTTTCCAACCCACCTAACACTGCCTCGATAGCATCAGTAAATATTCTTGCACCCTTTCTATTTAAGTGTATCCCATCCCTGTAGAAGCAGTCTATCCTGTTAACAAGTACAGACCAGGCTGAAAAAAATTCTATCCCTTGAGCCTTGCACAATCTTTCCAGGGCCGAATTGATCGACAAGGCTCTCATCATATACTCCCTTCTATCGCGTCTGGGCAGAATTGCAGACACTTTCAAATTCAACCCTAATTCTCGGCTTTTGTTCAACAGTGACCTGTACTTGTTAAGTAATTCTGCTGGTCTCCTACTCTTAATATCATTAGTGCCAACGTGTACAACTATATCACCTTTTGTGCCCTTAAAAGATGATATCCACTCTACATCATCAACCTTTGCCCCTGGCAGACATACCCTTGTCCTGTTCCACCTATCCTTTTTACAAAGCATGTTCCCCGTTTCCCTGACAATAGAGTCACCAACAACTAATAGTTCCTGTGGGACCAGCGCATTCTGCCTTGGGGGTTGCCGCTGTGTTGCGTGATGACCAAGTGCAAGCTCTGGCGTTGATGTGGGCAGCTGAGAGCTTGATGGGCCCCTCAATTTAGATCTTTCGAGGGCATCCACCCTGTCCTTCAAACTCTCATATAGGTCCATAACAACGCTGAGTTGTCGCTTGATTTCCTTACACTCCTTATATCACGCACACACAAAGACATCCCCCATCACAATATCATGTTCCATTCCAGAGAGTTCGGCAAACATTTCACAAGTTGCACATTTTTTTAGGCTGTGATGCATTGGAGAATTGCCCCTCCCCCCCTCAGTTCTCCCCTGAGTCACAGCACTCCTGCCACTTTGTGCCCGTTGCTTTGATGCTCTAGTTTGGGACATGCTATTTTAAATTAATATGATCAATAAATTAAATTAATAAAATGTCAATACCACGCTATCTAATAGAAACAGTGAAGCGTATTACTCTATATAATTATATCTTAGAGATACCTAGCTACCTCAATTAAAAATTTGAATTCCCTACCAGTATATACAAAAACAATGGCTGCAAGATTCGAACGAAATAACGGTTTTACGTATATTAAGTAGAAATCCACAAAAACTCTTTATCTAAATTAAAATAACCAGCGTAACTATAAGACTACGTATTAAGTACAATATAAAATAACAATTATGTAAATAAAAAGGCAAACACTGAAAGTCGCTTTTTCGGAGCCTGTAATTCACAGCAGTAATTTTTATAGAGAGTCAGCACTGTCTTTAAGTTTAAGAGTTTGCGGTTAATTGATTTCTCCATTACTTTAGAAAGAGTAGAAATAATTGAAATGGGACAATAATTGGACGGAGGGATTTGTCACCCTTTTTAGGAACTGGCTGGATATGAGCAAATTTCCAAGCAGAAGGAAAAACACCTTTCGAATAAGAAAGTGAAAAAAGGCAGCAAAAAACAGGAGTAATTACAGGAGGACAGGTTTTGAGAACAAGTGGAGAAATACCATCAGGACCTGGAGCTTTCTTAGCATCAAGATTCGTCAAAATCCTTTTGACATCCTTTTAATGGAAGATCACAGAAAGCGTTGAATGGAGCATGTTGGGAGGTGTTGTACCAAGAACATTAATATGGGTTGGAAGAAAAATGGAATGCTAGCAGGTCAGCTTTATCTTAGGCTGAAGTGACAACAGAACCATCCGGTTTTGAGAGAGGTGGGAGCAGTTGCAGATTAAGGATAGTTGGGGCCCCTAGGCAAATTATATTTGGGGGGGGGCAAAAATAATAATAAAAAATAAATAAAAGTTAGGTGGCAAATAAATGAAATTTTGTACTTTTGAATTTTTTGCTTAAATTTTCGCTTAAATTAATCAAGATTTTTATGATGTTTACTGAAAACATTAATCTATTTCAGAACACTACAGGAAAATGTCTTGGCTTGAGGCCCCCCAAAGCCTGGGGCCTCTAGGCACATGCCTCATTGCCTTAATGGGTAATCCGCCACTGGGTGGGAGCATAGATGGGCAAAAGTTGCGGCCAATAGCTTTGGCAAGAGACCAGAATGCTCAGCTACCATTGGGGAAGGAAGTTTTCTACTCTTATCCTGTTCAAAATCTAGTTTGGACTGATTAATAAGTGATTTACAATTGTTGCGAGCTTTGGTGTAGGCAGAGAATTGAAACTGAAGAATTGGAAACAAGCCAATTACGATATGCAACGTTCTTCTCCTGAACAGCCTTAGCACTTTTATTGGTTTGTTTGTTTGTTTGTTTGTTTGCTCCGGGATATGCGGTGGTCATTCCTTGATCTTTTCGCATCCTCCGTATTTGGTGGTGACGGGCTCGAACCCTGGGCTAATCAAGAAGCGCGTGCTGCGCACTGCTGCTCCTTCCCACCTGGCTACGGAGGCGCCACATTTATTGGAAAACCAAAGTCTAGATAAAGGACGACATTTTAAAGTGGAGTGTGGAATAAAGAATTCCATTCCTACAAGAATAATTTCACTGACACGATCTGAGCAGACGTTGACATCAGAAGTTTTGAAACAGTAATCCAACCAAGGAAAAGAAATTTTGCATTCTTGTAATGCCAAATAATACGAGGTTGGGAATAGCTATGCAATAAAGGCACCATTGTCACCAAGTTGTGATCTGAGGTGCCTAAAGGACCACTCACTTCAATCGTGTACTTTGAAGGGTTGTCTATGAGAAAAAGATCAAGTGTGTTGGCTGCATGGTTAGGAATGTCCGGGATTCTTGTAGGTAAACGAACAATCTGTGCAAGGTCATTAGTAATTGCAAAAGCCTCAGCATCTCGACCAGCTGGGTCAGTGTGACTAGAAAACGGAAGCCAGCTGGAGTTGTGAACATTAAAATCACCAAGAAAAATTACCTCACTGTTAGGAAAGTTGGACTGGAGAAAGTCAAGTTGCAAAGAGAGGAAGTCAAAGAGCTCCAAGTGATTAGTGGAGTTGGGAGAACAGTAGAGACAACAGATGAATTTGACACAATGAGGTACAGAGATTTCAAGCCAGAAAAGATCAAAAAGAGGAGATTCCAAATTACCAAGTCTCCGACAGGGAATATCGGAACGGACAGATACACAAGTACCACCTTAGAGGCGAAAGGAATCATACAGCGAATAATTTGGGCAACTGAGATTAGCAGTAGTTGAATCAACAGATAACTGAGATTCTGTCAGAAAAAGTACATGGGGTTTGGCAGACTGCAAGTGGAAATGGACATAATTGAGATTAAAACTGAGACCACGTATATCTGTGAAATGAACTAGGAAGAGTTTGGGAGGTTTAGATCTTTTTTGCAGATAATCTTACTCTATTAGTTTGACAATTCATGATGTATTCAATAGTAGGAAAAAGTGGGGGGGGGGGAACATGCTGTATGAAGTAATGAAATTTTTGGATATGTTGTACACGTAGTAAGAATATACCAAGATCCTTGACATAGCGTGGCTTTGACAATGCCTCCCGCATGCACAATACTTGGATTTCCCTCCAGTCACTATCTG
Source organism: Mastigoproctus giganteus (assembly GCF_048544385.1). Classification (NCBI taxonomy): domain Eukaryota; kingdom Metazoa; phylum Arthropoda; class Arachnida; order Uropygi; family Thelyphonidae; genus Mastigoproctus; species Mastigoproctus giganteus. The sequence continues at coordinate 71,461,910 of NC_143584.1, read as the reverse complement.
ACAGAGTAGAGGTAGCAAGAATATACACTAGCTGATCCGTAAGCCTCCTAAAGAGTTACCAATAGGTTCAGTCCAGTGTACTAACTAGCGACCGGCCTGTGAAAACTGTTTTAGAGCTGTACCCTCGAAATGTAAGGAAGACTGCATCTCGCTATGATGTTCATCATAACCTGAAAAGTCATCAGTCATACTGCATGATGGAAGAGATGGGGAAGGGTTGACCAGAACTTAGCTCTGGAGACTAAATATGGGTTCCACCACTTCAAGCCTCCAATAAGCAAAATGGTGGTATTTCACTGGTTGATGAGTCATCTACCACCTAGTAGTGCCTAGTATCACAGAGGGGCAGCATTCCTCCATGTGGTGTGCGCACCACACCTTGACCCCCTGCTTACGTTGGTTCACACCTGTGTGATCACCCACAGTGTGCTTGTGCATGGAGGTTATACCCAGTAGGTTATACTAACAGTTCCACCATCGCAAAGGTGCAAGCAGAGGATTTGGCTATCACCGAAACTGGGTCCACTTGACTTGAATGTCACCCAAATATCAGTTCCATCGGCATTTTAGACTACCAGGTAGCAAGTATAGCTTGTCTGGCATATCTGAGAGAATGTCTGTGACAACCTCAAGGACCAAATACAATGGAAATTTAAAATTCAATAAAAATAAAAGCCAATAAAGAAAGGTATAGGATTATTACTCTTATTATTTTAGTATTATTCAACTTCAGATTCATTACTGACTTGATCATCATAATCATCATCCTCTTCACTAGTATCACTGTCACTCTCATATAATAAATGATCATCAGTGCCATACATTGAATTACTTATACCACATTTTTTAAAGGACTTGACCACAATTTCAGTCTTATCATGCCATGACTTCAACACCCATTCACACACTTGTGCTATTGATGGGCATTTCATCCTTCCCGTAGGCACCATATCATGGTTCCCCTCTATTACCCATTTAATCCATTGCTCCCGTATGTTATTCTTGATGGCTTATTGATGCTGACATCTAACAGCTGTAACTGGGATGTTAAGCCATTCAGAATTACAGCCAATTCTGTTCATCATTTTGGCCAGTTGTTTGATGTTTTTAGTCCTATGTAACACTGAGCTCTAAACTGATCCCGTACTAGAAGTGCATTTTTATTCAGTAGTGCACCAGGATGCTTGGACAAAACTTTTACAAACCAATCCTTGATACATTCTTCACGTAGTTGTACAAGTACGTGAATTCCATTTGGCAGTTTATCTTTCGGTAAAGAGTTTCTTTTAAAAATTAACATTGGTGGAAGTTTGGTCCTATCAACACAACAAGTTAAACCCCCAGTGTAGTGCGTCTTTTCATGTCCAGTAGTTTTAATAGTTATAGATTTTTGCCCACTCAGATTTACGGTTTTATTGGATGGTACATCAAAAGTCAACGGAATTTCATCCATATTCCTGATTTGGCTAAGTTTGTAGTTGCTTCATTTACTAGCATTAAGGACATATTTATGTAAATCTAATATTTTCTGTTCATACTCAGCAGGAATTCTCTGGACTATTCTAGTTCTTGTGCATTTTTTTTCATGAAGTTAAGGGAAGGTTAAGGGAAGGTCTTGCCTGACCAATTTGATTGGATACTATGATGTAGTCACAAAAGAACTGGATGCAGGGAATAACTTTGATATTATATATTTGGATCTTAGAAAGGCTTTTGATACTGTTGCACATGGAAGACTGCTGCACAAATTGGAGCAGTGTGGCATTGGTGGCAAATTGTTGCTATGGATAAAGGGATGGTTGAGTGGCAGAAGACAGAGAGTAGTAATTAATGGACACTGCTCATCGTGGACTAATGTTATTAGTGGAGTCCCTCAGGGTTCAGTGTTGGGTCCATTGTTGTTTTTTGTATTTATAAATAATATTGATGATGGTATATCAAGCTTAATGTCCAAGTTTGCAGACGATACAAAGGTTGGCAGGGTTGTTAAGGACGCTACTGACGCTATGCTGCTGCAACAGGATCTGGAAAGGTCAAGCAGATGGGCTGAGAGGTGGCAAATGAAGTTTAACATTGACAAATGTAAAGTACTACATATGGGAAACAGCAACCCCAGAGCAACGTATCAACTCGGTGGTACTACACTGACAGTGGTAGAGAATGAAAAGGACCTGGGGGTAATTGCGCTGGCAGATATGAAGTTCTCTGAGCAGTGCAGACGGGCTGCAAGAGTAGCTCATGGTGTCTTATCAATGATATACAGGAATTTTTCTAGCAGGGATAGGGAGGTAATTATTCCCTTGTACAAGGCAATGGTCAGGCCGCACCTTGAGTACTGTATACAGGTCTGGAGGCCTCATTTCAAGAAGGATGTAGAGCTGCTGGAACGAGTACAGAGAAGGGCAACAAGGTTAGTGAACGGAACGAAGGGTTGCTCTTACGAAGAAAGGCTTACGTTTTGCAAATTACAGCGTCTTCAGACTAGGCGCCGGCGAGGTGATCTGATAGAGGTGTATAAAGCCTTGAATGGTTTGAGCATGCTCAATGCTGATGAGATACTGCCTGTTGCTCAGAATAATCACCTGAGAGGGCATAAATTCAAATTGAAGAAAGACAGATTTAGGATAGATGTGAGGAAATTTGCCTTTAGCCAGCGGGTAGTTGGTTGGTGGAACAGACTTCCATCCCTTGCTGTGGAAGTTGATAGCCTGAATAAATTTAAGGCTTAGCTGGATAGGTATTTCGAACAAACTGAGGGGTGAAGTGGAAGGGTTTTTTTTTTTTTTTGGCTGATGCTGCATAAGCTTGCTTTCTTGCATCATATGCCTCTGCTAATGCTAATTTCAGTTCCTTTAAAGTCGTGTAGCCCAATATCAGCTGGTTGTTTCCATGCTTCTACTATTATTATTTTAGCACTCTCTAAGTATTTCACCACATCTCTAAGTTCTATTATCCAACTACACAAGTTTTCTTCCAAATTTGGCCGTTTAGGTGGAATTTTGCAATGTTGTGCTTTGTTTTATCAGCTTTTTGTAATAAAACTTCCTGCTTCCTCCATTGACGAATCATCTTATCAGTGGTCCAAAATTTTGTTCTGCTGCTCTAGTGCAATATGGCTTTGGCTTATTGTACTACTTTTAGCTTAAATCCAATAGCATAATTTTTAATTCTTGATGTGCCATTGACTAGGGCTTAAATGTATAACTGGAATTCACTTGTTACTCCAATAACAGCTTGGTGATTACTGAAAAGTTTACTGACGTATAGTAGTTAACTATCCATTAACTCTCAGTTTTGTGCATGAGCTGTATTGTCACTTTCGGCTACTAAGACGCAGAGAAATTTTCTAAGGCATTTATAATGACAAAAAGTGCATCTTATAAGCTGACAAATACGATAATTTTTTTACTTCTCATTAATTGAAGTTAGCCTTTTGTAGAGCCGGTATTTTTATTACTTTAACTTTGTTAGGGCATAACACATCTAGATATCCACAGTAAAAAAATATAAATTAATGAAACTATTCTGGGAACCACTAGATGGTTGTTTGGTCAAAGTTCATTAATATATTATGCTTTCCTGTATAGAAAGCAAATCCACATTTAAGAAGGTTAAATGTGATCTGCATATATCATTATTATTTACAGTATATGGTAGACATATTGTCTTCAGGAAGCTAAATATATATGATGCATATTCATTGTCACCTGGTTATCTTTGAGGGTGATGTTCTGCCTTTCTTTTATATAATGATATGTTTAATTTTTTTTGATCAGTTTTCCATCTTCGGGATTCTTCGGCAGAGAGTGGATAACCATGTGCAGCGTGCACATGTCCTATACATAGCCTGGTCAGTACAACTGCTTCTCTTCTCATTTTCCTTGTGCTTGTCTTCCAAATGTTCAACTTTAGGTTTTACTTGATATAATTTATTTGATGTCTGCTTTTGCCAGAGTTCTTGCTGTTTTGCTAAATAGTAATTTTGGATGACCGATTTGTAGTCTTTAGGTGAAACTTGGAATGGTTACTTCTGAAGGTTTGTGGTTGATTTTGCTATTCTGTCAGCTTCTCTATTTCCTTTTATCCCCATATGTACTGGTAACCAGCAGAAAGTTATTTCCCATTTTTATTTCGTTAAGTCAATTAGTATCTGTTTAATCTATCGAAGAATTGGATGAGTTATACTGTTCATAGTTTTACCTAATTTCGATGAAGTCCGGATGGTCTGTGACAGAAATTCTGTGCTTGCACCTTCAGGATGTTGGAACTGTTAGTAATCCTGGATATTACCCCCATGCTCACACACACACACACACACACACACACACACACACACACACACACACACACACACACACTGTGGGTGACTACCCAGGTGTAAACCAACGTAAGCAGGGGTTGAGGTGTGGTGCCCACACCACACAGAGGAATGTCGCCCTCTGTGTTACCAGGCAATACTAAGTGGCAGAAAACTCTCATCAACCAGTGCAATACTACCACTTTGTTTATTGGAGGCTTGAAGTAGTGGAACCCATGTTTAGTCTCCACAGCAAAGTTGCAGTCAACACTCCCCCCATCTCTTCCATCATGCAGTAAGATTGATGAGGTAATGATTAACACCATGGTGAGATCCAAACTTCCTTACATTTTGAGGGTACAGCTCTAAAACGGTGTTCGCAGGCTAGCCGCTAGTTAGCACACTGGACCGAACCTATTGGTAACTCTCTAGGAGGCTTCCAGATCAGCTAGTGTATAATCTTGCTGCCTCTATTCTGTCAGTTAGTGAATGGAGGGAGTCCGAGTAGTGTGTATGCGGGGAGCATTGTAGAGGCCACGTTATATCAAGGATCTGGGTATATTTTTACCATGTGTATGCCATATCCAAAAATTCCATTATTTCATATAGCAGCCCCACCCCTCATTTTCTTACTATTGAATACACCATGAATTGTCAAACTAATAGAGCAGCGAAAAGATCTAAACCTCCCAAACACTTCCTAATTCATTTCCCAAATATATGTAGACTCGGTTATAATCTCAATGATGTACATTTCCACTTGCAGTCTGCCAAACCCCATGTACTTTTTCTGACAGAACCTCAGTTATCGCTTCATTAAACCACTGCTCATCTAAGTGACAAAATTATTCTCTATATGATTACTTTCGCCTCAAAGGTGGTACTTGTGCATATGTCAGTTCCGATATTCCCTGTCAGAGACTTGGTAATTTGGAATCGCCTCTTTTCGATCTTCTCTGGCTTAAAATCTCTCTAGCTCATTGTATCAAATTCATCTGTTGTCTCTACCATTCTCCCAAATCCACTAATCACTTGGAACTCTTTGTCTTCCTCTCTTTGCAACTTGACTTTCTCCAGTCCAACTTTCCTAACAGTGAAGTAATTTTCCTTGGTGATTTTAATGTTCACAACTCCAGCTAGCTTCCATTTTCTTGTCACACAGACCCAGCTGGTCGAGATGCTAAGGCTTTTGCAATTACTAATGACCTTGCACAGATTGTTCATTTACCTACCAGAATACTGCACAAACCTAACCCTACAACCAGTATGCTTGATCTTTTTCTCACAAACAACCCTTCTAAGTACATGGTCGAAGTGAGTGGTCCTTTAGGCACCTCAGATCTCAACCTGGTGATTCTCTTCTCCAATGGAGCCTTTATCAAGAATACAAAATGGGATGACCTGTGAGATTTCTTTTCTTATTTTTCTTAGTTGGATTACTGTTTCAAAACTTCTGATGTTAACATTTGCTCAGATCTTGTCAGTGAAATTACTCTTGTAAGAATGGAATCCTTTATTCCACACTCCATATTAAAATCTCATCCTTTATCTAAACCTTGGTTTTCCAATAAATGTGATAAGAATGTTCAAGAGAAGAATGTTGCATATCATAATTGGCTTGTTTCCAATTCTTCAGTTTCATTTTCTGCCTACACCAGAGCTCAAAACAATTGGAAAACAGTTATTAATCAGTCTCCAAACTAGATTTTGAACAGGCTAAGAGTAGAAAACTTTCTTCTTGCCCTTATGGTAGCTGAGCATTCTGATCTCTTGCCAAACCTATTAGCCACAACTTTTGCCCATCTCTACTCCCACCTCTGTCAATACCAGATGGTTCTATTGTCACTTCAGCCAAGGATAAAGCTGACCTGCTAGCATCCCATTTTTCTTCCAACTCATGTATTAATGATCTTGGTAAAACACTTCCCGCCATTCCCGGCACACTCCATTCAATGCCTCTTGTGGGCTTCAGTCAAAAGGATGTCAGACAGATTTTAATGAATCTTGATGCTAAGAGAGCTCCAGGTGCTGATGGTACTTCTCCACTTGTTCTCAAAACTTGCACTCCTAAACTTACTCCTGTTCTTTGCTGCCTTTTTTCACTTTTTTATTCCAAAGGTGTTTTTCCTTCTGCTTGGAAATTTGCTCATATCCAGCCAGTTCCTAAAAAAAAGGTGACAAATCTATCCCATCCATTTATCGTCCCATTGCAATTATTTCTGCTCTTTCTAAAGTAATAGAGAAATCAATTAACTGTCAACTCTTAAACTATCTAGAAACCTTCCATCTGAACAATCGCCAGTATGATTTTTGTCAGTGCTGATCAACATTGGTGATATTCTGCTTATGTTTCCCTTCAATGGAAAAGTTGGTTGAAACACAAGCAGTTGCTTCTTGACATCTCAAAGGCTTTCGATTGTGTTTGGCATAAAGGGCTTCTAAACAAGCTTCCATCTTATATTTTGCCAACTGTTTTTTTGCAATTACTTATCCAGTTTTCTCTCTGACCACTCACTAGACTAATGGTTGATGGCAGTATGTCTTCTAACTTCTCCAGTAATGGTGGTGTTCCCCAAGGTTCAGTTCTTTTCCTCTTGTATAGTAATGACCTTCTTCCATTGACTGGAAATGCTATCCATAGTTTTGCTGATGATAGCACATTGCATTCCACTTTCCATTTTGAGAAACCTCATCCTGCTCAATCAGCTTCAACTTCTTGAATATATGCTACCAATTCCTTAAATGCCGATCTCCAGGTAATTTTCCAGTGGGGCAAAGACAACTTAGTTGATTTTAATCCTTCCAAAATTCAGTCCTGTCTTATACCTCGCAAAAAGGATTCTTCTGCTCCTGTGCTTATCTTTGTTGACACTCCGATTTCTACGCAAGATGATATCTCTTTTGGGGATTACCCTAACTTCTAATCTCTCTTGGCACAAGCACATTACAAATATTGCTTCCTCTGCATCTGAAAAACTTGGTTTCCTCTTTCACTCTCAGTATTACTTTTCTTCTAAACAGCTTCTGTTCACTCTGTACAAATAACAAATCCGACCTAGAATGGAATCTTGTTCCCACATCTGGGGCAGTGTCCCCAAAACCTCTCTCAGGCTTCTAGATTCCATTCAGAAGAGGGCAGTTAGGTTAATTAATGCCTCATCTCTAACAGTGACTCTCCACTCTGTCTCATAGATATTTTGTTTCTACTGCATGCCTTTTCTACAAATACTTCCATGGGCAGTGTTCTTCTGAATTGGCTTCTATAGTTCCTGCTCTCTCTTTTTCAAAACTGTCCGAACACATGCAGCCAACATCCATTTACTGTGCAACTTCAAACTCACAGAACCAACTTTTCATCTTCCTCATTTATTCATTCAACTGCCATTTTCTGGCACAATCTTCCTTCATGTGTATTTCCTGAAAATTAGTCTACAGAAGTACAAGGCTAATTTCAACAAATATCTTCTTTTGCCTTCTCAACCTCCAACCCATGCAAGGTACTAAGTACTATAGATTCTAATACCTCTCGTGTGTGAGGTTTTCATTAAAAAAAACTATTTGAGAGAGCATTCTTTTGCACCAAGTCTTAGACGGGTACTCCATAATCTAATCTACTTTGGACCCTACTACTGCTTTATAAAGGTTAACAGTATTAGTATTAGCAATGGCCACATGGTGCACGGAAGCCTATGGCTTATGATGCACCAACCAAAAAAATAAATAAGAAGAAAAATTTTAAAAATAAGAGAAAAGAAAATAGATAATCTATGCATTTCTTTCCTCCCATAGATAATTATCCAGCTGACCTCTGAATTTCCCCAAACTATCAGCCTCTAGCACCCTGTAGGTAACTTATTCCAGTAATTTAAAACTCGCTGGCTAAAATAAAACTTCCTGCAATCCAGTCCAAACATCTCCCCCGTAACTTGAAATTATGGCCCCTAGTTCTAGAATCATTTATAATAGTGAAAATTTCATCCTCATTCATTTTACTTATGCCTCTCAGAGCCTTAAACACCTCAATCAAGTCTCCTCTAAGGTACCTAGTTTTCAAGCTCCGAAACCCACATATTCATAGTACTTCCTCATATTGATGTCCTTTTGCTAATCTCACCTGGAGTTACCCATCTTTGGACCCTTTCAAGAAGCACAATGTTTTTATTTAGGTGGTGCAGTCTACCTACTTGAACACAGTATTTCCAAGTGGGGCCAAACAATAGTCTCATATAATGGGATTTTGGTATCCTTATCTCTACTAGTAACAGTTCGATAAATCATTGATAGGATACCATGGGTCTTCCTTGCAACCTGTCTACAATGCTCGGAGAACTTAGTGCCTAACCGTATCGTAACACCCAAGTCCCTTTCCTCCACTACTGGCTTTAGTTCAGTTGCACCAAGTGTATAAGTTATTTTGGGGTTTTCTGTTCCCAAGGTGTAATACCTTACACTTTGCTGGATTAAAGCATAGCTGCTATTTTTCTGACCATCCCTGAAGTCTATCTAGGTCACTCTGAAGAAGCCCTTAAGCAAGGTATAACAATCTGCTCCCTATGCTGCTGTGTAAATTTTTTGAATATTGAGAATGTTTCATGCACTTTTCATAATTGCTTGATATGTTCTATGAAGGTTAATTTATCTAAAATGCATCCAAGAAATTTTACACTTTTGTTAACTAGTACTCTATGACCTTTTGTTAGTTCAGGATCCTGATGTAAATTTTTTTTTTCTACAGAAGTGCTCACAATACAGTTTTTGTTCTAAAATTCTAAATCCATTTTTCTGAGCTCATTTACTGATGCCATTAATTGTGCATAGTAGAAGTCTTTCTATTGTTCCCATATTCTGTGCTTGGTAATAGATACTAAAATAATCTATATATAGCACAAGCAACACTGGGTGGCAGTTGATTTGCAATGCAATTTATTTTGATTGTATGGTACTCGGGAACTCCTTCTCACAAGTATGTTTGTGACAGGGTGTTTTTATTTAACCTGAAACATACTTTCTTCGTGAGATTTTGCATAAATAAAAGTAAATTTCCTCTGGATCCTACATTTTGGACATCCTGTAGGATTCTGTATCTCCACACTAAGTCATATGCTTTCTCTATATCAAAAAATATGGAGACCATACATTTCAAACTTATAAATGCATTTCTAATATCTGCTTCAATTCATGTGAGATGATCTAACATAGATCTGTTGTATCTGAATCCAAGTTGCATACTGGTATTCCATTTGGGTGTCTTGAAGTACCAGACTAATCATTTGTTAATTATCTTCTATAAAATTTTGCTTAAGCAGCTAGTGAGGGCTATCGGTTAATAGTTAATTGGATTGTTCTGATCTTTACAGGATTTAGGAAAGTGAACACTATTGTATGATGTCACGATTCAGGATATTGGCTTTGTAGGAAAATGCAGTTGTACAGTTTAAAAATATTTTCTAGTTCTTTGCTCAAACATCTAAAGATGTTTGAGCATGTTGTAGAGTGTATATTGTCTGGTCCAACTGCAGTTAATTTTGTTAGTGTTATTATCTTAATTCATACAGTGTAATTGGTTGATTATATGGTTCATTTTTTTTTTAATAAAAATTAATTGTTTTTCTTGATTCCTTGTAGGTTAAAAATTCTCTAGTGTATAAGACTGTTTTACTGATACAAAGGTTTCTACCAAAATATTAGCTATCTTCAATGGGTAAGTAATGCTTTCTCCATTCCTATGTGATATTAAGGATGGTTGGTCTATATTTCCTATTTATTTTTCTATTTTATTTCATATGATAATACACTTCCAATTTATTGAAGAAATAAACTGGATCCAAGAGGTTTTTCTGGATTGCTTCCAGGTATACTTATCTTTTAGCTCATTCTTGTTTATATGAGTATTTTAGGAGATTGTGTTGTTAGATATCTGTGGAAGTCATTCCAAGATTTATTTTGTTGTCCCTTTTTCCATCAGGATTTTGAGTGCAGTGAAAAAAATGAATTTATGGACATTGTTTGTTCAACTTGCTTGTATTAAGCCATGTTTCAGTGCTTCATCAACTGATTTTTCTTCAATAATTTCAGGATTAAATACTGCCATTTCTCTAAACGTCTCCCAGATTGCTTGTTTCATTTCTCCAGCAGGATGGTCTGGTGGGATGGTTTCTAGTCCGTATGGGGATCACTGGGAAGTGATTGGTCTACAGATTTTCAATTACTTGCCAGGGTAATTCAAGTAGAAGTGATGGAAAATAGGCATGCTTAGCATTACTGAGTAGAGAAAGTTCTGTTGGTCTATTATTCTTTATATAATTTGTCTTCATCTGTTGACATCAGCATTTCTCATATAGGTGTTATGCCCATTCAGGTCTCCTATTAAACAGAAGGTTGGTGGGAGCTGAGAGATTAGTTGGTCTATTTTTTTCAAATGGTATAAATCTTAATGATGCTCTTACAGTTATCGCTTCTAAATTACTTCAAAGGGATGTGTTTGGTGAGATATGATTATGGACCAAAATGGCTATTCCTGCATGAGCTAGTCCTCTTTTTCCATTTTTCCTCTAAATTCAGTGCCGGATTTACATATAAGCTAAACAAGCTACAGCTTAGGGCCTCGCTCCATCTTAAAAAAAATCCTTTTTTAATATTGTCACAGGTGAACCATAAACATCACACAAAATTATTTAAAGAAAAACCGAAGAATATATGCAAAGAATAATTTTTGTGATATACACATATACAGGGTGTCTCAAAAATATTAGTACAAACATTTAGGGGAGGTAGGTAACATCTAAAGGAATGTGAATCGCATAGGAACCCATAACCGGAAACGTCACCGTAAGTCAGTACACTGTGCTGTTCATCAGTTCGCAAGAGGGAAAATTTCTGGTTTTCAAGCAGTAGTCGCCGCACAAAGAGCATACATCGATATACAAACTATGAGCTGGCAGACATGCACCTAGTGTATGGATTAGCAGAGGGCCCACACGGTGTGGGTGTTCCCATGCGGGCCGACCGGGCTAGCCAGGTAGGTAAAGTGCCTGCCTGGCAACCCAAAGGTCGCGTGTTCGATTCCCGCCACGGGCTTGGATCATAGTAAAATGCAAAAATGTTGGGAGGTGCAATATGGCCATAGAAGCTGATGCGCCAACAACTAACAAAAAAAAAAAAATTCCCATGCGGCACAACATTGCTTCACAATAAATGTGTGGGCAGGTATGGTTGGTGACTGCTTAGTCAGCCCATACCTGTTACCATCCCGCATGAACTCCACTAAATATTGGATCTTTCTTGAACAAGTTCTACCAGGGTTACTTGACGATGTTCCAGCAAATGTGAGATGCAACATTTGGTTTCAACATGACGGGGCGCCTGCCCATTATGGAAGGTGTGTTCATGACCATTTGAACAGGCGTTTTTTGGGCATCGATGGATTGGCCGTGGTGGACCCGTTGCCTGGCCCCCATGCTCACCTGATTTATCGAGCCTTGATTTCTTTCTGTGGGGGGGGAGCCTCAAATCTATCATGTATGAATCACCTGTGGAGATGGAAATGGATCTCATGGAGAGACTCGTCTGCGCTGCTGCTACTGTCAAAGAAACTCCAGGTGTGTTCAACCGTGTCCGCCAATCCATGCTGCGTCAGTGTCATGCATGCATCGCGTCTCATGGTGGAACCTTTGAGCATCTGTTGTAACATCATGAAATGCATCCATCTCGTACTCCATTGTTAATATTATGTCAAATAAATGTTTGTCACTAATTACTGTCTTGTCATTTCTGCTTCTTGTGCCTCTGCTACTACTTTCCTGTGACGTTTCTGGTTATGGGTTCCTATGCGATTCACATTCCTTTAGATGTTACCTACCTCCCCTAAATGTTTATACCAATATTTTTGTGACACCTGTATAATTCATAGATTATAATTTTAAATTACATTATTTAATTTTGTTATTAATTTAACATAAGTTAATAAAGAATATGCACAAATGTAACTTGCCTTTTTATATTACATATTACATGCCTATTGTTGAAGTCTGTTTCACTGTACAGCCCATTTAATTCATTTTCCATTTAAAAAAATTTTAATTTATTATTATGTTGTGGATGGGGAAGGGCCTCACACATGTTATAGATTAGGGCCATAAGTTTGAATTGGACCATGTCTAAATTACATAATTTTTTACTGAATATCTTGTCTAAAATATCTCTTGGATACAAAAACATGTCAATATGTGGTGTGTTATAAAGTACAGAATATAATCATAGGTGGCACATAGTTCATTACAATGCCACTGGATGACCTGATCAATTATGTGGTTTTCCTTAGACCTTTGGATTTCTTCTAAAGGGAAGTAGTGTTATGTTTGTCTGCTTTAGGCTTTTTTTTTTTTCCCTCTTTTCCAGGAAGAAAGGTTGATCCATGTTCATTACTTCCTCTATGAATATTTCTAGAACAGATTCATCAGATAATTATCCTTTCTATATCCACTTATCTGCCTCTTTTGGTACTCATAGGTTGGTATTTGTTATGAGTGAATCAAAATTGGAGTGTTCATTGTTTCTTGTTTTTGTGATTTTGATCCATTTAGCATTGTTTTCACCTGTACTGAAAATGACTCATTTAGAATCGTGAAAATTTCAGTTTGGACTGCAACTGATTTATATTTGTTCAATTTTTGGGTATATCTTTATTTGTTGGTAAATTGTGCTGCTTGTATTATTCTCTTTGCTCCTTGGTATTGTTGTATTGTGTTCTGTTTTGTATTTCAGAATTAATTTTTCTTAGTTCCATTTTTCACATGTTCTTGAGTAAACTGGGTGTTTGCCCTTACAATTTGCATATTTCAAGGTTCTGGCGGTGCAGTCTTATGACCTTTATAATCACATTTTACACAGATAATGGATACATTTCTGCATGCCATCTGCAAGTTTCCAAACTTTTGTGGTGCACTATGGCCATAGATGCTGATGTGCCAAATAAATCCCCAACCAACCAACCAGCCAACCAAACTTCTGGCATTTAAACTATTGCAACAGATTTGGTATATACAGTAGACTCTCAATTTTCCTGGATAGATGGTAAAAAACAAATCCCGGATAATTGATTTCCCTCCCGGTTAATCCAAAATTACAGAAGTCCCCGACATACATAAGAGATATGTTCCAGGACTTCTTACTTCATCGAGTTTTACATAACTCGGGAATGACTAGTAACATATTGCTGCTATATTATTATTGGCAAATCTGAATTCAGCGCGATACTTGTTAATGTTTGACCGTTTTCATGCATTCTTATTAGTTTAATTTTCTGATCCAAATCGATCACTTTCCTTTTCTTGGTAGATTTACTAGTACCGCTGTCACTTATTCTCTTAGTCGGCACCATGATAACGGTCAAAATTAAATTTTCTGAAAAGAACTTAAATTATTATTATTATTATTAGCCAAATGGTGCACCAGCAAAAAAAAATTTCCAAGTAACCCTGAGAGAGAGAGAGAGTCAAAAGTAGAAGTAAATCACCAAAAAAGAGAAGAATGATGATATCCTGGGTGTGCCAAGCCCATACTCACCAGATGAGAGGTTACAAGGTAATAGGCACTTTAAACTCCCAATGACGATTTATAACACCACTTATTTACGACTTGCAAAATATCTGTTTATACATATTCTAGTTATTACTTGAATTTTATGATTTCTGGTTGATTTTTTTTTTTCTAAATTTGGAGTCTTGAAGTGTCCCGGTTAATCCGATCCCAGTAAATCGAGAATCTGCTGTACTGTCTTACCTGGCAGTTCAAATATAATGCTTTGCCTGTTATTGGGGGTTTTGGTGCATTAAAGTTAATAATAAGATTGCTTGTTGGTATTATATTTCCATCTCACCAGATGTTAATTCTCTGTATCCATCACTCCTTGATTTTTCAGTTCTCTTATTTCTTCCTCAGTCACGTTCAAGAGGTTCTGCTCAGAGATCACTCCTCTAGAAAAGTTTAAGGTATTGTGGGTGTTAAATTATTGCTATTCCTCCAAAAAGGGTCATTGCTAACAATATCTCTGAGTGTTTGGGGTTAGCTGTTTCTACTAGTATATCCCCAGATCTAAGGCATCAAACTAAGCCTTCTAAATTTTTTGGGGATCACAAATGGAGACATTCAAACATGATTTCACTAATCATGTTTGCCTTTTTGACCCTGGGAGTGTATTTTCTTCTACCAAGGTTTCAGCCCCGCAACATGGAGGCAAGAGCAGTGAAATGTAGTGACCAAGCAGCTACTGGGTAAGTTTAATAATGTTTTTGAATTTGAGTTAGAATAAAAGAGAAAAGTGAGTTTCCTTTCTGTGCTTTCATTTACTATTTGTAATGTGAAGAGCTGTTTTTATAAAGTAAAAGATATATAAACATCAAAACTAAGTAAACTAGTATGCAGCAAAACCTCTATAAGCGACCACTTCATCAATAAGACCACTTTTAAAAAAGACCAAATTTCTTGAAATTGTTTTAAATAAGTGTTCTGTGTATTAAAACTATTTTCTGTAACAATCACTCTCTGACCCTTTTCTGCAACTATTAATCCTGTTGTTTGGCAACCAGTGTATTCCATTGATTTCTAGGAATCTGTAATTCTTTAGGGTGACCATTGTCTTACCTGACCGGGAGTGTTAATCCTGTTTGATAGCCGGTGTTTTTCCACAGATTCCTATGAATCTGGAGTTTCAAAAGTAACTATATAAATAATGCTACCAAATAGATATTTCATTCATTTATATCTGATTTATCCATCTTTGAATATAGACATGATGGCAGAAAAAAGCAAAATAAAAATTTTAAATTTAGAAATGTAAGTGAAAGTTATAGAAATTGCAGCAAAGGATTTATTACAAAGATGGTTGGCAAAAAAATTATGATTGCGGTAAAACACAAATTCAAAAATTTTACATGAAAACAATAATATTAAAGAAAAGTGGCTTCAGAATGCAAATAAAAATATTCAATTAGCGGCCATACAACAGGTGACCCCCCCCCCCCCGCTTAACGCTGATAATTCATTCCGGAAAAACAGAGTGCTAAGTGAGCGTCGCATTCCAATAGGGAAACATGTATTTGTGAGTTGCGGTCGGTGCCATATTTCCTTTTAAATAAACGGTAGTGAAAAGATGCACAAATGTCGGTCAAAATATTTAATATTCAAATATTTGTACATATAAAATATTCTGCATTACATAGGTATATAATTATTTGGTAACTACTTATGTATCAAAATTCCAATTAAAATCATGAATTTAACTGATCTAATTTAATTGATGAATTTAATCATGAAAAATGTGTCGATTTGGGGTTGCACTTTGGCCCTCTTCCTGGTAAACTAAAAGGGGTTTTAATTTTAAATCCCCTGCAGCGTTACTACCCAACAATAAAGTCAACCAATCCTTCGCCCCTTTGAAACCTGGCATGTTTTTTCTTCTTTCAATATGAAATTTCTTTAAGGCATTCGTTTCCAAAAAAGTCCTGCTTCATCTATGTTAAAAACTTGATAACGCATAATACCCCGCTTCAATAATTTTAACAAGATCTTATTTGAAAGTTTCAGCTCCTTGATCTGCACTCGCAGCTTCTCCCTAGATTTTAAATCTGTTCAACCAGCCCTTACTAGTTTTAAATGGTTCCACACTTTTTTTTAGGTGACTTTTCTTCAGATCATCATATAGATATAATCGTCATCATATCTCTGTTTTTTTTTTAAATAATATTTAACTTAACTGAATTTCTGCATTGGATATTATCTTCAATAAAATTTGTTAAAAAGTCTCTCCATTTCAATCCTAATAGCCAGCCTAGCCCTAGTTGCTTGCAGTGGAACAGCTGTCTTTCCTGCTGCTAAAATTAATTCTTTATTTTTTATAATTGTTCTTACAGTTAAACTTGCCAGTCCTAAATTATGGCACACATCCACTTGTTGTTGACCGGAATCGATTTGCTTCAAAAAGTCTAATTTAATTTTCAAATTCAGTCTTTTTCTTACATTTATAGTCTTCATACTGCGTCAAGACATTGTTGCTTTTTCATTCTTGTCTGCCATTATTAACTCTTCAAAAATGTAACTGCGTTGGTTGCATTAATTATGATACAATTGTTCGAGTAAACTGTCCGTTACGCACGATGTCTAATACTGTGATGACTAGACTTCGGATAAATGCATATAAGGAAAATATTACAAGCAATATACTTGATAATTTTTTAAAATGTTGATCTCAGAACTACATAACAAGTCACCGTACTGCAATTAAATTAACGTGCGAGAAAATTTCCCTGAGCATGGGAAAATTTCTCAAGTCTACGTGGGAAATGTTTTAATGCTGTTTTACTATTCATTTTCAAGCTATTGACTCCATCAAATAAAACGATTTCGTTAAATATGCCAAAAATGCAATCTGTAAAAGAGTGTTATAGTGATTTGTGGCAGCGTTATAGTCAGATATGGGGTATAATATAAGAACAGCATAGCGAATCAGCATAAAGCAAACTGCATTATAATGAGGGCCTGCTGTACAAGTAAAAGCTTTAAAAAAAAGACATTTTCTGCTAGCAATGGATGGCTTAGCAAATTTTGTAACAGATATAACATTGTTTTGAAGACGCTCTGTGGCAAAAGTGCATCTTTGAATGAAAATGATGTGGAACAGTGGATTTCACATTTCCCATCTTTAACACAATAAACCCAAAGACATCTTTAATGTAGATGAAACTGGCCTCTTTTACCAAGTAAATCATTTGTGCTTAAAAGGTTCTGATTCTTTTGGTTATAAAAAAAAGAAAAACAAAGAGTGACAATTTTATTGCATGTAAATTCTTTGGGACAAACATCGATAATTAACACTGCTGAGACCAAGCAAGTGATGCCATATTCTTGTTTTAAAAACACAAATATGGCATTCATGAATATTAATTGGTTTTATTGATTGAAAACTGGGAAGAAGAACTTTATGATTCTGCTAGAAACGCTGACAACAATGACAATTTATATGAAAATATGAATAAAAACAATGAAAAAATTAAAATTCCAATAGAAGAAAGTTTAAATACTGTTTTAAATTTTAAAAATTTATCTCGCAACTCAGGTAATAATAAAATGCTACAATTATTAAAGAAAAGGAAATAATTCAACAAAAAACAAAATCATCCAGACAAACTATGTTACCTGAATGTTTAAATAAAAAAAATAATAATAAATAAAAATTTAAAAAAAAAAATATATATATATAGTGTGATCCAAAAGTCAGTAAACAATTAAAGAATCCATATTTCAGCGAATTTTTAACATATGGTAACAAGATTAGTGCAGAAATGCACTAATCTTGCATAGAATTACGTGGGGTTTTTCCAAAAGAATATCAAAATTAGTTCCAAATATGTCCACCTGGCAGCGCTGTACCATGAATGACGTCGCAAAAGTGTCTGCTAGAAAGGCACTGCAAGAACAACTGCTAAGCAGTTTAGTAGATGTTTGGGAAAGAAAAAGAAAGGAAGCTATGTGGTCATGTTATCATTACCGGACAAAGCACTGTTGATGAAATGTTATTACCTTAACGCTGATTCTGCAACTGCAGCTTTACAATCTTTCTGTCAGCTGAAGAGTATGCGACGTGGTAAAGGACTAAAGATGATGATTAAGAAATTTGAGACAACTGGTTCATTACAAGATTGTCCACGAAATGAAAGACCATCAACATGTGCTACAACTGCAGAAGACATGGATACTCTAATGACATCATCATCACATGGAGAAGCAAGCTCTCATGAAGTTTCAAGTCGAACTGGCGTTCCATATGAGAGCATGTGGAGAGCACTAAGAGTAGATATCCATACAAAATTCAACACCTTCAAGAACTTAGGCGTCCCGATTTTGCAAAGCTGGAAGCATTTGCATTATGGTTCTTTCAGTAAACTGAAGAATGTGACAACTGGCTGTCATATGTTTTGTGGATGGATGAAGCCCATTTCACTCTCAATGGCACTGTAAACACACACAATTGCAGAATTTGTGCAACGGAAAACCCTCAAGCTTACACGGAAACTCCATTGCATCAGTCAAAAGTAAAGGTGTGGTGTGGATTCACCTCTTTTATAGGGCCATTTTTCTTTCAGAAAATAAGTGGCTCTGGTTTTGAAACTGTCACAGGTTACCGTTATGCTGACCTGTTACGAAACTGCATTATCCCTAACCTAGGGGAAAGGCAAGCTTTGGATGTTGTGACATTCATGCAGGATGGAGCACCACCCCATATTGCTTCTCCTGTGAAACAACTGTTACTCTCAGCGTCTCGAGTACTAAGCCATCACTTTTAGCATGAAGACCTGATGCCTTGCGATTTTTGGTTATGGGGCTACCTGAAGTCATGGGTTTACAGAGATCACCCAATGTCATTGGCAATGCTAAAAGACTCTATACGACGGCAGGTATCAATGACACCTCCAGAAATGATACCTCAACAAACATGCTGTCCATAACATCGTTACTCATCTTCAGGCAGTGCTCGACAACAAAGGCCGCCACATTGAACATTTACTATAATGAGGTGCTTTGTGGTGTTACAGATCAAGCGCAGCCAGGTGGATATATTTGGAAATAATTTTGACATTCTTTCTGAAAAAACCCCACATAATTCTATGCATTTCTGCGCTAATCTCATTACCATACGTCAAAAATTCACTGGAATACTGATTCTTTAATTGTTTACTGACTTTTGGATCACCCTATATATACATATAATTTTATATTATCTGCTTAGTATTAAGACTTTTTATAATTAATATAAAAATATAATTTATAGTTTTAAATAAAACTTATTTCTATTGTCCTATTAAAATGTTCACTTTATCATGACATATTTCTACAAGTTTACCACTTCTATAAAAGGCCAAATATATGTTGTGTATTTACTAGAAAGCTCTATAAATAACTAGGAATCTCTTAATCATTAACAAATTTCTTGGCATCTGGGGGCCTAGAACCAGGAGAGTAAGAACCCAGGCTTAAGTCTTTCAAAAACATCTTTCATTTAAGTAATATAAAATCTCACCTGTCTTGAGTATATTTCAGCATTGAGCAGGGTTGTTAGTGAGAGCCCATTGTTATTTCCATTGTCATCGTAACTAGGCCTCCTACAGCTAATTCTGTCTCTTTCATTTTGAACAGCTACAATTTAAAAAAATATATATATCATAGCTTTCAACCGAGCACCAGTGAATGAAATTACAAGGGTTAAGATTAGCCTGCACATGATTAAAACTGCCAATAAATGTTTCCACTGAATTAAAGAAAACAAGCAAAAACATTGATTGTAAAAGTAAGTCATGTTAATGTGCCTTCAGAAGTCTTCCAAACAAGTTTAAGTAACATCATCTTCCAAAACAATGCATGAAATTATTCGCTATAGGAGAGCATTGTTTGCAGTCCTATAGCAAACAGCTCATCTGTGTCAAAACTCACTGTCCCATTCAAACAGTTTATCCATGTCATTTTTGGGTATTAACAGACAAGAAACTAAACAGATGGAATGCATTTCACGTTGATATTATATATATATATATATATATATATATATATATATATATAATGTGTGGTTTGTAAAATAGATAAAGTGTGTGAAAATGGAAATGAAAAGTACACACGGCGCCTGAACTAAGAGAAGTTTAAGGGATAGTCGAAAGTGGAAGTAAAGCAGTGGTTAAACAGGTGAAAGAATTTGAAAACCTAGTAAAAATTGGACTGGGACTGAGGAAGCAAAAAAAAATAAAATAAAATAAATAACAAAGAAATAAAGAAATAAATAAAACTATATTCGGATATGGGAGGGCAATTTTAGCAAGAGGTTAAATCAGCAGATGGCAAATATGCAAAATCTGAATATAGTAGATGAAAATACATGGTCAGGAGTAGTCCCCTGATGAATTTCCTGACATTGTTTGTGTTTTTTTTTTTTTTTTTTTTTTTTTCAATCCCAGTTCCTTTTTGTACTAGGTTTTTCAAATTCTTTCACCTGTTTAACCACTACTCCACTTCCACTTTCGACTATCCCTTAAACTTCCCTTAGTTCAGGCACCAAGTGTACTTTTCATTTCCACAGACACCATCTATTTTACAAACCACGCATTATTTATATCCTTTTGCTTCCTTTACTGCTATACTGTGCGTTTTGGAGAATTAGACATATGATTCCTTTTTCTGCTTAGTTTGCTTCTTAACAGTTGTGTATATATATATATATACTATCATTGAATTATATTAAATAAAGTTAAATTATAGTAAAATGAATAAATAATTAAGCATTCATTAGAGGCAGCGACATGCAATTCCTCCATATGAAGCTGAAATACATCCATTATTTTAAATTAAATAAAACATAAGCCAGTAGTATGGCAAAAACTGTAGAGCGAAAATTAACATAAAAATAACCCAAATAAACAATCGAACGAAAAGAAAGAATAGATATAAACAGTAGCCCAGAAACCCTAATATAATTTCGATCTTTAAATCCAATTAACAAAAACTATACAATTTTTAGGATAATGCCAATTAGTTATTAATTTAGCGGTACCCCCCCCGAGAGGTACCAGTTCCGAAAGACGTGAAATATCACCCAAAGAGGGTTAAAGGAACTACCAAACGAATAACAAAATCAAAATAAACTAAAATAAAATAGACTGACCATCATGCCCCATATCGACAGAGGACCACGAGGCCAATAATGGTCATTATTTTAATTATTATTTATTATTTATTATTTTTTATCTTAATTATTATTTATTTATTTATTTATTATTATTTATTATTTATTATTTATTATTATTTATCTTAATTATTTATTCATTTTACTATAATTTAACTTTATTTAATATAATTCAATGATAGTATATTTCGGCTTCATATGGAGGAATTGCAAGTTGCTGCCTCTAATGAATGCTTAATTATTTTAATTTTTTATTATAATTTAATTTTCGTCAACATTTAATATAATTCAATAGTAATGGGTCGATATGCTAATTTAGCAACGCCTGTGCCGCCATCTATTTCCTTTTTTTCTTCAATATAAGCTTACAGTATGTCAGTGGTGTGGCTCTGCTTTAGAGTGCTGTCTGTTCTATAGTTTATTTTCGCTGCATAAGGACCACCGCCATGCAAATCCTCTGCATTGGTTGATCTATCGGAGAATGGAAGGGTGGTTTGGTTCTTCGATATTTCCGCCTTTGCGATGTTTTGTATGGACGATTGAAATGCAGCGATTCCATGACCATTATTGGCCTCGTGGTCCTCTGTCGATATGGGGCATGATGGTCAGTCTATTTTATTTTAGTTTATTTTGATTTTGTTATTCGTTTGGTAGTTCCTTTAACCCTCTTTGGGTGATATTTCACGTCTTTCGGAACTGGTACCTCTCGGGGGGGGTACCGCTAAATTAATAACTAATTGGCATTATCCTAAAAATTGTATAGTTTTTGTTAATTGGATTTAAAGATCGAAATTATATTAGGGTTTCTGGGCTACTGTTTATATCTATTCTTTCTTTTCGTTCGATTGTTTATTTGGGTTATTTTTATGTTAATTTTCGCTCTACAGTTTTTGCCATACTACTGGCTTATGTTTTATTTAATTTAAAATAATGGATATATATATATATATATATATATATATATATATATATATATAAAATATTTTAAGTATAAAATATTGTAGGTAGAACATGTTAAAGAGCTTTATGTATAGAATTAAAGCTAATAAATATGAATATACCGTATACCCTGGGAGTGATATATGTTGTGAAAGAATGGGGGGGGGGGGGGAATGAACCGGAAAATAAAACGATAAGAATTGCACAGATTGAAAAAATACCAAAAGATTTTTGAAAAAACGACCAAGGTGGAAATAACATTGCAGTGTCTTTCATAATTATTACCACCTTGGTCGTTTTTTCAAAATTTTTTGGTATTTTTTCAATCTGCGCAATTCTTATTGTTTTATTTTCCGTTTCATTCCCCCCTTCTTTCACAACATATATCGCTCCCAGGGTATACGGTATATATTCATTAGTTTTAATTCTATACATAAAGCTCATTAACATGTTCTACCTACAATATTTTATACTTAAAATATTTTATATATACATATACACATTATGGCTGTAGGGTATGTTTTGCTATAGCAGTGTCCCTGATCCATATGTTATTGTAATTCAGACTTATCTAATTTCAAACTTAATTCCCCCCCCTCATATCATATAGCTTCTCTATATCATTATTCTTGATTATATATATACAGGAACTCCCTGAATTACGTAAGGGTTGCGTTCCACTGAACGCTACGTTAGTCAGAATTTCCCCCATGCTTGTGCAGCACTTGCAACTGTGCTTGCTGAATTGATTGAATCAAAAAAGAAATCTTCGACAAACATGTGAATAGAGTTATTTATTCAATTTATCTCATGCGCAGGAAAAATTACAAAAAAAAGAGAGGAGACAAGCATAATGTCAGTAAGTTTTACCTCTCTAGCATCGTTGCCAGAATCAACGTCTTCAGCATTAGTACGCAGCTGTGGAGGTTGAGGGATGTAGAAATTTAGAAGGGGTCGGCCACTCAACCTTACAAAAGAACATATTAATGGATGACTGGACAGTGGCTTTTTTCTTTTCATCATAGATTTCTTTGTAGCAAGCATATCATTTACCCTCTGTTAACTTTTAAGAATCGTTCGCTGTCAGGATCCATCTTCTCAAACCTCGCCATTGCCAATGCAATTTCACGAAATGCCATTACCATCTCTCTCTCTCTCTCTCTCTCTCTCTCTCTCTCTCTCTCTCTCTCTCTCTCTCTCTCTCTCTCTCTCTCTCTCTCTGTATGGTGATGAAGGATATCAGCTCCTAGTTTGGTTTATTTTGAGCTTCGTCAGCATTTTCTTCTTTCACTATCGCTGCCTGCAAGTCAATAAGTTCTTTGTTAGATAATTCCTTCTCTTCTTCCTGTATTAACTCCTCCACATCTTTGGCATCAACCTCCAACTGAAGTAGCTCTGCAACCTTTGCAATCTTATCTGTAACCTCTTCATATGATTCGTCTTTCTCAAATCCTTCGAAGTCTTTTACGTGCCATGAGCATATTTTCTTCCATGCACCATTTAAACAACTTTCAGTAATTTCTGCCTAGCCCTTATTAATATTTAAGATGGTGTGGTAAATATTGTAAGATTTCCAAAGTCTCTTAACGTAAAATTTTTCTCATCGTCTACTGCAGACGATGCCTGAGCAAATGTTGTGTAAATAGTATGCTTTTAAATTTGAAATAACACCCTGATTGGTTGGATGGTGAAATAGTGTTTGGCAATATAAATATGACTCACTTTCGAATTGAAATCATCTAGATGCGTAGGATGTCCAGGAGCATTATCTGATAGAAGCAAAATCTTGAAAGGAACGTCGTTGTATTTTCCTCTTTGGCAATATATATTCGATCCAGCATTTTTTCAAAATACAGAGCAGTCTCATCAACGTTAAAAATTTACTGCGTTGAATAGCCGCCTTCATCAATAATTTTTTCCAACACATCACAAAATTTCTCTGCAGCTGCAGAATCAGCATTGGTGACTTCAACGCATACTTTAACGTTGTGTAAACCAGCACGATGCTTAAACCTATTAAACCACCCATTGCTTACCATGAACTTGGCTCTGGGTTCCCCGTACTTATCCTTAATATCTTCATAAATACTTGTTGCTTTTGCTTGAATGGTCATTAGACTCAGGGGCATTTGCTTCTGAATCTGATTTTCCATCGATATTATTAATAACGTTTCCATCTTCAATATAGCACCTGAATGCTGTTTTTAATCACTGCTGATCTTAAGTGTGTTGATCCTTTTACATGTGATTATACATGCAGTGTCCTTTAAAATAGTATTCACTGTGGAAGAATGAGACCTAATTCCCGTGCAATAGATGACAAACTTTGTCCTGCTTCTTACTTCTTAATCATTTTCATTTCTAAATCAATTTTGTTTCGTTTCCTGGCACTACCACCACTTGCACTTTTCATTGGTCGCTTTCCCTTCACCATTGTAATACGTAAATAGGAATGAAGAGAAGTTTCTGAAAATTTATATTTTATATGATTGAAGATTTCAGTGAAAGGGAACACAATTCACCATAATAACATAAAAACCACACAATTGCAGTTATTGGTATTATCACAAATGCAATAAGATCAAGTTTACTACCCGTTTATAATTAGATGCACTAACAGAAAAGCCCAATAAACTGGAAAGTGCAAATTGTTTTTTCATTGTGACCTCCAGAAATGCATTTAAGAAAAATATCACAAAGGCGTTAAAAATTGATTCTTATAACAGGAACATATGATAACGATGAAGGGTAGTACAATTTCCATTACATATATGACCTTTTAGAGAGATAAATATCTTAGTAATATAGCATAATTTTCAACTTTCAAGGACTTGGAACAAACAAATTACAAAAAAAAAAAAAAAAAAAATTACAAAAAAAAAAAATTCTTTTTCTTTTTTTTTTTTTCTTTTTTTTTTTTTGTAAACCAGTACGATATTTTCACAATACCTCCATTTATTCCTATGGGATTAAAAATACATTTCCACGTTTTTTTTTTTTTTTTTTTAAATTTGCACCAGCCAGCAAAAATTACATAATATCAAATTTCCGTAAGTTGGGGAGTTCCTGTATATAAATATATATACACATAAAAAATCAGCTGACCACTGCTCTCTTGACTGCCCATTCAGCCACACAATAAATACAATTTAATTTAAAATTATATATTAAAAGAGTTAAATTATTAAAATTAAAATATAAATACTAAGATGCATTAAGGGCTTATGCCTCAGGCTGTTGTTTGTTTGTTATTTGGTTTTTAGGAGCATTAGCAACTAAGGCCATATTGCTCCGGGATATGCGGTGGTCATTCCCTGACCTTTCCGCATCCTCTGTATTTGGTGGTAACAGGCTCGAACTCTGGTCTAATCAAGAAGCGTGTGCTACGCACTGCTGCTCCTTCCCACTTGGCTACGGAGGCGCCGCCTCAGGCTGCAAGAGAATTAGACTACATACAAGTTAGTGCAAATGCATCATATTAGTACACAACTAAACTCTGAATTAGCTAATATGATGCATTTTCACTAACTTGTACATAGTCTAATTCTCTTGCAGCCTGAGGCATAAGCCCTTAATGCATCTTAGTCTTAATTCATCTTATACACCATCAGGCATTTCTCATATTGTGGAATTATACTTCATAACCGTTTTGCCATCATTACATCAGTAGGGTACCTACCCACCAGGGGCATAGCTACCATATAGCAAAAGTAGGCAACGTCTAGGGGGCCCTACTTCACCAGGGCCCATAACCCCAGGGGCTCAATATGGTGAGTATGGGCTTGGCACACCAAGGGTCCTCAGCTGGATATCATCATTCTTCTCTTTCTTGGTGATTCCTTTTTACTTCTGACTCTCTCTCTCTTTTTTTTTGGCTGGTGCAGCATAAGCCTCAGTCTTCCTTGCACCATATGGCTAATAATAATAATAATAATAATAATAATAACAGATGCAAGTAGGGGATGCCCCTACTATGCTAGGACCTATAGACAGACGCAACATGTAGCAAAAATATATTTCTCACTGAGCTGCTCAACAACAATGTTATACATCTAGAATAAGGAAGGCATTCTTCTTATATCTTATTGCCAAACTTATCATCTTGAGCAAAAAGGCTAATTTTGCTCTGGGAGAGACAGTGTTGCCTGTAGACAACTCACCTAAGTAACCAGTATTCTCTCACAAAGACATTGTAACATAGTTGGGGCTCCCAATCCTCATATCCCACTGTATGGAGTAGCACCAACTTGCAAGATTCTGTATATGTAGTTACTGGTGATGGTTAGTTATGTGTTGAGCAGTTTGTTTAATTTGCCATTGTATATTACATATCTTGAGATTTAGTGCTTCCAGATGATGGTGAAAGTGTAGCTTAGAATCAAATATAATACCAAGACAAGTCTACTTTATCTGAGCTCGTTTGAGAAAGTATATTAAAGAGCAGATGATTTTTAGGGTTAGATATGGTTAGGTAATGTGTCAATTCAAATGTGACTGAAGTGGACATCAGTCACATTTGATTTGAAGTGTCATCTTATAAAAACTATCATACTGAATTGTTTGGTTCATCAATCATCTACAGCACAGTAGATCATTTCTATTTTCAGCAAATGGAAGCAAAATTACTAAGAAAAGCAGCCCCGAGAGAACTACTCTTTGAGGACTCCTATTGTAACTAGGATGACATAGATCCAGGTTTTACTTTCTGAAGTGAGGGTTCTTTTAAAGTAGCAATGTGAGGCACTTCAGTATTACCTTTAATGTACAACTGACACTTGCTGACACTTTAATGTACAACTGACACTGAAGAAGAGCAACAGTGTTCACAAATGCTGACTGAATATAAAGATAGGTAATTGCTAATTCAGCATCAGCAATGAATGCATCAAGAATTTTTAGCTTTCATCAGGAGATGGAGATTTGAAATAGATGATTGGTTCTTATTTCTTGAAATTGCAGCAGCTGCTATGGCATAAACTGGCCTGTTGGGGTTGACACTAGCATTAGTTCCAGCAGGTCTAGCACTGAGATTCCTTTCACTGTCAGCTCCAAAGTATTGCAAGGAACTATTAAGAAGGCATTCATAGATGTGGCTAAAGCCTACATACATGCTAGCTTTATAAAAAGAAGAGTCCTGAAAATCATTCTATGGAGGGGAGTAGGGCTAGTACAAATGTGATGGCTGTCAATCAAAAACAAATAAGGTAATGAATGACAAGAGGGCACTGTTCTTTGTCTCCGGGCCTTTTTTCAGCCCGGAGACAAAGAACATGTTCGGGCCCCTACTTAATTAATGAAACTTGCAAAAACAGAAGACAGCCAAAAACGCCGGGCCCCTAAAGGGCCTGGGCCCATAGGCAATTGCATGCCTGCCTACATGGTAGCTACGCCACTGCAAGAGGGAGAAAGCCATTAATAGACAGGGTGGCTAAACATAACTAGAAGAGTGTTAATAAGTAATTAATAAACAACTCAAATGGATAAGCACTAAGGCAGAATTATACAATTGATAACAGGGAGGCTAGGATGAATTGTGTAAATTTAGAGTAGGGTGAACAAAAGTAGGCAGCCTACAGATCCAGTAGCAAATGATTTCACAAGCAAAGAGAAACAGTTAAATACAAAAACAGTAATTGTTTGCCAAGTTAATCAGATTCAACAAAGTCAAAGATGTGAGAATAAGACTGAGAAAATTACTAATGATGAAATATTCATAATACTGTGACAGGACAAGTACTAGAGTTATCAGGAGCCTGTCACAGTGGGGGCTCATACTGAAAACAAATTTCTCTTGGCAAAACTTGAATCTTTTAAACACATAGAGCTAGTTGGTTGGTTGTTCTAGGGTTTTATTGCAAAATCATTTAACTCCCTGCTAGAGTTTGATAAGCTTCTGGCCTCCACTCAGGGCCGGCCCTACAGTATAAATGAACCAAGCGATCGCTTGGGGCACAAAATTTTGAGGGTGAGTAATCTAACGTTCTGAAAATTATCTTAATTCTGCTGTATTTGAAACAACCGAAAATCAGCAAAGACATTCAAATGGGCGAAGACGTTCGACATATCGTTTGGAAACAGAGGCTTACTAAAAAGCTACCGAGTTCTTTCAATATATATTAATTAACTTAATAGGAGGATGTCCTCCTGTTCGCTGATGCTCGCCAACCACTCCCTCATTGCTCACTGTCTATTTATTCCGAACAGGCACCGATTACATTCAGATTGGTTTAATGGAAACGTTTTATGATTTTAATGAATTTATATACCGTTTTAATAAGAAATTAAAAACATTTATGGTTAAGACCTATAATTCAGATTTTTGTTATAAACAACATTATAAATTACTTGATTTTCCCCTGTGCATTCCCTAAAATTTTATGAATACAATTTATAAGGAATTTATATTTGGTTTTTAAAAGAATAAACTGCATGATTCGATAAAAAATAAACCTAGAGGAATGAAAATTACCGGAGATTAAATTATCCGGGGTTGGAGGGTTGAAATTAGAGAGACAAAAATAGGTTTCCAATCTTATTTGTAATAAAGAAATAAGTAGCATCCGATTTATTTGCATTTAATCCATAACTTCGTTCTTTTTCGAGAAAGTTTTAATCTTATTTTTAATGTAACCCTTAATGGCCACAAACTGAAATTGCCGAGGTCAACGATACAAGTAATCATAGAAATTTTGTAAAAGTTACGAAAACTCAAATATAAATTTAATAAAAGCGGATCAACGGCAAGAATAAGAAACCATTAATTTCGTGTGTTTTAGCACTATACAGTATTCGTAATAATATCTCGATACTAAATATCTTAAAGGATAAAAAAAATTTAAACCAATCAAAACAAAACAAATTTTTTTCTTTTTATATTATCTTAATTAGAACCCACGATGGTTCGAGAAATTATTTTATACCTTACAGTAGGTATTCATTAAAACTGATATTTCTCATCAAGTTAGTCACAAAATTTTATCGTTGCGATTACGATAATGTTCATTACAATTCATTTCCTAGATTACTGCCGCAAAAATATCAAATAATATTACAACAGTTGTTAGTATTATTTATTATTTTCAATTTCATAATTATAAAAATTTTAGACACTATTTCTTATTATTTTACAGTTAAAGAGAACGATGCTTGGACGTAAAAAATTATCGGGTGCTGAATACTGCAAGAGAAAGGCTAAGACTCAATTAGAAATTAAAAAGCATTCGGGGTCGTTGAAAAAATTCTTAAAAGAAGAGCCAGCTTTGAGAGAATCCGTAATAAATGAAACTGTGGTTCTCAAAGACAGGAAAGATTAGCTTTATTTGCAAGAGTCTGAGGCAGCGGAAGATAGTGTGATAAATTCGGATCTTAGAGAAGAATCGAATTTATCACGTGTTGATGGGATCGTTGATAATATTTCAGATCCTGCAACCTGGTAATCTTTTATGACAGATTCACTTAGGTTAAAAGCAGTTTTAAAAGGACCGGAAAAGACAAGTGCTGATTTTAATTACCTAAAGACAAGAATAAACTCTAAAAAGGAAGGGGATCAATCTGAATGTTCCATTTGATATTGATGGTTCGACCGTTGATATTAAAGGGGGCAGTAAAGTAAGTAAGCAAACCCTTAGCCATAATTATGAGAGCATCCTTGGACTCAGGGGAAGTCCCATCGGACTGGAGATGTGCAAATGTATCTCCAATTCAAAAAGGGGGATCGAAGGGTGACACGAGTAATTACAGACCAGTTAGTTTAACTTCTGTTCCCGGTAAAATAATGGAGTCACTGGTTAAAGATGCATTGCAGGATCATCTAGACAAGACTGCAGCAATAATTCACACACAGCATGGGTTTGTTAAGGGAAAGTCTTGTGTGACAAATCTGATTGCTTATTATGATGGGGTTACAAAGGAACTGGATGCAAAAAATAATTTTGATATCATATACTTGGATTTCAGGAAAGCTTTTGACACTATTGCGCATGAAAAATTACTGTACAAATTGGAGCAGAATGGTATTAAGGGTAAATTGCTACAATGGATAAAAGGATGGCTGAGTGGGAGAAGACAGAGGGTGGTAATTAATGGGTGCTGCTCTTCGTGGACTAATGTTATTAGTGGAGTCCCGCAGGGTTCGGTGTTGGTTCCACTGTTGTTTTGTATATTTATCAATGATATTTATCAAGGTATATCAGGCTTCGTGTCGAAGTTTGCAGACGATACAAAGGTTGGCAGGGTTGTTAATGACAGTAATGGCAGGGTTGTTAATGACAGTAATGGCAGTGTGCTACTGCAACAGGATCTAGAAAATTTGGACAGATGAGCTGAGAAGTTGAAACTGAAGTTTAACCTTGACAAATGCAAAGTACCAACTGTGTGGTACTACGCTTAAGGTGGTAGAAAATGAAAAAGACCTGGAGTAATTGTTCAGTCAGATATATAGTTTTCTGAGCAATACAGACAGGGCAAGTCATGGGGTTTTGTCAATGA
Organism: Mastigoproctus giganteus; assembly: GCF_048544385.1. Classification (NCBI taxonomy): domain Eukaryota; kingdom Metazoa; phylum Arthropoda; class Arachnida; order Uropygi; family Thelyphonidae; genus Mastigoproctus; species Mastigoproctus giganteus. The sequence goes on along the minus strand of NC_143584.1, from coordinate 71,431,464 downwards.
TATACAGGAATTTTGCTAGCAGGGAAAAGGAGGTGATTGTCCCTCTGTATAAGGCAATGGTCAGGCCATGCCTTGAGTACTGCATACAGGTCTGGAGGCATCATTTTAGGAAGGATGTAGATTTGCTTGAGCGTGTACAGAGAAGGGCAACAAGATCAGTGAGGGGAATGAAGAGATCCTCTTACCAAGAGAGGCTCAAGTTCTGCAAATTGCAGTGGCTGGAGCCTACGCACCTGCGAGGTGATCTGATTGAGGTGTATAAGGCCTTGAATGGGTTGAGCACGCTGAATTCTGATGGGATTCTTCCACTTGTTCAGATTACGAACCTAAGGGGGCATAAATTCAAATTAAAGAAAGACAGATGCAGAATAGATGTGCGGAAATTTGTCTTTATCCAGCGGGTGGTTAATTGCTGGAACAAACTTCCATCTGTCGTTGTGGAAGTTGATAGGGTAAATAAATTTCAGGAGGAAGTCGACAACCATTTAGAGGGATTTGTTTTGTAAATTTTTTTTTTTTGGCTGATGCTGCATAAGCTTGCTTTCTTGCATCACATGCCATTACTACTACTAATAATAATAACCGTAGATTTACTGTTGCAAATGTCAAAAGGAAATTGAGAAGTGGAGAGGAGATTACCAGAACGTGGCTTGTGTATTCACCAATTAAAAACGCAGTGCTTTGCTTTTTTTGTAAACTCTTTAGCTCGACAAAAATTTTTCTTGCTCAGCATGGTTATAATGACTGGAGAAATTTGAGTCAAACCCTTAAAGAGCATGAAATCTCACCAATTCATTTCAAATCGAATAATAAATGGATAGAACTAAAAAAAAAAAAAAAAAAAAGGCTTCTAGTAATGAAACATTACATTCACATTTTCAAAACAATTTGAGTTCTGAAACACGTCATTGGCAAAGAGTATTAGAAAGACTATTTGCAACTGTCGAATTTCTCGGACACCAGTGTCATGCATTTAGGGGTTCATCGGACAGATTGTATGAAAGCAATAATGGGCATTATCTGTAATTAGTAGAGCTGCTGGAAAAATCTGATTCTGTCATGGCAGAGCATTTGCAAAGAGTAAAATGCAATGAATTCCTTTGAACAAAACTGTTCAAAATGACCTAATACAGCTAACATCCCTGGCAGCGCGAAATGAGATATTTGAAAGTTTAAAGCAGGTGAAATATTATTCGATAATTGTTGATTGTATTTCAGACATAAGGAAGGTCGAACAAATGTCAATAGTAATAAGTTTTCTCAACATCAATCAAGGAGCAGAAATTTGTGAGCATTTTCATTCCGGTCGAGAAAACGACTACGTCAGAACTTACCGAGGCTATTTTTACGGAACTTGAAAAGTACGGTATTTCCATCAGTAATATGAGCAGTCAAGGATATGACAATGCTTCAAACATGAAAGGCAGACATTCAGGTGTTCAAAAAAGGATACACGAGGTAAATAATCGAGCATATTTTTGTTTCTTGCCATGCTCATCTTTGAATCTTGTCATCAATGATGCTGCTAAATCATCTCACATCGCTGCTTCATTTTTTACAGTAATATAGGCTATTATGTTTTCATGGGTGGGTCTACAAGACGTTGGTCTAATCTGTCTATTTCTTGTTTAGCCTCATTATTTCTGCATAAAATACATTAAAAATAAAACTTTCTAGATAATGGAAAAATCGAAATAACGGGACCTTGAATCTCCGAAGGTGCCATTATTTCGAAAGTGTACTGTATATACTTTTCTCGGGAAGATACTTTTCTATTCCAGTTCGTATACTGGACTCCTAAGGCAGTAGTTAATTGGATTGCCTCAGAATGACTACTTCCAGTATATAAATCCAGTGAATGGAGACCGCTCTATTCTTCTGTTGAAATTCTACTTAAAGGAGGCATATGAAAAACTGAACTTCCTCTTAATCAAGTTACATATGAAGGACATGACATAACATAACATAACTACCTACTTTGTGGAGACATAATTTTATATATTGCTGGATCAGCAATTATATGCCATATTTCGTATATGAAGGGCACAGCTGCTGAGCACGAAATGGTCGTCCCTTATTATAGCAGCTGCCACTATAAATAAAATAAATGGTGTCAAAATAAACAAAACAAAGAAAAAAAATTTTTTTTCCTGGGAACACAGCTTTTCCACAACATTTAAATCAGCTATAATTCTGTAAAATCGTTTAATTTCAAGTTTATCATCGTATGGCAGCGATATAAAGTTTTTTAAGCACATTACTTATCTTATTCGTTGCTAATACACACTACCAAAAGTAAACAGGACTAGAGAGCCTGACATAGCCAAGTGTTCAGGGAGAGGGAGGGAGAATGTAGTACACACACGTTTCAGCTGACCTTGGTTCGAGCGTATGGGACTGCTAAATACGGTAATGATTATATTCATTGTCAGAATGACTACTTCTAAATTCCCATAAATTATGTGGTCGTGCCGGAATATAAACGACATTGTTGTTTGTTTGTTTGTTATTTGGTTTTTAGGAGCATTAGCAACTAAGGCCATATTGCTCCGGGATATGCGGTGGTCATTCCCTGACGTTTCGCATCCTCCGTATTTGGTGGTGACGGACTCGAACCCCGGTCTGATCAAGAAGAGTGTGCTACGCACTGCTGCTCCTTCCCACCTGGCTACGGAGGCGCCATATATAAACGACATAATTCAATTCGATTCAAACTGGAGCCAGTCTTGCTTTGGCACAGTCTAGCCATCCTTCGGCAGCTTTGCCTTTCCAAAGGTTGCTATGCGCATGCGTGTGTTATCTAGTTATATGTAAACAATGGAAGCCAGTTGCACATCGATTCGTTCCGTTGCCTTACGAAACTGTCTACATCAGTGGTTTCCAAATTTGTTACTACGCCCCCTTTAAAAAAAATCTAATCTTGGCGCAGCCCCCCCTTTATTTCATAAAATAATAGACATTTTTAAATGGTAAAAAATGTATTAATACAAAAAATGAAAAAAACGTAATTGACAGAATAATAACAAGGTTTTACTGTACATATGTTAATACAAAAAATGAAAAAAAAAAAACGTTTGTATTAATTTGTTTTTAATGCGATGTATGTGCTTGTTTATTAGCACAAAGTTTATCAAATCTAGGTGTCATTGAGGAGAGTGCTACTCGTAGCTCTTTTTCTACTACTAAACGGGCTCTATATTTGGATTTCATTGCAGCTAATGCAGAAAATCCCGTTTCGCATAAATATGATGTTACGAATGGCAGCAGCAGCACTTGCATTGCTTTGCTTGACAAAGTATTATATTCTTCACTTAGATTCAACCAAAATTGAACTAGGGTTTCACTCTGAAATTTTTGTTTCAATGAAGTATCGCATGATAATTCTATCAATTTTTCCTTTTCAATAGTTGTCAATCCAAATTCATCATCTTGTCAATCGACAAATGGATTCTGTATCCACGCGAACTTTGTAAAATCAAGATCTTCGAAATAATGTGAAAAGTGCATTAGCAAACCATCCAAGTGTTCAATAAATAGATTTTTATTTGCTTCAATATTAACTCTGGCGCAGAAATCATTTAAAAGTGGAAACATGTCGAACTTATTTTTTTGTAAATTTGATTTCCATAGCTCCAATTTTTTTTATGAATGCTTTCACTTTGTCTTTTTGAATTAGTGAATGCATTTGTGGTCCTTGCATTGATTTATTCAAAACACTCAATTTTCCAAAAATTTCAACCAAATAGGCAAGTTTAACAATAAAGTTATCATTCCTAAATAAATCTGCCTCTTCATTATGATTTTCATCAAGAAAAATTGCAATATCTTCTTTGAGTTCAAACACTTTTGCACGAGATAGCCAGCGCACTTCACAATAGTATAGAAGTGAGGTATAATTAGCTTCCATATCTTCACACAGCTTTGCAAACAACCTAACTTTTAAAGGACTTTATGTAGTTTATAACTTTCGTAACTTTTGTAAAAATGTTAAGTTCCTCGCTCATTTTTTGACACGAGCTGCTCTGTGAAACATGCAGTGCGTCCAGATAACTTGGGGTGCTTTCTTTTTAATTAATGCTTGAAGACCTGCCTTGTGTCCTGCCGGAGCACAGTCAGAGTCCAATGCAGTTATTCCACTTTGTCGTTCTCATCAAAAAAAGTGTCAATTATATTAAAAATTTCATTGGATGTAGACTTTTCAGGAATGGTGTTGCAAAATAATATATCTTCCATTATATTAGTTTCTGCAACATATGCAATTAAATGAGCATCTTTAGCTACATCAGTTGCCTCATCTACTTGTATGGCGAATTTCGAAGTACGCAGTCGAGAAACTAACTGATCGCAAAGATCTTCAGATATATCATCGATTCTTCTGCCAATTGAATTATCAGCAAGCGGTATTTGTCGCAACTGTTTCGCATAACATTTTAACCATATCATTCGCTGCTGGCAAAACTAGTTTCTCCTATTGTGTGTGGTTTTTACATTTCGCGATTCTGTAAGAAACTTGGTACGACGCTAGTAATGCATTTGAGGGAACAGAAACTTTTTTTTTGAACGTTTGCTTTTGTTTATTAAACTCATCTAATTTTCTTTTAAAAAATTCTATGGGCTTACCAACGTATTCAGAATGCATAGTTTTAAGGTGCCGTTTTAATTTGCCTGTTCTCATACTATCTGCAACCAAAACTTTCGTACAAAACAAACACATTGGTTTTTCCAAGCCATCTATAATAACACTTGTGAATCCTAATGATAAATAGGATGAATCGTATTTTCTTGTCTTGGGAGTTCTACCTCCTTGTTCCCTGTTGCTTGTATTCCCACTACCTTTACTTGTATCAGCATCAGTATCTTCATTATTAGTGGATTTCCTCTTGTTACCAGTCAAAAATTTATCCATTCGTCTAAAAATATTAGGATTAAATTTATTTTCTTAAAAAAATACAACTTCTAAATTACTAACGATTATTATCGTTAAGTAATCACGCCAAAAAATAAAAAACACAATCGCACACCGCTGAAACCATATTTTCAACCATGCAGCTAATGCTATGCTATGCAATCTACCTATATATATGTCATACATAATACGCAATAAATTATATATTACACTTGTAATATATAATTTAGTAATATATATAATTAATTAATAAACAATCACAATTCATCAATCCGTTTCAGCAAAAAAAAAAATATATATATATATATATTTTTTTTTTTTTTTTTTTTATTATTTTTTTTTCAAATAAATGTTTATCTCATGTTTATATCGAAGTTAGAGTGAGATAGGTGGCGGTAGATGCTTTAAAAATAGGTTATAAAATTGAATGTTATGTTATGAAAGTTTATTTATATGTATATATTTTTTATTTATATATGTTATGTTATGAAAATTACATTTCTGTTAAACTTTTCGCACTAGTTCGTGCCTCCCAGTTTGGAAATCGCTGGTCTACATTATATTAACATTCAATTATTTATAACATTAGTTACAAATACAAAATAAATACCAATCATTAACAGACAAAATAAATGCGGTTACTTTTTTTTTTTGTGTGTATGGCAAGCCACTGTGTAGCTCTAAATCAGAAATGGACTAAGGTATATAAGGTATGGAGACAAAAGATTTCCGATTATCTATTCTTGCCTCAGTAGCAGAAACAGAGCGGAATGAAACAACCGCAAGATTATGCATGATTATGCGTAAACAATCTACAAAGACAATGTCCAATTCAACGCGCCTGAAATGTAACATCTGCGAACATTACATTTCAGGCGCGTTCAATTTTTTTAAATAAATTTATTTTCTCTGATTAATAGAAATGAAAAGTAAATAGTTAATTATCTTCTTATCAATTATATCATACCTTCTGTGAAGAAATAAATAACGTACTTGACTTATTTCTTCCTAGATTTCAATAACATTTGAAATATAACGCGTATTTCATGTTTCTCATTACATTAAATCACATGTTTCGCATGTGATATAATAAAAAACAGTAATAATTCAAGATTTATACATGTAATAAACACTAGGGGACTTCGCTCCCTGCTCGCCAACCCCAGCACTCGCTTTTCTACGTAAAAGACACACCTGTCGAAGTGCACTGATGTTCTTCCTCCCCCTTTTTACTCCCATCCTTCAGCTATCTCCCTCACTCATGCTTTTTTTTTTCTTTTGTTCTCCGTCAGGAAGCTCAAGCGACCCCTGATGGAAAGCTGCCAGAATACTGTAGACAGCCTGACTCACCTCCCAGTGGTGGCGGCGGGCAACGTGGAGTCCCACTAGGGGCCCCTGTAGCCAATAAACCAGCACAAACAACAGAACCCAACACTAAACTACACATGAAACACAACTCTGGCTTTTACAGTGGTTGTGTATTCATCACAAGAGTGCTGAATGGCGCAGATGTGAAAGCCACAGTAGCGCTTTACCCAAACACTATGATCGATATCTAATCAGGAAATGACCTATGTAATTATATACCTGGGCATTTGTAGTGACGGAATTACCCTGCCCATTTGTACCACGTGACCCGCATCCCTCTTCTTCCACTGACTACCCCAACACGCGGCATTCTCAAGGTGGAATAAATATCACTATGTGATTATTTACCTACGTTTACTTAGGTCACTTAGGAAAAGGCCTTTTGCTTCGGGTTCCATAATGCATGAGGAATACTGTTGCATCCGAAAGATGACTAAAATATTTACAAACTATACAAATATTTACAAAATACTGAACTATTTGCAAATATACAAACTATATCGGGTCCCTTCTTTAGCTGCCATTACAATGGAACATCAAATGAAGCCGTGCGTGGTCATGTATTACAGAGTGAAGCACATGTGCCAGGTTGGTGAAAGTTATGTAAGCACTTATCTTTCAATGGAAAACAACAATGTAATTATTTACCTGCACATTTGTAGTGATGTAATTGCCACGCCCTCTTCTCCCATTAGCTGGAATAAATATCACTAGCAGGAAAACTTTAATGTATAGAGAGATAACAGAAAAAAAAAAAAAGCTCGTCGTAATGCAACGACTTTTCTGCTGAAAACTGAGTACGTTTTTTCTGCGATACTTGACTGCCCGTTCATTCCTCTGATCAGTGGAAGAAAACAAATATAATATCCTGTGCTTCAACTACGCCCTCGCGTTAGCACAGTCGGTAGAATCACCATCCACCCAGCACCGGTTTGGGTTTTTCGTAGAGTAAACAGGCAAATCAACTATAACACAAACAATTTACAGACAACGTATATAGCGCAACATGCCTAAATCACTGATGCACCTAAAACCCTACAACAAACAAATGAAAAAGCTTCAACTACAATGTACGATATATGGTTAGCTTATGGGATAGGTATGACAAAAAAGGAAATAATTGCCAGATTTTAACCTCACTGCACATACCTCAACATAATATTCACTAAACTTTTTGTAATGTACTTTACTTATTTTTTCCTGGAGTTAAATAACAATTGAAATTTTGTCCAGTTTGATGAAATCTTGAATTTTTCGATAATGCTTTATAAAAAGAATTAAATATAAAATTTCAGGAAAATTCGCCATTAGAAATCGAGTTGTTACATGCGGCGAGATGGATGGGCGGACGGAGATAATATTCATAAGAGAATAGGCGCTTGTATATGAAAACGCGCTTAAAAATGGAATCACAATAAAGAAATCACAAAACAAAGCAATATAGAAAACAAGAAAAATGCATGCTGCATTAAGCCCTGCATACAACTTGTATTGAATTACAATTTCTGACTAAACTTTATTGCTACAATTCATTGGCCCGCTCAGTTCTCAATATTCATTAGTTACCAAAGGTGTGAGAAAAATGTGTGGTAGTGGAATTACATTTCAGCAAAATCAAAAATTAATATCTTGATCAGCCATCGTGACAACGCAAGAGTGCACACGCATTTGAGCTGACCGTGGTTCGAGCCTACGTAACTGTTAAGAAACATTAATATTTTTTTATTATCGAAATGATCAGTTGTAAACTCCTCTAGCCTATGTGGTCGTTCCGGAATGTAAAAATGACGCATCTTTTCCTGGGAATCTCCTGGAGCCCTCATACCCTTGACTATACTCTGAATGCTAAAAACTACCCATCCATTGTGGTTGATCAGGTACACCCCTTCATTATTATTAATATTGTTAACAACTATAAAACAGCAATTAAACGTGCCTGAGGGTGCAGCTACAAAGCATAAGCTTGGAGTATGTATTTCCAAAGTAAATAGAAAGTAAATGTACATAAAAAGAATAGTAAATGGAAATCTACAGATAAAAATAAAACTAAATAAATAAAAATAGGACTGATCCGTTCTATTTAAGTGAACAGGTAGGAGTAAGGTAGAGCACTGGTATTTCTTCACACACATTACACAATCAGAGTCTTAGAACTTGCAAGAAGAGTCAATTTTAAGGTTCAGATTTTTTATGTTCAGGTATTTCTCTACCTTCCAAGTAGTTTGCAAATGCTGGATAGATGAGGTTAGCAATTTCAGTTGCCTCTTGAATTGTCCGGGGGTATCAAATATCTCCAGATTTGTTTTGTTGATTGATCTTGCAGTCCTGTTATAGAAGTTGTAGTATCCATAATTTGTTCTTGCATAGGATGGTTTCAGCAGTGGATGGTTTCTTAAAGCTCTTGTCGGTGCGTTGAAATTTATTTGTGAGACGAGATGAAGGCAATTCAGGGTACCATTTAACAGCTGGTTAAGGAGTAAGTCGGCTTTATCTCTTCTTTCTTCCAGCGTTTCAAGTCCAAAGCATACAACACACCACTCTTGGTAGGATTTCATTGTATTCAAGGCCACTTTAAAAGCAAACTTACTGTATTGCTCTTTTTTGAATATTTTCAATTTCTAATTTTTTGTAAGCTGCATGTGAGGACCAGACCTATGAGGCAAATTCTAGGGCTGGCCTAACACAGATTTTGTAGAGAAAGATGAAAAGTGCCAATTATTGAAGTCTCGGTTAATTCTTTTCAGAAAACCTAGTTTTTAGTTAGCTGCCTTTAAAATGTTTGAGACATGGACATAAAAGGAAAATGATTCTTTAATAAAGATACCTAAATTTTTGGCTGTACTAACTTTATTGATTGCCTTGTTGTTGATACAATAAGAAAAATTAAGTTTGTTCGTGTTGTGTGCATTAGCAAAGCTGATCAGCTCACACTTATTTTCATTGACTAGCATTTTGTTTTCCTTCAGCCACTGAATAACTCGTTGAAGAGCTTCGTTTAGAAAGATGCAGTCATTGGTACTGCGAATTGCTTTATACATTTTTATGTCGTCTGCAAATATGCTGATTTTGATTTGGTAGTCTCCACGGGTGCTTGGCAGGTCGTTGATGTAGATAAGAAATAATAGCGGGCCTAAGGAGTGGAAGCCTAACCCTGTGGGACACCAATTTCAGGCTTGAAAGATATGAGATTTTACCTTTAAATGTCACGGACATTTCTCGACCTTCCAAGTAGTTTTTAATCATGTTTAGTGCCTGTCCTCTGAGACCATGGCGATGCAGTTTATTGATTAGTCTCTGATGGACTACCTTGTCGAAGGCTTTGCTTAAACCAAGGAAGATGGAGTCGACTTGTTTTCCTTTGTCAAGCGCCTGGGATATATTCGAGACAAACGAAATCACATCTGTGCAGGTGGAACTACCCTTGATAAATCCGCGAGAGTAATCTGACAAATTAAGTTTCATAAAGTTAAATAGCTGCTTCATTACAATGAATTCAATTATCTTTGAGAGTGTATTTAATTGACAAACTGATCTGTAGTTATTGAGTGAGGATGGGTCTCCTTTTTTGTAAAGAGGGGTAGAAAAGGCCTTTTTCAGTTGAGCGGGATAGATTCCATTCTCAAAGAACAATTTTATTAAGTGAAGTAATTGCTTTACAAGTGTGGTTCCACATTTTTTCCATAAAACAATACGGATACCGTCCGGACCTCGTGTGAGGTCCTTTTTCATACTGTGGATTGTGCTCAACAATTCTGCTTGGTTGATTTTAAATACTGTTAGTGTATCAATGTAGTTGAGAGGAAAATTTTTCTTACCTTCCATCCCGTCATCTGTTGTATCTGTTTTGTAAATTTCTTCCAAGCTGCTAGCAAGGTAGTCTGCCTCAGACAAAGATGACAAATCACTGGGAATATCTAGCGTGTTTACAACCGCATTTTGATTTTTTTTTGTCTTGAAATAGCTGAATATAGGCTTCATATCTTTTGCCTCAAAGACTCTTCTTTCGACAAAGCCCAAGTATTTGTTGTAGTCCTGTTTTTTTTTTGTTTTTTTTTTAATGTCATCTTAACATCTCTTCTTAAGGAAGAATATTTATTGTAAAGGCATATTTCCTTATTTATCTTAAACCTACCATGCACTTTTCGTTTTTTTTACAGCAGGGATTTTAATTCCTTAGAGAACCAGTGTGGGTAATTTGGATCAAGATCACTATAGCATGGAAGGTTGTTTGTAATTTCGTTAATGATTTGGTAAAAGCAGTCCAGTGCTTCTTGAGCATCATTGATTTTTAATAGTAATTTCTAATTACAGTTTTTAAATGCATAATTCATATCAGGCCATTTCAATTTATTTAAATTCAGCTTCTGTTTTCGTTCTAAATCAGTATCTTTAACTGATCTCTTCTTGGTGGAAAAAACTACGGGAATGTGATCTGATTTGAAAAGATTAGTTGGCTTAAAGACCACCAAAGGAAAGTTAGTGAAGACTAAATCCAAGTAGTTTTCATTTCTAGTTGGCAATTCACAGATCTGATTCAGATTTAAAGAGATGAAAAATTTTTGAAATCTACCTTTAAGTGTCCAAACATTAGTTGGATTGGCATTACATCCATTGTAGGCATATGGCATAAAGTCCCCTAAAACAATTAAATGGTCTATTCCCAGATGTTGATCAAGAATTTGGTCGATAGTGTTCTCAAATTCCATCATAAGAGAGTTATCTACAGGTGGTGGAAGGTAGACAAGCATAACATAGCTGGTATAAGAGCCATTGCCCAGTTGGAGAAAAATACCTTCAATGTTAATCAATACTGATTTTTGAGATAGGAATCTCTTTTTGGCAAACGATCATGAGCCCACCACCTCTCTTATCCAGTCTACCCCTACGAATAACAACAAAGCCCGGTGGGACCAATTCACTGTCCTTAACATCCTGAGTGAGCCATGTTTCCACTAAAGAGTGGATAAATAAAAAATAAATTTTCTGTTTATACTCCGGGACGACCAAACGGTCAGAGGAGTTCACAAGATAGATAGAATACAAGAAACATGCACCGTATTCAGCAGTCACGGGCTTGAACCCCGGTCACTCAAGGCACGTGTACTTATGCACCAGCGCGCCTGACCACTAGGCTACGGCGGCTTCTTGTAATATAAGGTGACTGTCTTCCCGGATGGCAGATGTATGTTCCAGCAGGATAATGCACCATGCCACGTTGCCAGTGTTGTTCGCTTGTCAGCCGTTTGGCAAAGATCAAAGTGTAGTACTGTTCAAGAGTGGTTCGTCGAACACGAAAGTAACTTCTACATACTACCTTGGCAACCGAATTTGCTGGATATGAATCCTAAGAACATTTCCGAGATTAGATGGATCGACAGATTCAGAGTTTGGATCCATGACAACCACCGAAGATGTACGGAATGCAATCTTGGCACAACGTAACTCCTGCTACGTTTAAAGTCCTTATGCGGCGAGGCATGGATTCTATATAGCAGGGGTAGCCAACGAGTCGATCACGACGAATTTTAAATATACAGTCTTCCCTCGATTTGTGCACCTTGTGCAATGAAATTTTTGAGATGGTAGATCGCGGAACATCTTGAAGGAAAAAAGTAGATGGCATCACAAATTAAGTTGGCCACTCCTGCTATATAGAGTCCATGCCTCGCCGTGTGGCGGCGGTACTAGCGGCAAGAGCAGGTTATACTTACTATTAGGTAGACAATAATAATGTTTTTAAGAAACTGTGTATATGAGAGTGGGCATCATTTCGAAATAAATCCTGTTTTTATCCGAAAATACAGTTTTTCAATAATAGTAATTTCAGAATAATGTCCAATTTGCCCACCAGGGATAAATCCATTTTGCCCATGTGCACGGATAACGTCGATCATTTGCAATGCTTTACATATTATTAATATTTATTATTTATTTATTATTTTTTTTTTCAGAAACAGAGATTTAGTGTAATTATTGGCATCCTAAGGGTACAGTCCGACATTAAGTTCTCTAACCAGTGTCGTTGACCCAACCCTATGTGCTGTTTAGGGTTGAGTCAAAGACAGAGGCGAACTGGCCATAAGACTTACCGGGGAAACCCCGGTGGGCCAGAGGCTGGAAGCCGATGTGATTTTGGACATAAACACTAGTATGAGGCCGCTACAAGTTTTCCCCGGTTAAGAATTTTTGACCCAGTCTGCCTCAGGTCAACGACATACAGGAACAAAGAGGTGATTAGCCCTTTGCATAAGTCAATGATTATGTTGCATCTTTAGTACTGCATACAAGTCTGTAAACCTAATTTTAGAAAGGACTCAGATCTATTGTAAAGGCTCTAAGTAGGGCAAAGAAGGTAGTGGGCACAAAAAGTTATTTTTATTAAGATTAGGATTATTAAGATCAGTAAAGATTGTTCTGCACAGAACAGTCTTTACTCTATCGGAGGCTCCCGGAACCTTTCGCGCGCGTTATTAATGTTTGTGAATAGCTCTCTCTATTGCGGTTTTTTTTTTTTTTTCCTACGATAAGTATTATTTCTGATAACAATTATAGACATACAGAGTATCCAATGAAAGATCTGGAAAATTTCGGGGACGAACACGTCCCTGAAATGATAGTTGCAGGCCGACCGAGCTAGCCGGGTGGGTAAAGTGCCTGCCTAGCAACCCAAAGGTCGCGGGTTCGAATCCCGCCTCGGGCTTGGATCAAAGTACTGCAAAAACCTTGGGAGGTGCATTATGGCCACAGAAGCCGATGCACCAATAACTACAAAAAAAAAAAAAAAAAAGATAGTTGCAGAACAGATGAATGGAAATTTGTCTTCAACCAGATTACATCTAGTATTGTGGAAGCAGACAGTTTAAAGGATTGAGCAAATTACTAGAAGCGATAAGCAAATTAAGTGGAGAAAAGGATTCTTCTCTTTTTTCTTAACTTCTGCTTTACAGAAATACGGAATGAAAAAAATTCATGCCTCAAAATAATACTTCAATTAAGGATAATAAAGGAAGATATAGGAAAAATCAATAAAGGAAAAAACCTCGCGATCAGTAACCGGTTTAAGGTTTTAATACCAATTGGCATTTTACAAGAAATTCGCGCACTGTTTACAACTTTTATTCATAATGGAATATAAAAGTGAATATTTTAGGGAAAAAAACAAAACATTTCCAGAAACAATTACTGTGCTTTTATTCATGAGATATTTCACTATTAGGAAAAGCACACTTTCTATATAGAGTCCATGCCTCGCCGTGTGGCGGCAGTACTAACGGCAAGAGCAGGATATACTCACTAGTAAAACCTGCAAAACATCTATTACCTTACTTATTCGCTTTTTTTTTTTTTTTTTTTTTGCTTTTTTTTTTTTTTTTTTCTCCATTAATAGTACTTTTCCTGTCATTTTACAAAGGATTATAAGAAAGTAATTTTATAATATGTTACTTTATATTAAAAAGCACATTACGTGCAATTTAAACGAAACTATTAATCATGATTTCATGACTCGATTCATAAGTAAATTTCACTTGAGTACGTGAATTACGCTTATGAGGGTTCACGTACAGTTCGACGAGCTGGGCCATCCTGGTGTCTAACTAGTGTAAAATGTGTTAAAGAACACTAATATACGTATATTTGGGTGTGCAACTGTCGTACCAATTCCAGTTAGTAAACACTACTAATATATCAACATAAATTATATTAATAAATTAAAATATTTCATTTTAACTAACTGCTTTAGGTCTGTAACCCTACTCCCAGAAGTAAAAGAAACAATCCTATTATTTCCATACTTGTTGCTACTATAGGCCCATATTCAGTTGTTGATCATGCTGATAATGTTTAGGGCAAGGTAGACTGTGACCATATCGTGCATTTCCTGAACTGACCATGGAGTAGTTTCTAATATTTTTGCCACGGAATGTATAATAAGTGTATTATAATATCGATCGTCTCTTTACCTGATGTCTCAAAAGTGATCGTAACAGAAGATCTATCAGAAAGAAGAACATGCTTAAGATGAATTTTAGAAGCTAAACCTTTGATATCAAAAGTTTTCGAAAGCATTAATAAAGCATTAACATATATTAATTTTTAAAATTAATTTCTAAAACATTAATAAAGTATCGGTGGATATTTATTATTGAGAGAGGAGCATGAAGGAACACGGCCAAAAAGCTGTATTTTGTGTCTCTACACTAAAAAGCCCACAGGAAAAGTCTCACCCTCGTGTGAGGTTTACGTTCTCGTAACTTGTTTAAGGTGACAAATAAGTGTTTCAGGTGGTGGACTAACGAATGGGCGCAAAAATGTCAACGACTTTCACTTCCTGCGTGTTCTGCTTTATACTCCATTCGACCTCCAATGCATGTTAAATGCATGCACAGGGTTTACATTGATCTGCTGTTCTAAGATAACTGGAACTATAAGATAAACTCTAAGGTAACTGGAAGAAATTTTGAGCGGAAAAAATTGCCAAGTCGTTTTTTATTTTTAAAGCTTAGTTTTGAGGCGGTTCTTTTTTTTTTTTTTTTTTTTTTCCAATATATTGCAGCTCTTGCTCCAATCAAGGATGCCAGTTACACAATATAAAATTATATACAAAGATAAATATTTTAAAAAAATTAAAATAAAATTATATACAAAGATAAATATTTTAAAAAAATTAAAAAAAACACACACACAGACAATTTTAATTTAAATTTGAACAGTAAGGAAAAGAATAAAACAAGAAAATACGAAAGGACAGTAAGACATCAGTAGTTGCAAAGCATATCCAATCACATGCTGCCAAAATATAACAAAAACTGAAACAAGTAAATTAAGAATAAGTTATCAGAATGGCAGAGCCAGGCAAAAAGCGAACACAATAAACCAGTACCACAACTACAGCAACAAAAAAGAAAAAGGGAGCGGGTGGGGGAGCTTAGTTTTACAATCAACACCGCAGAATAATTTAGCATCTAATGCTACTACGGCATTTCTGAAAATTTTACTCGTGACTCTAATATCGTTTTTAATTAAGTGCTATTACACTAAAATTTACATGTAAAAATAAACTGTTTTTCCTGTCCTTTTCGCTGTGCGTGTGGGTGTGCATCCGCAAATGCTTTTAAAAAATAGACGAGAATAAATACTAATGAAATATCCATGGTCACCTGAAAGTGATACTTCAGGAAGAAGTAAGTACTTCTTCCTGGAATGCAACCAGCTATATGAAATACTGCTGTTATCGTGCGAGTGAGGTGGCCCAACAAAAAATAGCACGTAGTTCAACAACAGCCTGTTAGACGTAACTTTGTTCCGGGGTACAAACTGTGTTGCAGACTCAAAAACGAAACTCAAAGAAACTCAAAAGTGAAAAGCCATGAAAAAGGATGGTTATGGAATATTAATAAGTTACTAATTCATTTAATCCCAGAAAAAAAAATAAGCTCCTGAGAATAAGCGAATAAAAAATAATAATAATAATAAAAAAATGTATTTTTAGCACAGAAATCAGAAAACTCATGGGAATGCCAAGACCGCTGCACCGTAATTCCTTAAAGTGACTTCCGTGATTATGGCTTCAATGATATTCCATGATGCTAATATATTCGCCCTCTCTCTGCAGTCTGCCCAATTAATAGATGTCATATAGCACCTTACACTGCCATAATCCCCTTGCTACTGCAACTTACCTTTAACTACTGCAACAACTTGCAGTAGTTTCCCAGCTAACTGAAGCCAAGCACTTTAGACCCATCTCACGTTCCTCGTGTTTACTGAAGTTGCTTGAGAAAACATTGCTGAAAGCACTTACCATGCACATCCTTCCTCACAAGCCTCAGCAAATTCATCATGTTCTGCTTGATAGATTAACAGTTAGTAATCTGTTTATGACTACCAATGCCATCCTTGAATCGCTTGAGGAGAAAGAAGAAATTGCAATCACATTTCTAGATCTACAAGTTGCGTTCGATTGTGTCAATAGTTCCTGTACTGTAAGCCCTATGATGTCATCTGCTTCACGAGTAATGATGAGTAAGTCTAGAATATTCTTACTCCTAGTATTTTCTCTAACATGTTGCTACAAACAACAGACATCTAGTTTATTTAAAAATTTTGTTCCCCCAAGTTGCTTCCCTCTTACCTATTCCAATCAATCAGGGCCAGATTGAAGTCACCCTAATAAGACAGTCACACTTGCCCATTCCATCTGCATGTACATACTCCTTCACAATCTTCTGGTCTGTAGATTACTCCCACTACAGTCTACAGAAGTTAAAGTCTAATGTCAACAAATGTTTCCTTTCGTTCTAATATTCTTTCTGTATAGGTTCTAATACCGATCGTGTTTGGGGTTTTCATAAAATAAAAAAATAATAATAAATAAAAAAAACTAACTCAACACCACACGGATTCTATGTTGGCAGAAGTAACTTCTGACTGAAAAGCTTTTTCGTGCTCAGGCTGCTTTTGATAAGCATGAACCCACCACCCCTTCTATCTTCCCTATCTTTCCAAAATACATTACACATACCCAGGGCTGTATTGGAGGGTATACACGGGTATAGGCCGTATACCCACTGGATTTTTTTTTTTTTTTTTTTTAAACGTGAATAGCGTATACCTTCTGGTTTTTGAAAGATTTGAAAAAACAATTATTAAAATTTACTGAAAATTAAAAAATAAATTTATTAGAATTTAAATTTAATAAATTTTCTGCTTATACTCCGGGACGACCACACGGTCAGAGGAGTTCACAAGGTAGAGAGAATGCAAGAAATAGCACCACATTTAGCAATCAAATGCTTGAACCTCGGTCACTCAAGGCACGTGTACTTACGCACCCTCGCGAATGACCACTCGGCTACGGCGGCCGATTTTGATTCTTAGGCAATACTTAATAGTTTTATTATTTTTAGTATATATAAGTAAGTAAATATGCCTCTGGAATTCAATTAATAAGCACAGTATACTCTCTGCATACGTAACATTCACAGAGTATACCTTTGCTAATTTTACGACTACAGCGCTGCACATACCATAATGAAACTCGTCATCCCCAATTTCCTATTACGACAGCATTAGTTGTCCTAACCAGAAGTTCGAATTCATCCCTTTAGTTGACAACACTCCTGACATTACTGTAGACACAATTAGGACTAAGTATTTTTCTATAATTTAGTATCTTGATGCACCCTTAGAACTCATTTAGGCCTTTCCAAGCTTTATTCTTCTCGCTCATTTCAACTTTTGAAATGAGCGAGAAATTTTTGCTAACATCGGCTGCAACAACCGATGTTGGCAAACAAACAAGAATTCTTGTAACTAGTAGTAGCTTTAGAGGATTTAAACCTGGTATCTTCCAGCAAGGTGAATGTAGTACACAGAAACTAAGCCTAATGAACTGAAGTAGATAAAACTGATAGCCGGACAATATCAACACAGCTTTTGTAGCTTTCGTTGAATGCCTCCGCAGCCGAGTGGTTATGGGCAGGAGTGTGCTAGCACACGTTCTTTGAGTAGACCGAAGTTCAAGACCCTGACTGCTAAATACGGTTGATCTACAAACAAGGCTCTGGACCAGCGTGGCAGATTATGGTCCATTTTCCTCAATATAATGACTGCAGTTAATTTTTTTTTTTTTTTTTTTACCGGAGACAATTCCAACATATTGCAGTGCAGTGTTTTATTATTCGATCTGAACTACATGTACATCGACCAGTGGAGCATACACACTTGTATAGAATGGCGCAAAATGACCTAAGTTGCTGATGCTCCTAAAAACCTAAACATTAGTAATTTTACAACGAGAAGTGCAATGTCAGGCTTCGTCAGACAGCAAGTAATCATTTTAAAATAAATAACATTAAAAAATCATTTGGCGATATCATTTGTTTTAAAATAGCGCAATAACAGGGAGACTCAGTGCAATGGCAAAGTTTCTTCGGAAAATAAATTGTTTACAGGAGACGGTAAACAAAACGACATATCTGCTTTCGCAATTTTCTCATTCAGAAAATGGCAAGAGATCATTGAAGCTACGTACGTATTGACATACGGCATTATGAAAAGAATTTTTCGGGATACTTTTTGTTTATTGAATTTACATGGGGTGGAGTACTTAGAATCCTGCTAAGTATTGGGTAGAACTACCAACAATGATTTTTCTTTCGTGATTTTATTTTTAAATAGGCGCAGAGTTCTGATACACAACCGATCGGAATAAAATCCATTTTGAGACTGACCAAAAAAAAAAAAACGCCCGCGTCGTTTACTACGCCGTGTTACACGCCCCGTTACTGACCCGTCTGTCTCGTTTCACATACGGTTCATAAGATAAAAGCGTGCTACACGAGGCGTTTCACACGCTTGTGTGAAACGCCTCGTGTAGCACGCTTTATATAGTTAACAGAACCTCCATAATTGTACAACCTTTCCTGAAGACGGCGAAAGTCTGTTCAGAACCTCATAAGATTAGAAACAGAACTTTTTTTTTTTTCTTTCTTTTTAATGGAAACTCCAAACATGAAATGTAATAGAACCTTTCGTGTTTGGGATATATAATACTATTTGTCTGAAATGTAAAATATTGAACCAATATATACTCCCCACCATGACTTATGGAAGTGAAACTTGGGAAGAGAAGCTGAGAACTACTACTGGAAAGAATTATATTGGGAATCAGACTGTTAGATAAGAAGAGAAACACATCGATTAGGCAGCAAACTCAAGTAAAGGACATTCTTATCAAAACTAAAGAACTAAAATGGTCTTGGGCAGGACACATAGCTCGAAGACATGATGACAGATGGACTAAGAAAATAACAGAATGGTACCCAAGAGGAGCTAGAAGAAAACCTGGAAGACAAAGGTGGAGATGGATAGATGAAATTCATGAGTTTGTGGGTAGTAAATGGATGGCCAGTGCTCAAAACAGAAGGAACTGGAAAGTTGCTGGAGAAGCCTTCATCCTGCAGTGGATTGAAAATGGCTGATGATGATGAGTATCTCCAATCTGTACGGATTGAAATCAGGGAAGATAAAAGATACTTGTTGAAATTAGACTAATTTCTGTAGATTGTAATTTTCGGGAAATGCATGAAAAGAAGGTTATTCCCGAAAACAAGTAGCAGGAAAAAAGGTTGATTCTGAGAGTTTGGAGTTATACAGCGAATGGACACTGACTGTTTGAAGTATTCGAACTTGACTGGAGCTTAACATCCCCACTTTCTTCAAAACGGATGCTAATTCAAAATACAGTACCCGTGGAAGTATTTATAGAAAGGACATACAACAGAAACTAAACGTCTAATAATATAGAGTGGAGACTGTATGATATGAATCATTAATTAATCTGACTGTCCTATTTGAACGGGTTGAAACTAAGTTAGTTTTCATCGCCCTATAGTTTCATATAGGGCGATGAAAAAAAACCTGGTGATCAGCATTTAAGAAACTGTTGGTGAATATCCAAAAAGTTGAATCTGTGTCAGCAGGACAAGGTGTGCCAAACTGGAAGGTGGGATGTGTGTGCTATCATCAGGAAAAGTAATGATAGGGTTCCGAGTCGGCAGAAGTTGTTAATGTACAGGAGAAAAAGAGTGGGAGAAAGAACTGAACCTTGGGGAACACCAGCATTAGTTGAGAAATTAGAAGACAGAGTACCAGCTACCATCACCAGCAGTGAATGTTCAGAAAGAAAACTGGATACCCAACTACAAAACACAGCCGGTAAGTCATAAGTACGGGATCTCATTTAGAAGTTGGTTGGTTGGTTTTTGTACGGTTTTAGGCGCATCAAGAACTTAGGTCATATTGCGCCGTACAGTATATGTTTTTAAACTGCATGTTATCTATGGTAGATTTGCTGTTTGCTGGACGAAAACCGAGAGAGAAAAAAACCATGCTACCGACCAACTCGGCCGTGAACTTGGGTCTTTTTCACCTGGTGTGGGGAGGACGTTATTATGCCAACTGTACTACTCATGAGAGCAACTCATTTAAAAACTTTATGCCAACACAGTGTTTAAGGTCAAGCGCTAGAGATGGTACTCACAACTCCGCGATCAGTTCTCGTGTTGAATATAGTACCCTGAAAAGGGCCAGATAGTGTGAGCGATATGTGGTTTATGTAGTGTAGTGCAGGGTTATCTGGCCTTTTAGCCTAGTAGCCTTGTTCATCTGGCCACTTAGCCTTAGGAGGGAGGGGCCGTGGAAACCACTGAACCATAATTACCGTATTTAGGCGCGGGGAAATACAAATTATGACAAAAACAATCAAAAGCCTAAGAAATGTCAAGAGCAACTACTTGAGTTTGAGCAAATTTTCCATCAAATTTGTCCAATGGTGAATACTATACGCCAATATATCACCAGTCGATCAACAATGATGGAATCCACATTAATCAGATGATAGCAATTGTAGTAGTAGGGTTTTCGGAGCATCAGCGACTAGGGCCATATTGCTCCGTGTATACTGTCTTAAACTACGTGTTCGATTTTCTGTTTGCTGGACGAAAAAATCGAGTTTCCAGGAGAAAAAAAAACATGCTACCCTCTCCTGATAACGACCACGTTGTGAGAAAAGCTCATAAAAATTCCTCTCATCATCGACGCGACTCGAACTCAGGTCTTTTCCATCCGGTGTGGGGAGGACGGCGATTTTACCAACTGCGCTACCCACGAGGGCAATGAGATGGAAGGTTTTGATAGCTCAAGGGTGAGCGGTTGATGAAGCTCCCGAAACTACTATCCAATTTCTCCTCCTGGACCAGGCTGAATAAGCTCAGTATAAACCCAGCTAAAACAAAAATGATAATATTTAAGGGGTAAGCTTGACCTCGGGCGGCCACATAAAGTGAAAATCCCAGGAACGCAACTCCCACTGGTTACTCAAACCAAAGTTTTAGGGGCCATCATTGACCACAGACTATTCTTCTTCCCTCACCTGTAGCATCTCAGTTCTAAAGTCAAGAATATCACAGCATCCATTGTCAGGGTCTTCAGGACCGACTGGGGCTTGCTAAGGCGAACACTTCTCCTTTACTACAAAACTGTGTTCCTCCCCATTGTTACCTATGCCGCTGGAGCATCGTTTCACCGGACAGTGAACTCCAAAATGAAGGGCAAACTTAATTCTATCCAACGGGGTATGATCCTGGCCATACATCGGATCTGCCGGACCATCTCCACTGTAGCGGTACAAGTTATTGCAGGTACACTCCCACTAGACTTGTTTTTGATCTTTGGATCTGCTTTAGGATTAGGAAGAGGATTCCGACTAAAATCCTACATATAGAATTAAATTTGACAGCAGACACTAAAAGGGAAAAAACTCGCTGCTTTAAGGAACTGGTAAACATATGGCAAACCATGGGATACCATGGCAACTCACGGCACAGTAACTAAGATTCCTCCCAGAGGTAACGTTTGTCATGCCCAAATCATAAGTTCCTGGTCTCCCTAAGTCTCGAAACGTCCTTCCTTGTATAAGTGCATGGTGCCTTGAATGAGAAATTACACCAGCTAGGACTTATAAAACAACAGATCTTTGCTTGTGTGGAGAAAAGGAAAACTGGAACCATGTTCTGTTTGATTGTACTTTATGGGAAGATCACAGAGATCGCCTGAGGAATACGATACCCGAATTCTCTCCTAACCAAGTGGGGCAGCTAATACAAGGCCGCAGTAGCCTAGTGGTCAGGCGCGCGGATGCATAAGTACACGTGCCTTGAGTGACCGGGGTTCAAGCCCGTGACTGCTGAATACGGTGCCGTTTCTTGTATTCTGTCTATCTTGTTAACTCCTCTGACTGTTTGGTCGTCCCGGAGTATAAACAGAAAATTTATTTATTTAAAACCCAGCTAACCTTTCTTCTCTTCAAAACTTCGCAGCTGACATCTTTGCCAGGCGGAAAAACCTGACTGAGCGCACCAACTCCAATCCATCTGCAGGTGCCGCTAGTTGAACCTTCAAACTTGAAGACTAACCTCCTTATCAGTTCAATGCCCTTCCCTCTCTCTCTCTCTCTCTCTCTCTCTCTCTCTCTCTCTCTCTTAATGCTTTAGTTTAAATATAACTAACTTTTTTGGTTATAATCCAGAACATGGTGCACCTCCGTACTTCGGCAAGAAAGACAGGAAGAAGGCAGTGATTGGCCGCCTCCTACTCACTGCTTTTCCATCTCCTCCTCGTCCGCACGTTACTAGTGGATGTCACGTGACATCACAAGATGTCGGAGAAAAGGAAACGGTAATAGAGGGCAAAAAATAGGTGAGTAGAAATTGAATTTTTTTTTTAAACAAGTAACAAAAATTAACACCAGACAACCACTGATAGTTCTCTCCTGAACATTACTATACCATTTAATGAGCGTTAACAATGAGAATTGTTCATGCACGTCAACAGAGATTACTTCTTTTTCTTTCTGTGTGCTGCCCCCCCCCCCCGCTACTATATCAAAAGAACCTGATACTAACAACTCATAACTACGAAAACAATCAAATCGTTAAAAAAAAAACAACTTGAATACAAAAAAAGCCACCTCATCAGTCCTGGCACCCCGGCTGGTACACTTCACGAAGTCCGTTCAGAACTGGTCCCTTTCTTTCTACAGACCACTCTCAAAACCATCCGTAATCTCCTTTCGCTCGGCCAATTTCATCAAACATCCAAATTCCATTAGGGTTGAACACAGAATAATAAATTTTAAAAAATATTAAAACAAAAACATGAAAACGACGACGACTAAACAATAACCGAGTGCAAGTACGACTAAACAAAGTAAATGATAATTTCGCATTTCCAACTAAAATCAGAAGCGAATTTGCATCCACTCAAGCAATCAGAAAGGCAAACTGCGCATTCCCAGTAATCAGCCAATCGCAAAACTCGACCGGATAATCACTCCGTTTTACGGCCACGCCCGCAACGCGGTGACTCGGGTGCACCCATGTCCTGGAGTACAGCGCTTTTTTCCTGAAGTGTCTCTTTTTTTCTTTTTTTTTCTGAAGTGTATTTTATTTTCTGTTTTTTGTACAACACGGAATTTTTCTCCTTCTGGTGTGGGCCCCTCAGAGGAATCTGGCCCACCTTTTGGCAACATCAAGTAAGTCAAAGTTTCTCGAATGAGACGGTACGAGCTCTACTGGGACTGGCCCACCTTCCTATGATGTGGATGAATACCTAGAATCATCTCTCCAGGTGACTGATGCTTCAGTCACCTGGAGAGACAATTCTAGGTATTCGTCTTGGAGAGTTGATTCTAGGTATTCGTCTTGGAGAGATGATTCTGGTCAGATGAAGTGGTGAGAACAGAACAATACACACTACTCACACAAACCTACCCTACTGACATATCTGGCCCTTTTACATTGGTGCTATTCGTCACAGAGATAAGAGGCGGAGTTGAACTGACGTTCCAGGAGCCGCCCACTTACAAAAACATGTCCACAAGTACATTACTTTGGAAAGAATAGATATAAGTGGAATAGGACGACACTTGAACGGGAGGAATTTGTCACCATTTTTAGGAACTGACGGATAGGAGCAAAATTCAAATGAAAGGTAAAATACCAGTGCAATAAAAAGTGAAAAGAGCAACACAAAACAGAACCAGGCTCAGAAGAACAGGTTTTCAGAACAAGTGGAGAGATGCCATCTTGTGCTTTCTCAGCATCAAGACCGTTCCGAATTCTTTTAACATTCACCAGTCGGAAAACCACAGGAGGAACAAATGGAGTGTACCGAATATGAAGGAGGTGGTTTTCCAAGATCGTCCATTTAAGAATTAGGAGAATAACAGGATGCTAGTAAATGGATTTTTCTTTAGCTGCGAATACAATAGAACCATCTGGTTGTAACAGAGATGGGAGTATTAATGGACAGCAATTGTGAACAACAGCTTTGCCAAGAGACCTGAATACTCAACTCTGTTGAGAATCGAGTTTGGACTGATTAATAACTGTTTTACAATTGTTGCAAGTGTAAGAGTACAATAAAAATATTTTTATCTGAATTAAATGCATGAAGGGCAAAAGGAAAATGGTAAACATTAAGGTCTCAATATTAAGTTTGAATATGGTAAATATTAAAGTTTGAAAATACTGGATTTAGTTAGAGAAGTTATAAATGTGTGCATTAAATAACAGTTAAAGGGAGACGATAAGTAGTACAAAGAGGGTGAACTGGGAGTAAACAAACACTGTGGCCCATACTGGGGAAGGAGTGGCAATTTGCAAACAAGCCAGAAAGGGCTACTAGGAGCGTAGACAATGGGACCATGTGATAACAGGTAATGAAGAGGCGCCTTTGACCTAAGCCGCAGTTTGATGAAAACAGGAAGTTGGCATGACAGTCCGGCGTTCGTGTCGAAAACGACCGCGCCAGGGTGGCGATTTCAGGTAAGTTGGCGACATTTAGCTAGGAAAGTACAGTATAACACGAAAATGGGTATTTGTTGGAGGCGATCGGCATACATAAAAGAATTGTAATGCTGGCGTTTGAAATATACAGGAAAGCACAAGAGATCGGTTTGGTTTGTTCATGAGGGAGACGGTTGTGGCAAGTTTTTTTTTTTTTTTTAGCAAATAGGAAAGAGTGAAAATTTAAGTATATTATTGGGATTGGTTGAGAGTCCTATGGGAAGCGTTCCAAACTTCTGAGAGAGAGAGAGAGAAAGCGTTCGAATGAGACTTGGAGAGTTCGTGAGTTGAAATTTTATTATTTATTTATTATTATTATTTTATTTTTCAAGCCAAAAAATATGAAACATTTTTGACCTGTTAGTTTGCGTTTTCTATTCACAATACTGTATAAACATATATATTAAAGGGGCCTCAAATTTAAATATGGCCGGGGGCCTATTTCATCCTTAATCCGGCTCTGGATATATGGTATAAACACTGCAAGAATATGTCCAGCTCCTTAACCTCAACAATGACTCCTGTATACCCACTACTCGGTCTCCCACTAGTTACCAGCTGGCAGAGAAGAGACAGCAAGATTAAACACTAGCTAATCCAGATGCCTCCTAGACGTTCGTTGGATGGCCCATTGGAACAAACCAGTAGGTTCGGTCCAGCAGACTGTTTAGAGCTCTACCCTCGAAATGTAAGGAATAATAGATCTAAACCATAGAGCACAGCAATCTCAAAAGACATCACTCGTACTACACGGTGAAAAAGATTAGGTTTGCCTGAGCTTTGCTGTGGAGACTTAACATGGGTTTCATCGCATCAAGCATCTAATAAGAAAAGTGGTCGTGGTGTGTGCCGGACGATGAACGCCTCTACCACACAGAATTGACTGGTGACACAGATGAGCTCTGTGTGACGTGGACAACACCTCGACCGCTGCTAACGTTAATTCACACCTGGACAGTCACAGGAGGTGACTGTCCAGGTGAGGTGTGAATTAACGTCTCTCTCTCTCTCTCTCTCTCTCATCTACATAAGCTTGCTTTTTAGACAGGAAGACTAAAAGACACTGAAGACCAAAAGGAGTACGAAATGGATAGATGCAGAAGAAGATTTCAGCGTCTGCTTATCTACTGTCGTTGCCTACTATTCAATGCAGAATTGAGTTAGTAGAGAGCTTGGCGACCTTGGCCCTAAAGCAACTGTGCCCCAGTAACTACGAGCATGCTGGTAGACAATGATTGCTGGGTGTAAATTAACTATGTATGCAAATTGTACAAAGGGTACTAGGAAAGTTTTGCAATATGATGCAACAATGAATCACAGGAAGCTGCTTGTTGCTGCATGTTGAGACATGTTCATACGTGCATAGTAGCCGCCGCGCCAAGTCGATGGACTCAGTTATTCATTAGTAGTGAGAGTGTAAAGTGCTTGCGATATCATTGTGGTCACGAAATAAGATAAGGACAGTTTTGCGGTATAATTTCGTGAGTGGTTTAACCATAGACCAGTGCTTAGAAGAAATGACTCTTGCACTAGATGATGATTGTCCACATCGTACAACGATATTCAGGTGGTATAGAGAATTCCAAAGGGGAAATTTCACTCTGGAGGATTCTGAGAGGCCGGGAAGGCCACGAACGTCAGTTACAGAGGAAAACGTTACTGCTGTGAGGAAAATGCTTGACGAAAACAGGCGAGTGACCTACCAACAGATAGAGGATACTTTGGGCCTAAATGCACCAGCAATTCGTTCGATTCTGCAAGATCATTTGCACGTGAAGAAACTTTGTTCTCTCTGGGTGCCGCATCAGCTGACTGAAGAGCAGATGACACGGCGTGTGACTTGGTGCCGGGAGATGTTAAAAAAGTTTGATAAGGGACAATCTCGGTATGTGAACAACATCGTGACAGGTGACGAGATTACGATCTGCCGACCAAGGCTCAAAACAAAGTTTGGGTCTTTGATGATGACGACACACCCGTAATTGTCAGAAAATCCCGATCTGTAAAGAAGAAAATGATAGCTGTATTTTTCAAATCGAGTGGAATTGTGGAACGTGTCGTTTTGGACACGCAGAAGACAGTCACAGCTAAGTGGTATACTGAACAATGCCTGCCTAAAGTCATTGGATCTATGAAGAACCTGCGGTTAAAGTCAAGAATGGACACCTGGTACCTCCATCACGATAATGCTGCAGCTCACCGCGCCAAAGCCTGCACCGAATATCTGACCACGACAGGACTGACACTTCTCGAGCACCCTCCCTACAGTCCAGACCTTGCTCCCTGCGACTTTGCACTGTTCCCGCATGTGAAAATGAAGCTAAAAGGGAGGCGGTTTTCCAGTGATGAGGACCTTCTACGGGCTTGGGACAACGAGTGTGCTTTATTCCCTAGTGAAACTTGGCAGAACTGGTTTAAAGATTGGTTTCGGAGGATGGAGAGGTGTATTGAATGTAGAGGAAATTACTTTGAAAAAATTAAATAAACAAAGCTATATTGCAAAACTTTCCTAGTACCCTTTGTATGTATGTGCGTTCAAAGAAAGAACTATGTATGTGCGTTCAAAGAAAGAACTACATTGTCGTTCAAAGAAAGAACATCACCTAGGAATATCACATTTCCAATGCTTTTTCGCCATGGTATGTTACATTACTGAATAGCTTCACAAATAGAAATATAAACGAAAGATATTTATTAATAGTTAAGACAAAGCTAAGTAATATTTGACAGGTACGCTCAAAATATTCCAAAATGAGCATTTGCAACCCTTATACAACAGTTTTGGTAAACACGACAATTATGGCTGAAATGTTATCAGAAGCCCTCAATTTGCTTGGGTTTATCATTTTAAATGGAAAACAAAATGAAAAGTTCACCAAGTGCAAACTAATATTTAGTTGAATTAATAAAATGACAGCAGCACACCGTCGAGGCATTGACCAGATCAATTTCTGAAGAAAATCAACTGATAGTTCGTGGTTCCAAACACGAATTATGGCTTCAAGTTCACGAAGGGTCTTTGGTTTCTTTCTGGTGACTGCAGATTCCATACGATGCCAACAGTTCTCTACAGGATTCAGGTCCGGTCTGTTTCCTGGCAGCTAACAGTTGTAATGGACCATTCTTCCAACAATTTTTTTCACCTGTAACAAATGTAAACACATTACTGTCGAACCTCTAATTCAGAAATGAAGCTAAAGTAACTACAGAAGTGCCTACTTACACTTTTCGACCGATGACAAGGAGCAGAGTCGTTCTGAAAGATGCGATTACTTGGCAGGTTGAAATGGTCTCTAATGGTTCGCAGCAATTTGCCTTTCCAATATAGCCAGGTATCCATTGGCATTTACAGAACCTTTTATAAACTGTAGGTGACCTACTCCGAAATACGAAATGCACCCCCATATCATTTGGCTGGTAGGGAATTTCATTGTAGACACCATAAAGTCTGGATGGTATTCTTCACCACGTCTACGGCTAATCGTTTGTCTCCCATCAGAGCCATGCAGGTTGAATTTCTTCTCAACCGAGAAAATAACTGACTTCCACTGTTCGGGGGTTCATTTGACATGCTCCTTACACCAAATTAATCGGGCCTTTTTCATTTTTTGTGTGAGAAGGGGCTTCTTCTTAGGACGATGGGCTACAAGTCTATTTTTGAAGAGGCGTCTTCTGACTGTTACTGCACTTGCTACCCCTCCTGTATGTTCTTCCCATTCTCTTTTCAGCTCAGACGAAAAAGCTTTACGGTTTTTAAGGCATAAGCGCTTTAAAACGCGGTCGTGTTTTGGCGTAGAGACTCGTTCGGGTCCCGTTCCTTTTTTCCTATCAGCAGAAACAGTATTCTTGAGTTTGGAAAGAAATCTATTCACTATCGACTGATTACAAGACACTCTACAAGCAACATGATGGGAAGAACATCCTTCCTCACGTAAAGAAACAATAGCACTCTTTCTTCGTGGCGTCAACTGCACGTAACTCACCATCCTGATACAAGCAATAAACGGCTGCAACTCTTCCAGAGCGTGCTTATATAGCTGAAATTAACAGATGATGCAATATTACGCCGTCACCTACGCGTGTCAATCTTATCTGATGCACTCTGTAAGAAATATTGCCATATACAGTACTTAAGTTATTCGGACGACAATTACAATTTTAAGGGGTGATGCCCCTTTCTTTGAACACTAGTGTATGTGTATGTGGTACTTGTGCATATGTCCGTTCCGATATTCCCTGTCGGAGATTTGGTAATTTGGAATCTCCTCTTTTCGATCTTCCCTGGCTTAAAATTTCTCTACCTCATTCTATCAAATTCATCTGTTGTCTCTACCGTTCTCCCAAGTCCACTAATCACTTGGAGCTCTTTGACTTCCTCTCTTTGCAACTTGACTTTCTTCAGTCCAACTTTCCTAACAGTGAGGTAATTTTCCTTGGTGATTTTAATTTTCACAAGCTGGCTTACGTTTTCTAGTCACACCGACCCAGCTGATCGAGATGCTGAGGCTTTTGCAATTAATAATGACCTCGCACAGATCGTTCATTTACCTACCAGAATACCGGACAATCCTAACCATACAGCTAACACGCTCGATCTTTTTCTCACAAACAACCCTTCTAAGTGCACAGTCGAAGTGAGTGGGCCATTAGACACCTCCGATCACTACTTGTTGATTGTCTCTTCTCCAAGAGCCTTTATCTCCTGGCTATTCCCAACCTCGTGTTGTTTGGCATTACAAGGATGCAAAATGGAATGATCTGCGAGATTTCTTTTCTTCTTTTCCTTGGTCGGATTACTGTTTCAAAACTTCTGATGTCAACGTTTGCTCAGATCGTGTCAGTGAAATTATTCTTATAGGAATGGAATCCTTTATTCCACACTCCACTTTAAAATCTCGTCCTCTATCTAAACCTTGGTTTTCCAATAAATTGTGGTAAGGCTGTTCATCAAGAGAAGAATGTTGTATATCGTAATTGGCTTGTTTCCAATTCTTCAGTTTCATTTTCTGCCTGCACCAAAGCTCGCAACAATTGTAAAGCAGTTATTAATCAGTCCAAACTGGATTTTTAACAGGCTAAGAATAGAAAACTTGCTTTTTGCCTAATGATAGCCGAGCATTCTGGTCTCTTGCCAAAACTATTGGCCGCAACATTTGCCCATTTCTACTCCCATCCTCTGTCAAAACCAGGGTTCTCTTGTCACTTCAGCCAAGGATAAAGCTAACCTGCTAGCATCCCAATTTTCTTCCAATTCATGTAATAATGATCCTAGTAAAAACACTTCCCACCATTTCCAACACGCTCCATTCAATGCCTCCTGTGGTCTTCAGTCAAAAAGATGTCAGAAGTATTTTGACGAAACTTGATGCTCAGAAAGCTCCAGGTCCTGATGGTATTTCTCCACTTGGTCTCAAAACTTGCACTCCTAAACTTACTCCTGTTCTTTGCTGCCCTTTTTTTCACTTTTTTATTCCAAAGGTGTTTTTCCTTCTGCTTGGAAATTTGCTCATATCCAACCAGTTCCTAAAAAGGGTGACAAATCCGTCCCATCCAATTATCGTCCCACTGCAATTACTTCTACTCTTTCTAGAGTAATAGGGAAATCAATTAACCGCCAACACTTAAAACTATCTAGAAACCTTCCGTCTTATCAACAATCGCCAGTATGGATTCAGTCAGTGTTCATCAACACTGGTGATTCTGGCTTATATTTCTCCCATTTATGGACAAATTCAATGGAAAAGTTCGGTGACACAATATATTCTGGCTTATATTTCCCACATTTATGGATAAATTCAATGGAAAAGTTCGGTGAAACACAGGCAGTTGCTTCTTGACATCTCAAAGGCTTTCGATCACGTTTGGCATAAAGATCTTCTAAACAAGCTTCCACCTTATATTTTGCCAACTGTTTTTTTTGTAATTAGTTATCCAGTTTTCTCTCTGACCACTCACTAGACTAATGGTTGATGGCTGTAAGTCTAACTTCTCCACTAATGCTGGTGTCGCCCAAGGTTCAGTTCTTTCCCCCACTCTTTATCTCTTGAGTATTAATGACCTTCTTCCATTGACCGAAAATGCTATCCATAGTTTTGCTAATGATGCCGACCTCCAGATAATTCTGCAGTGGGGAAAAGACAAATTTGTTGATTTCAATCCTTCTAAAACTCAGTCTTGTCTTATATCTCACAAAAAGGATTCTTATCTTTGGTGACAGTCCAATTTCTAGGCATGACGATATAACTCTTTTGGGGATTACCCTGACTTCTAATCTCTCTTGGCACAAACTACAACTGGAATGCTCTATACAATAAACCGGTGGAAGAAGCTAATAACTTGATTAAGAAAGAGCTCTTATTTATTGCTGACCTGGGTGCTTCAAAAGAGGTAAGGGTCACCGACAAAACTAAACCGTGGTTCAACAAGTATTTAAAACAGACGTTTGTGGCCAAGCAAAACGCTTATAGGAAATAGAAAAATTCAGGATTTAATGAAGGCCTCAAGACAAGAAAGAGGAAAAAAAAAAAAAAAAAAAAAAAAAAAAGCAAAAAAAAAAGCCATTTTCTTGAAAAAGAAACGACATACACGCACGCTACGAAGAAGTTATTAGAAAACTTCGACATTCAAAAAGAAACGTGAGCAAAAAGACTTATAAATTTGAAATGGAAGAAACCACATTCAGACACTGGGCTAAGGAGTGCTTTGAAAGGCTACCATTTGAAGGTAAAGCAAAAAATGTCCAAGGATATCAACTGGAGGATAGGGCACAACATATTTTAGCGAGAGGAGGCGTTTGTGGGAATGCTTTATCCATCCACAGTCACTATTCCTAGAAAATATATCAATGCTATTAATTCCTTGCCTAACAAATCTATGATCGGCCGCAACGGGTTCCCTATATTTATTTTAAAAATATGCAGCGCCTATATTGTTGATGTGTTGTTCCACATATTCCAAAACATCCTGACAGACGGAGTTCCACCCCCAGAGATGGAATCACTACTTTTCAAGGCCAGTGCCAAAAAAGAAGAACCCTAAGGCCTCTTCAGACTTTCGACCTATATCCATCAGTTGTTCTCTTTTAAAAAGCCATCCTTCCTACTTTAACCCAATAGTGTTTTTCGCACAGGCCACCCCACCTCCATACCGTAGTACCGAGGCGAAGCACTGCTACTAATTTGTTGGAGACTCTTCAGAATGCAGTACGCATTAAATGAAAAATGCCCAAATTGACATTATATTCCTTGACATAAAGGCAGCTTTCGATTAATATGTCGTTACCTGCACTTGAAAATATATTGGAAATTTATTTCCGCATTGAGGGCAAACTATTACAGATTATCAAGACCATTTCGAAGCCAAGGTACATCACAAGAATTACGTGCAGAATACACCCCCATTTGGGGCATCCCTCAGGGAGGTGTTTTATCAGCTTTGCTGTTCGCTACTGCTTAGAGGATTTTCTAGCGCAGAATCAGAATTTTATTTCTTATGTCGACGATATAAAATATTTTGTTCTCTCTAACGAAAGCTCTCTGGTGTCCGACGTTAATTTCTACGCCAATGCCAAGCTGTATGAACTGGAGACATACCTACGAAAAATCGGTTTAGGGCTAAACTAAGATAAGTCAGCACAACTGACAATAACTAATAAGAAGATAAAAAAATGAAATCAAATTATCTATTAATGTAGCACAGGTTAAGAAAATCAGCTCATACACCGACCTAGGAGTGACGTGGGACGAGGGCCTTACCTTCCAAAGACACTTTCAGAACACGAGATCAAAAACTCTAGGTGCCATATGGACTGTAAGTCAGGAGATAACTGGGATTCGAAACCAGCAACTAGTGACCCAATATATCCAAAGATGTATCATTCCTGTATCCCTATATGCTTCAACAATTTGGTCCTCTGCCCCAAATACTAATATTAGGAAATTTCTGAGCCTGGAATACTAGGTGCTCCAATAGAATTGCCGGGAAGCCTTTAGAATTTCAAAATCCATACTGTATGCAAACTTGAACACAGCTCCGTGGATTCAGATGGTCACATTACGTAACATCTGCACTCTAGCACAACTTCTAACTGGGAGCTTAGTGCCCCTCAAATTGAAAATCTTGTAGTCAGGCGCCGCCCTGGAGCAAGCCTCCACTACCCTCATTGTCTCCGTAGCGCCCTCCATAACACGGACGGATTAAGGCAGATGTTTCCTGCCAATAATCTGGAGCTCTTTAGAGACTTCAAAATAGACCGGGACAGGTACTGCCATGAGAAAACTTACAGGAAGCTCATTGCAGCGGATCTGTATACGAAACTACAAATAAAATGAAGAACGCAATTCAAGAAAGACTTCAAGCACCCTTGAACTCATAAAAATCTGAAATGAACGATTTATAGTGTCTTCAAAAGACTCTTATAGGACTGAGGATATTCCTTTTGTTTAACAGAAGGCCTATCAGAATCAATTCATAGTGTAAATGACTATGTCGTTTTTCTATGTATGTATAATATTTTGTAATATAAATTTTTCTATATATGTATATTTCGTTATTTTTCTATGTATGTATGATTTCTGTATCTATGTAATTTTTCCTTTATATTTATTTATTTTATGTATTTTCTGATATTTTATTCTATGTTGCACTCTAATAAGTTTAGGTGGATGTATGTATGAGCCACCCTCCTAGATAATAAGTTCTAATACCTTTCGTGTTTGAGGTTTTCATAAAAAAAAAAAAAAAAAAAGTATGTTTGTATGCGTATCTAATATACAGACATACTGTACATATAAATCGCGTGTATGCGCGGGTTCGTATATATACATGTGTGTATATTGTGTAATCTGTATGCACTGTGCATATATGCATATTTGTGTATAGTAAATAACCATATAGTAAATATGCAACATAGCAAATAACCATCAGTAACAAGTCATTAGCGTTGCTAAATATTTTTATATTATTAAATTTTAATATTTTTACAGTTATTATTGTTTAAGACACAATAAATAAGATGGCCAAATAAAAAAAAATTGCATTGATGCAGATAATATTTAATTTGTATTTTAAAAAGTTAAATAATTATGACAATTATAATCAGCAGTGAATACATCGGGGGAGGGAGGTCAGGTGCGCCGCATGATGATGGTTGAGACAGTGTACAGCGAAAGAAAAAAGGTTGGGTACTGCCCTAATTGCACACCTAGATGTGCCCTCCTGAGATGAAACCAAGTCTCGAACTGAATAAATTATATTTGAAAATTCTAATTATGAATCTACTGGGTATAAGAACAAACAAAAAATTTTATAGAAAAAGAAAAAGCAACACAAACCGCACCTAACTCTTTTTTTTCTCCCCCCACTAGATATTTTGGAAAACAATCGGAATCAAAATAAATCGCTTGCATATATTACCGAACCAATCAGAAAACTGGTGGGCAGGGTTACTGCTGACAGACGTATCATTCGTTATTAGCTACACGGTATTGCCACGAATGAGACACGACAAGATCCGCCTATAACTTGTAGCAGTGACAACCAATCTGCTTCTTGATAAATTATTAAAATCAGAAATGAGCTCTGAATGTCACCAAACTTGTTTATCTATATAATTTTATCTTCATCACCCATACAAAAAGTGAAACTCAGTTCTGACATAACAAATTATACGGACACGAAAAAGAAACATAAAAATCAAGCTTAAGAAAGCGAAAATCTACAAAATTTACATCGGAACTAATGGTTATGGCTTTGCTTACCAGCAGTGCCCGTGACTGAGCTCAGATAAAGCATAACAAACATCCCAGTATTAAGACGATCTCCTTGATCAATGTTAA
Organism: Mastigoproctus giganteus; assembly: GCF_048544385.1. Classification (NCBI taxonomy): domain Eukaryota; kingdom Metazoa; phylum Arthropoda; class Arachnida; order Uropygi; family Thelyphonidae; genus Mastigoproctus; species Mastigoproctus giganteus. Next base: position 71,396,944 of record NC_143584.1, on the reverse strand, counting down.
ATTCTGAAAACAAGAGAAACACTAAATTATGTCTGAGCGTTGCATATCAACCAGTTCATAAACAGAGATCCAACAGATGAATTAAAATATTAGAACCGCAATTATGTTTTATTAAAAAGGAAGAAAAAAAAAAAAAAAAAACACCCTCAAAATCGAACCAAAGCCAACTTAATGAAAGAACAGACCTAAATTCTTCTTTGCCACTCGAAATCTTATAGTCATAAAACAAAGATATTTCAAAGAGTACTCTTACTACTACTGATTTTCACAATTTTTAAACTGGATTTTTTTTTGTTGTTATGAAATTAATGTTGTTGACAACTGTGAAATATCAGCTTGAAATTTATATAAAATTTTGATTTGTATGATATATTACTTTCGAATATTTGTATATGTTACTTGAAACACAACAAGACTAAAAGCTGGCCAAGAAATGGCAAAAAAAAATAATAAGTTCAGATTTATAATTTTTTTTTTTTGTATAACAGTAATTCATTGCTTAAATAATTCTCTTAAATTGAAAGCACATTTCATTTCATGCAAAAACTCTATCATCAAACAACTTTTCTTGCTATGATATATACATCCGATCGAAACGCCTTTTAAAACAAATTAGCATACATTCATTCAATACTCAGCACATTTGTTTCTTGCTACACTCAAGAACCTCGCAAAGAGTAATGAACTTCACTTATTTAATTAAATTGATGCAATGGGTATTGGGAACGTCTTAACCCCGAAATTGCGTTTATTCCAGTAGAGACTGTTTGCTCTACACACAACAGAAGTTAAAAATAAGTTTTTTTTTTTTTTTTTTAAAAAAAAACATGTGGTATACATCCCAGCAGAGATCTCTTGAATAAGAAAGAAAAATTCTTCGAGGGGGTTGGAGATAGGCAGGTTATGTGGGAAGGGTTCTCCTCTTTGGCTGATGCTGTATAAAGCTTGCGTTCTTGCATAATTTGCCACTACTAATACTAAATACCATTATGGTTTGTTCGCCACTTCTAAGTGTGCAAGCGTAGATTGAAATCCTCTCAGTGAGTGGAAGGATTCGCAAGCGCCTCTTTAATCGAGGTTAGTTAACAAACCCGATCTTATGCGAAGTAGTACTTTAGTCAGCAACATGTAAATGTGCTTGTATTGACATATGCAATAGATAGTATTAACTGGATTACTAGATGCGCGGGTGAACTACGGCAGAAGTAGTCGATACAACAAAAAACCCAAACAACCAACTGCAATATCGAGAAGAAATGTCAAAGCAATCTTTCAGAGGCAGTGAGTCAATTTCCTTGTTTGTTTGTTATTTGGTTTTTAGGAGCATTAGCAACTAAGGCCATATTGCTCCGGGGATATGCGGTGGTCATTCCCTGACCTTTCCGCATCCTCCGTATTTGGTGGTCACGGGCTCGAACCCCGGTCAAATCAAAATTTTCTTATGGGTAGCGTGCTTGCTGTCATTTAGAAAGACAACAATTAGAGGTGACCTGGTCTAAAAACGTAATGGATTAAATTTGGGTGGTGGTACCTACTGAGAATAAGAAACAGACTTCTCTATTGAGGAAACGTTACTTATTCGAAATTTAAAAGACAGGAAATTCGTTGAGCCTTACAGACCTTAATACAAACAGATTTCTAAAACGCTGAGCCAACAAAAAATAATAATAACAAATAAAAACATATACTGTATATGCTATTTATTATTCAAATTGCTTGCCATTTATAGTTATACATGTATGAATTCTTGTGTGGCAAGAATGATCATTTGAACTTACTTTTAAATAGTAAATCAACATTAGATACATAACGGTTTAACTTTAAGAATACAATGTAATTTGTAAAATCAGTATTGGAAATATGTTTAATGCCAAACATATACGTAGTTTTTAAAAGGAATATTGCTTTAAAATTATTTTCAAAGAACCTAATGTATTTCTTCCCTTCCCCCCATAAGTACGAAATTTGGAAAATCCTGTACATTTGAACAAAGAAAATGTCAGAAAACAAGCAAAAAAATTACCAGTGGTCCCCGACCAGCAGAGGCAATTTTTTTTTCTCTGGTGTCTTTTTAAATCGCTGCTTACAGATAGAAAGTCTGTTCATTAAAACCATTTTTTGTAAATTATTTTACTTTAATAAATAAAAGTAATGGATTATAAAAATAATTATTATATTTATATGCTTAACGTATTTGGATGATTATATAATCTCTATTATTTATCTATAATATCGGCATATGCTAATATGCCAATAATTAAAAGCTGCTGATCAGTCTCTAATCATAATTTTTTGTGGATCGACAATTAACATACCAATATTAACTGGTAATTATTATCTTTGGCTCCTACTGCGCTTTCGTCAAATTTCACAATAGCTCATCAATGCAAAAAAAGATAGAGGACCACTGGTTTATAGCACATCAGAAAATAAACGAATAAAACTGAGAAATTATAACGCCATCAGTTTTACTACTGGTAACACCAGACCAAATTCTAATTGCCAATAATCGAATACAACTTTTCTGCTTGACATTTCACCTGTTCGCGAGTACGTACGTAGTACGTGTGTGGGCGCTGAGGAGTACGTACATACCTACCTACACACACACACACAATATATATATAAAATCATTAATATACGGAATTTGTGAGATAGTGCCACTGCAGTGGCACTATCTCACAGTGCCACTGCAGTGGCACTGTGAGATATAGTGAGATAGTGTATATAGTGCCACTGCAGTGGCACTATATACACTATGTCCATAATGTAATATATATATATATATATACCGTATTAATTTGTTAAATATGTGAATTAGTTAATGGGGATGGTTATCGTTAAAAAAATATCTAGATAAATCTATGGAGAACGCACAGGTGAAGCATGTTATATATACACAAATTTATCGCTGTATACCCACAATTTGGCCGAATGCTTCCGGGGTCAACCACCCAAATTGAAATGAAAAACAACGATAAGGGGTTCTCTGATTGTGTAATGATCAATGTGCACTATGGCAAAATCAATTTTGAGGTTATATAATAAATAATAGAATTTAGGATTATATAAAGTATAATAGAAATTCCGATTTTATATAACGCATAGTACACATTGATCATCGTTGACCCGACAGAGAACGAAGGATATAAAGATAAACACTAAAGTAAGAATAAAACATGTGATAAAAGCAGACTTACCATATCCAAGCATAAGAACCACGTGGTGGACCTTACTTTAGCCAAAAATGCCTCAGGATTGCTTCTATCTGCGTTAAAAGTTCAACTTGTATAACTAACATCAAATATGTTAGTTATACAAGTATAATAAACTAGTTTATAATAATTTCCCGGTATAAAATATCACTTCAGAAGGTCTATAAATATTATAAATTTCAAAAAAGGCCTACCAGAACCTATTGCACTAATTTAGTAATTGTAAACTAAAATAACGGGTTTTAGATTCAGAATAGGTCCTAGATCTATGTATATAATGTATATAGTATACATTACGCTTTCTTGGTGTATTACGGTCTGAAAAACTTGTACCCATCTGCTAGCAACCTTTTCTTATAACATTTTTAGTTATTCTTTAGTATTTCGCATTGCTCTATATTATCTCATCTTAATTTTTTTTTTTTTTTTTTTTCTTCTTTTTCATTATCGCTGCATATGTGCAAATGTATCCCAGTTAATATAACTTCCATTCCGGGGATTATTATGGAGTCACTTGTTAAAGGTGCACTGCAAGACCATCTAGACAAGACTGCAGTAATAATTCAGACACAGCATGGGTTTGTCAAGGGGAAGTCTTGTTTGACAAATTTGATTGGATACTAGGATGTGGTTACAAAGGAACTGAATGCAAAAAATAATTTTGACATCATATACTTGGATTTCAGGAAAGCTTTTGACACTGTTGCGTATGGAAGATTACTGTATCAAATTGGAGCAGTGTGGTATTAATGGTAAGTTGCTACAATGGATAAAAGAGTGGTTGAGTGGGAAAAGACAGTGTGGTAAGTAATCAATGGACGCTGCTCTTCGTGGACTAATGTTATTAGTGGAGTCCCCCAGGGTTCTGGGGACTCCACTGTTGTTTTGTATATTTATCAATGATAAATATACAAAATGCAGACAGGTTGCCAGATCAGGCCATGGGGTATTGTCAAGGTATATCAGGCTTAATGTCGAAGTTTGCAGATGATACAAAGGTTGGTAGGGTTGTTAATGACAGTAATGGCAGTGTGCTACTGCAACAAGATCTTGAAAATTTAGGAAGATGGGCTGAGAAGTGGCAACTGAAGTTTAACATTGATAAATTCAAAGTATTGCATATGGGTACAATTACTCCCCAGAGGAACGTATCAACTGTGTGGTACTACACTTAAGGTGGTAGAAAATGAAATAGATCTGGGAGTAATTGTGCAGTCAGATATGAAGTTTTCTAATCAATGCAGACAGGCTGCCAGATCAGGCCATGGGGTATTGTCAATGATATACAGGAATTTTTCTAGTAGGGTAAAGGAGGTGATTATCCCTTTGTATAAGGCCACATCTTGAATACTGTGTACAGGTCTGGAGGCCTCATTTTAGGAAGGATGTAGAGTTGCTTGAGCGTATACAGAGAAGGGCAACAAGATTGGTGAGGGGAACGAAGGGGTCCTCTTACCAAGAAAGGCCTAAGTTCTGCAAATTGCAGGAGCTGGAGACTAGGCACCTGCGAGGTGATATGATTGAGGTGCATAAGGCCTTGAATGGGTTTAGCACGCTGAATTCTGATGGGATTCTTTCGCTTGCTCAGATTATGAACCTGAGGGGGCATAAATTCTAATTGAGGAAAGCCGGTTGTAGAATAGATGTACGGAAATTTGGCAGCGGGGGGGGGTGATTAATTGGAACAAACTTCCATCCGGGGGGTAATTATGTTGGAACAAACTTCCATCTGTCGTTGTGGAAGTTGATAGGTTAAATAAATTCAAGGAGGAACTGAACAAACTTTTTGGATGTATGAAATTGGCTTTTTTTTTGACTGATGCTACATAAGCTCATGCGCTTGCTTTCTTGCATCACATAACTCCATTACTACTACTATGTATACGAGTACATCACCCCCACTTAAGTTCACGCATAATGACTTGCAAATTCAGCTTAGGATCCTACTATAGGCACGATCTTGCGATCCTGGGCTTTCCTAATCTTTACCTTATCCTGGGCTTTCCCGAGAAAAATCTTGCAAACTTTCAGCTATCCTATAATCTTCACTCTTATTTCTCCGAAATTATTAGGACAATCCAAGGATGTAGGAGAAACTACTTCTAAGCATACTACTGTATCTTTCGTGGAGTTCAGGTATCTTCATTCCTACTCTCTATCAGCCATTTACGCCACCTGGCTATTGCCAAATTTCATTATGCTTGAACTTAATATAAAACTAATTAGCTAATTTCCTGCATATATCAACACACTTTTCACCACATCCAACACACAGCTGGATGTGGTGATCGCCACTTTCAAATTCTCACTGGAGGACCACATATTATATACACAACTCCATTTCTTTTTTGGCTAAAGTAAGGTCCACAAGTGGTTCTTTTCTCGGAAGAAGGTTTATAATGGATGGTGACACAAAATAGATTTTAAAATCGTAGGAGGAGATGAATGATATCCGTCAATCACAATTATCCGATTATGACTTACAACACAAGCAGAAATTCTCTGGAATTCAGATCCAGAAGATGATGACCTTCTACATCTGAATTCCAGGTATATAAATAGATTCAGAAGATAAAAAAAAAAAAAAAAAATCTGTTTATAGTCCGAGACAACCACAGAGGGTCAGAGGACACAAAAGATAGAAAGAATACAAGAACATCACCGAATTTTATCGACTATGAAAGTCAACCAGGCTTGAAACACCATCAAGCAAGTGTACTTTGTGTACCATTCCACAAGACTATTCGTCTACGGCGACTCTAAAAATACTATTGCATAAAGAAAAAAAGTAATGACCAGTCTGATTTTTTACGACTTTTTCGAATCATTTTGCCATTTTTATGAGCTTTTTTTAAAATTCTGTTTTGATTTTTGAAATAATTTCACTCTACTATTACATAACCAAGCTAAAACAAAAAGAAATTATTTAAAAGCATTTACATACAATGCTTTGAATTTTAAGAATTTTAAGAATTTTCAAAATTTCGAAAAAATTGGGGGTGGGGTAAACTCACTCCTCAGGGCCCATACAGTGCTTATAAACTCACTCGTGAAAAAGGTTAAAATGTTAAGGAATAAACCGTAAAATTCGAAATTAGTTCTGTGAAGATGTGCCACAGATTGCTGTTAAAAACAGTTTATGGCAACTCCCCACCCACTCAAGATGGTGTCACAATTTTCAGCAGTAAATACTGATTATGCGTGAAATTCTCAGCTACACTGTTACCTTCTTTCTTCATTCCTGCCCTGAAACATTTCTTTAAACGACAGTATCTGCACTGGTTTCTTTTGTCCTTGTCCACCACACAGTTCCTGTGAAACCTGCACGAATACACGTGGTTCTTTCGTACACTCCTCCTAAAAAATCCTTTGCAACCATCACAACTAGCAGCTCCATAATGTTTACCTGTCGCCCGGTCTCCACAGATGGCACACAACTGACTAATGGCTTGCGAACTCTGCGAACTAGGTTGTTGATGAAGGGTTATTTCAGAATCACCTAGAAAAAAAATCAAAAGAAAAAAAAATTCTTAGATAAAGTATGTTTTTAACATACCAAAAAAAAAAAAAAAAAAAAAAGAATACAATTCATAATAACGAAAATTCGATTATAGATTTTCTGTTTATACTCCGTGACAAGGTTATGCATTTATAAGCTAGATGGTGAGGAGCTAAAAGTGATTCAAGACTAAAAAGACACTGTTAGGATTCAATCTGAAATTAAATTTTCCACGTAGTGTAAAGAGGCGGTTAGGAAAGCACATGTCGTCCTGTCTACGATTTATATGGTCTCTTCAAGTAGGGAGAAGGACGTCATTATCCCTCTTTACAAGATGATAGTTAAAAAGTAAAATGTAGGGCCACCCAAGAACTAACTCATCTGCACATGTGTAATATGACTATAAATTGTGTGTACAGTATTCTCCGGTCGATTTATCTGTTTTGCTGGGAGAAAAATTCCGAATTTTTGGAGAGGGAAACCTTACTATCCACGCCTCAGACCGTAAAAGTTCCTCGGGTCATTTATGGGATTCAAACCTGGGCCTTTTCCAGGCAGTGTGGAGAGGATGGAGATTATAACCACTGTGCTACGTGCGGACACAAGGCGATGCTTAGACCGCATTAGGAATACTGCATTCAGGTCTAGACACCACACCTAAAAACTTCTGGAGAGGGGCGACCAGATTGGTGATAAGTGCGAATCAATGCACATGGGAAGAACGGCTTACAATGTGTGGACTGCAGAGGTTGACAATAAGACATCTAATGGGAGATCTAATTCAGGTGCATAACATACTGAAGATATTGAGTAAAATGAATTAGGAGGTTCTCCTTCGAGGGTGAGAGAAGAACCAGGAGACACAAATATAAAATTTCTGGGAATAATAGAAAATTGGATCTCATAAGTTCACCTAGGGATAGACTGTTGTCGAAAACTGGAATAAAATTGCCTCCCAAACTTCAACAGACTCACTGCCTCCTCCGTGATGGGGGCGTTGAGTCTGGCTAAGTTTCAAGCCGAGTTGGATGGTGTTGGACCTTGTGCGAACGGGGGCAGTATGAATATTGTTTTATTTTAATTGTTATTATTTTATTTATATTTTTATAGCTGATGCAGAAAAAAAATTCTGCATTCTTGCCCTTACTAATACTGACCACATAAGACAAAGATGGAAGAAAAGATCACCACTGCATTTATCAGTAATACGGCTTGAACCACGGTCAACACAAACGAATGTACTTTATTGTCGCGGGGCTTGACAACTCGGCTACAGAGCCCTTTCTTCCTGATTATGCAAAAAAACTACCCAAATGGTCTTAGTATTTGATCTGGGGCAAAAGCATATTAAACGCAAACAAAGTAGCTAACTACTCATTTACACAGAAATGTTTCTTATCTTGCCATATTTTAGCATTTCCTATATCACTATAAACGCTGTCCTGTAAGTGAATACAGTATAAATTAACGGATTTTTCTAGTAATATAATCAAACACAGAGGGTTACCTCTGAAGTACAACAAAGATCTTTCCAGTAGTTAAAATTATCAGCCTGAGATATATACTGTTACAGTATATATACTATAACATTTATCCGTGAAACGCAGTTTAACGGATAAATCTTGTTCCAGACATGCTCGCACACTCTCATCTCTGAAGTCAAGGCGAGGTCCACAGAATAGAAGCATAAGAGATCTCCAGCAATAAAGGTGACGCAATCAGTGGCAGGAGTGCTGTGACTCGGGGGAGCACTGAGGGGGCGATTCTCCATTTGACAGTGAAGCCTGGCCGTTCCTGCGGATTTAAATTCGCAGGAACGGCCCGAAGGAAGGGCCGTTCCTGCGAATATAGACCCGAAGGAAGGGCCATTCCAATCTATCACGCCTTAATTCAACAGAAATGTGCCATTCGTCACAGCGCCCTCCTCACTGAATATGTCACTTCGAGTGATTACAACGTCCTCCCATATACCACCAGATTGACATAACAAAACAGGATTCATAAATTTGATTTGGACCATTCCAAACAAACCTAGCTTGGCTCCAAGTGACCTAGTTACCGGCACTGAAGGAGTTGGAGGTCGACATTTCGGATTCAATTCAATGCACAAATGCACCAAAAATTGCTACACAGTAAGCCCTTTCCAAAAAAAAAAAAAATATAATAAAAAAAATGTAAGTACCCCAAGTAACTAAAATTTTCAGAATTTTCTCTTAAACAATTTTTTTTAAAAAGCATATCGAGATTTTTTAAAATTTTTAGTTAATTTTTACTTTTAAATTTTATTTATTTATTTAAATTTTTATTCTGCTATTTCCAGAGGAGTGCTTCCTGATTGTTAACAAGAGTCTCGTTGCAGAGGAATTTCAGATAAGGGTCATCTTCGGTTAAAATAGTCTGTTACATTTCATCGTTTTTTTTTTTGTTTTTTTTTAAACAAATAACTCGAATAATCCCAAAAAATTTAACAAGAGGCTACGCGCAAGCTTCTTCGGTGCCCTCAGGCACATCCCTGACAATTGTGTCAAGTTACAATAAAATTCTTTGAACTTCATTAAAAGGTAATAAACTTAACTACTAATAGTTATTATCTACTAAAGTTATCATAATATTAATAGGGTGAGTATGGGCTTGGCACATCCAGGGTTTTGAGCCCCCCACTCTCTCTCAGGGTAACTCAATTTTTTTTTGGCATTTGCACCAAAATGCCTCAGGCTTCCTTGCGCCTAATAATAATAATTAAATCGTAATTGGATGGATGGATGGATGGTGTGCGTATGTATATATATATATATATATATACACACATACACACACAAAAGCATTAAGTGTTTGCCTTTTTATTTACCTAATTGTTATTTTAAATTGTACTTTATGTGTAGTCTTCTAGTTATGCTGGTTATTTTTATTTTAGATAAGAGTTTTTGTAGATTACTACTTAATATATGTCAAACCGCTATTTCGTTCGAATCTTGCAGCCATTGTTTTTGTATAGAGTAGTAGGGAATTCAAAATTTTAATTGTGGTAACTAGGCAGCTCTAACGTATAATTATATAGCGTAATACGCATCACTGCATTTAGGATTCTATTAGATAGCGTGGTATTGACAATTAATTAAATTTATTGATCTTATTAATTTAAAATATCATTCCCCAGACTAGAGCAGCCGCCGACCGGGCTAGCCGAGTGGGTAAAAGTACCTGCCCGGCAACCCAAAGGTCGCGGGTTCGATTCCCGCCTCGGGCTTGGATCAAAGTACTGCAAAAACCTTGGGAGGTGCAATATGGCCACAGAAGCCGATGCGCCAACAACTACCAAATCAAAAAAAAAAAAAAAAAAAACTAGAGCAGCCAAGCAACGGGCACAAAGTGGCAGGAGTGCTGTGACTTGGGGGAGAACTGAGGGGGGCGATTCTCCAACGCATCACAGCCTAAAGAAATGTGCAACTTGTGAAATGTTTGCCGAACTCTCTGTAACAGAACATGATCTAGCCAAGGAGGATGTCTTTGTGTGTGTGCCAGGTGCAGAGAGTGTCTAGAAATTAGGCATCAACTCAGCGTTCGACTGGGCGTCTATGAGAGCTTGAGGTGTAGGGTAGATGACTTTGATGAAATTAATATTAGGGCTCATCAAGCTCTAAGCTGCCCAACTCAACGCCAGAGTTCACTCCTGGGCATCAGGCAACACAGAGGAAATCTCCAAGGCAGAATGCGCTGGTCCCAAAGGAACTAGTTATTGTTGGTGACTATTGTCAAGGAGACGGGGAATATATTGTGTAAAAAGGATAGGTGGAACAGGACCAAGGTATGTCTGCCAGGGGCAAAAGTTGATGACGTTGTAAAGCATATATCATCTTTTAAGGGCACAAAGGGTGATATTGTTGTACACGTTGGCACCAATGACATTAAGAGTAGGAGATCTGCAGATTTACTTAAGTACAGGTCAATGTTGCAAAAAAGTTGTGAGTCAGGGTTAAATTTGAAAGTGTCTGCAATTCTGCCGGCGCCTCCGTAGGCAGGTGGGCAGGAGCAGCAGTGCGTAGCACACGCTTCTTGATTAGATCGGGGTTCGAGCCCATGCCCACCAAATACGGAGGATGCGGAAAGCTCAGGGAATGACCACCGCATATCCCCGGAGCAATATGGCCTTAGTTGCTAATGCTCCTAAAAAACAAATAACAAACAAACAATTCTGCCCAGACACGATAGGAGGGAATACATGACGAGAGCCTTGTCAATCAATTCGGCCCTTGAGGGAATGTGCAAGGCTCAAGGGATAGAATTTTTTTCAGCGTGGTCTGTGCTTGTTAACTGGAGAGATTGCTTCTACAGAGATGGGATACACTTAAATAGAAAGGGTGCAAGAACATCCAGGCAGTGTTAGGTGAGTCGGGAAAACTGCTAGCTTGGGGGGATTCACAGAGTAAAAGTTTAAAAGTAGCCGCAGGCAGAGGTGAAGGTGATTCTTGCACAACTTCTATTAGAATAAGTAGCGACCTGGAGCAAGGGGTGCTGGGGTTTCAGGGTCGGATGGCAGTCAACGTGAAACAGGTGGGTATATGGGATGTGTTAGGGTAACTAATAATAAGGATAATGTTGGAACATTATGAGAATATGATATTATATGATAAATTGGTGGAGATGGATGTATGTCCGGGTGCCACCCTTCGACAGTTAAATACATACATACATAATAATAAGGATAGGTACATGTATACTTGCAGGTATGCCAATGCTAGAAGTATAGTAAATAAATTTGAAGTGTTGGTCAAGGCATCAAAGGCGGATATTGTTGGGATAGCAGAGACGTGGTGTCACACAGATATAAGGAAGGCAGAACTGGAATTTGGGAAGTACAATGTGTACAGAAAGGATACACAGGATAGGAATGTTATGCTGTTAATTAAGAAAAGAATAAAATCAAAAGAAGTGCATCCAGTTGATATAGATGAACAGTGCACTGTTGAGTCAGTTTGATGTGACATAAGCACTGCAAAAGCAAAAATAAGAGTAGGAGTGTGTTATAGGCCTAATGACTCGAATGAGTACAATGAACAATTGTACAGAGAAATTGAATGGGCTAGTAAATCAGAATGTCTTATAATGGGGGATTTTAACTTCCCAGATATTGACTGGAACTTGTGGAATGGTCACGCACACTAGCAAAGCTTTTGTGGATTTACTGGATGATTGTTTTCTGCAGCAGCATGTTCGAGAGGCAACCAGAGAGAGTAATATTCTTGATCTGGTTATAAGCAGTGATCATTCCTGTATTAGGAATTTGCAGATAAAGGAACCACTAGGTGGCAGTGATCACAGTGTACTGATGTGGGATTTACTTAAAGATTTAATTACCATCAGGGGTAAAGGAAAGGGTTTTTGCTTCCGTAAAGGTGAGTACAGTGGTCTTAGACAGTTTTTAAATTATGTACAGTGGGATCAACTGATGATGTTACCAACAGTAAATTCTAAGTGGGAAGCATTCAAGGAATTAATAGTGGATGCTACTAAAAGTTTCATGCCTATTAAGAAATATTGTTCAAGGTTTAGGCCTAAATGGTTATCAAATGAACTAATGAGACTCGTGACAGAGAAGAAAAATGCATGGGATGCATATAAATTATCAAGCGACTCAGAAGCCTATGGCAGATATAAGCTAGTCTGTAATCCGGTCACAAAGGAGGTTAAGCAGGCGAAGGCAGATTACGAGAAATCCTTGGCAAAAGATGCTAAGAAAAACAGCAAGGATTTCTTTACTTATATAAACTGTAAATCTGATTGGTCCACTTGACATCGATGATTCGACTGTTGATGATCCTGCTCAGATAGCAAACAAACTGAATGAGTATTTTGCATCTACATTCACACATGAGGAATTATTAAGGTTTGAAAATGGCAGTAGGATACTTAATGATTTTGTAATAACAAAGTGGAGGAGAAATTGTTGAATTTAAACATAAGAAAAGCACCTGGGGTGGATGGGATCTATCCAGTTATATTGAAGGAGGTGGCAAAGGAAGTAAGGAAACCCTTAGCCATAATTATGAGAGCATCCTTGGACTCAGGGGAGGTTCCCACGGACTGGAGATGTGCAAATGTATCCCCAATTCACAAAGGGGGATCGAAGGGTGACACGAGTAATTACAGACCAGTTAGTTTAACTTCTGTACCGGGTAAAATAATGGAGTCATTGGTTAAAGATGCATTGAATTATTCGTGCAAACACACATTGCACGAATAATTCGGGGGTGTCATATACGCTGTGTGCAACTCCCGGGACGGAGGTTGCACACAGTGATATCCCGTGTCAAAGACCCCATAACGAAAGAAGCCAACAGTGGGGTGGTATACGAAATTAAATGCCCGGATTGTGGGGTGTGTTATGTGGGGGAGACGGGGCGGCGACTGGAAGACGGGGCGGCGACTGGAAGACCGTCTGGGGAAGCATATGAATGCAATAAAGTGCGCAAACCACGGGAAGTCTGCCGTGGCAGAACACTTCTGGGAGAAGCAACATCAAATTTCTCCGGAGGATGCTGTCATGACGGATCATGCACAGGGGTTCTGGGACCGTAAATGGCTTGAGAGTTTGCGTATTGGGGCAGCTAGCAATTCCATTAATACAGACAGGGGTGTACGCTTACATCCCCTCTTTGAAACCGTTGTTCTTGGACGAGATGAACGGTTTCAGCTAGCGCGCTCCTGAGCCATTTCCGGTTCCGGTGCCCAAATGGGAAATTCTAACCATATTCCTGAGGAACCATGTGACGAGTGCCGTGGATCTGCTATTTAAGGATGTGCCGCACAGCAGAAGTATGCTGTTGAGAAAGGAGACTGCTGTCTCGGAAAGCTACACAGTTGTTACGGTATTTTATTTTACTCTTTTTATCATCATATTTTATTTTACATTTCTTATTTTATTGTAAATTAAACCACATCAGTTATAGATTATTATATTTTTATCCTATATACTTGTAATTTTATTTATTTTATTTTATTGTAAATAAAGTGTTTTAGTTGCAGGATTGAGTACTGAGTACAGGTCTGGAGACCTCATTTTAGGAAGGATGTAGATTTGCTTGAGGGTGTACAGAGAAGGGCAACAAGATTGATGAGGGGAATGAAGGGATCATCTTACCAAGAGAGGCTTAAGTTCTGCAAATTGCAGTGGCTGGAGACTAGGCACCTGCGCGGTGATCTGATTGAGGTGTATAAGGCCTTGAATGGGTTGAGCACGCTGAATTCTGATGGGATTCTTCCACTTGTTCAGATTACGAACCTAAGGGGGCATAAATTCAAATTAAGAAAAGACAGATGTAGAATAGATGTGCGGAAATTTGCCTTTAACCAGCGGGTGGTTAATTGCTGGAACAAACTTCCATCTGTCGTTGTGGAAGTTGATAAGTTAAATAAATTTGAGGAACTGGACAGGCATTTGGAGGGAATGGTGTGAATTTTTTTTTTTTTTTTTTTTTGGCTGATGCTGAATAAGCTCAACACTTCCTTTCTTGCATCACATGTCACTACTACTACTAAACACACACATACACACACACACACACACACCTTGATTAGATCGGGGTTCGAGCCAGTCACCACCAAATACGGAGGATGCCGAAAGGTCAGGGAATGACCACCGCATATCCTGGAGCAATATGGCCTTAAGTTGCTAATGTTCCTAAAAACCAAATAACAAACATACACACACATACATATTTTTCCTGTAACAGTTTGATTTTAATAATATTATAGATGTAATTTTTTAAAGTTGATTTTAATAATATTATAGATGTAATTTTTTAAAGTTAATTTTCATTGATATTTAGATAATTTTATAATGGTAGTTACGAGATCTGCCTTAAACACGTCACAGGTATCGTGACTCACACGGAAATAGCCGATGGCGATTTACGGGTGAGTCATGATTTTATCCGTTGCGGAACTTGTGGAATTTTTTCCAAGGTCGAACTGGTGACTATTTTCTTTGTGATCGATGTAAGCAGTGCACTGATCTTAAATTACAATTGGTGCACTGATGTAACAATTTGAGTCCCTGAAAAAAACGGGTGCTTGCCCTCGAGAATAATGCATCTGGGACTAAAGACTCCAGCAATCTAACAAGTGATGCACACCCGATTCGGGCCTCAAAACAGAAAAACCAAGTGCAAACTACTCTGGTTAAAAAGGCCATTGTTTTATTAGGAGACTCCATTGTCAGGGAAAAGTGGAATATTTTTTGTAATAAGGATAGGTGGACTAGAACCAGGGTGTGTCTGCCGGGAGCAACTATTAAATAAATAAATAAATTTTCTGTTTATACTCCGGGACGACCAAACGGTCAGAGGAGTTCACAAGATAGACAGAATACAAGAAACAGCACCGTATTCAGTAGTCACGGGCTTGAACCCCGGTCACTCAAGGCACGTGTACTTATGCACCCGCGCGCCTGACCACTAGGCTACGGCGGCCTTTTTAATGATGTCACCAACAGATTGTCAGATTTTAAGGGGGGTAAAGAGAATATTATTATTCATGTGGGACTAATGACATTAAACGTACACGATCTGACGATTTGTTGGAAAAATACAGGACCATACTGAGGAAATGCTGCCAGCTAGGCCACAATGTCTATGTGTCTGCAATTCTGCCCAGACACGATAGGAGGAATTATATGTTAAAAGCCTTGTGGATTAACTCAAGACTTGAACTCTGCAAGGCTTTAGGGGGGAAATTTCTATCAGCATGGCCCACACTTGTAGGTAGAAGGAATTTGTTTTGTAGAGACAGGATACACTTAAACAAAGGTGGTGCAAAAGTTTTTGCCAGTATTATTGAGGATACCTTAAAGGTTCGGGGAAACTGCTAGTTAGGGGGGGAATGTAGAAGAAGAAAATCTTTATTGTACAGTAAAGATACAATAATGTGCCCGCCACAGCCAGGAGGCCAGGGGCTTGACAATGATATAGGGTAATATAAAAATATGTACAGTATAAAAATTTGTGCAGTATAAAAGATTACATAACAATTAAAAACGTAGCATTAACCATTCAATAGATATGAGTATGTACATAGATGTGAAGCAGACAGTACACCAAGGTATGTACACGTTCATATGTACAAAGCACATATTTAAGCATATTCACACAAGTCAGAATATTTCACAGTGCCAAATTATTGTTCGGTATTGCATTTTCTTGTGAAGACAGTTCGTCGATTTGCCTGCGACGTGCCGTTATGCGCCTCATAGGAGATAGCAGGTGGAGATATCAGTATGAGTCGACATCAGGGGCCAAACAAAAGGGGAACAAGTTCGGCCAACGAGCGCCTGTAATTGCGATCGGAAGCGAATTTCTGCAGGTCAACTCCGATCATTAGCAGGGCTTGTACTATCGGAAGTACTTGTCCAGGTAGGAATCTGTCACTGATCTTCAGCCTGTTCCGTTGTAGCTGAAGAAGAGGGGTGGCTCGTAAGGACGGAAGTGGAACATGCCACTGGCATATATCCCAGAAGTCAGGGGAATTGATTTTTCCAACCAGCATTTTGACTGTGGTCGCAGTTCTCCTCATGCTGATTATTTGAGGCAGCCGCGGGATTTGGAGTTGGTCGGCCATGCTGGTGGTCCTCTGCTGAGGGGGGAGTCGATGCTTGTGGGTTGCCCACTTCAATATCCAGTATTCACTGGCGAAGATGGGCTTCATGAGAGAAGGTACTGCAGATGCCCATATTTCAGAGGCATACAGAAAGGTAGGATACACAATGGTTTCCAGATATCTGATTGTGGTTCTAGCGTCTGTGTTATGAAGAAGATGTTGACGGGCAATCCAGCGCATTCGGTTGATCTTGCGTAGAACACATTCGATGTGACAGTTGAACCTAAGGTTTGGGTCGAAGGTTACACCGAGATCTTTGTGTTTAGTAACACTTGGAATAACTGCGCCCTGCAGTGAGGGTTGTATGGATGTGGGGCACTTCTTCAGAGAAAAAACCATAATAACGGATTTTTGGGGGTTCAGTTTGAGACCGAAATGGTTGAGATGGCTAGAGAAAGCTGTGATTTTATTACAGATTTCCGATGTGATCACTCCCCTGTCAGCTGATGGTGGTATTTGCGTTAGGAACTTTATATCGTCGGCGTAGGTAATGACATCATCTCTGTTACATACAAACGGAATAAGGAGGGCGGTAAAAAGTAACCCCGATAAAACGCCACCTTGCGGCACACCAGCATTGATGGATCGGGTATAGCAGAGGTTACGATGAGTGAGGTACACTGTTCTGTTCCGGAGGAGCGAGTGCAGAAAAGCGAAAACGTCACCTTTGATCCGAAAGAAATTGGTTAGGAGATTCAGAAGGGCTGAGATGTTGAGGCTATCAAAAGCAGTTGAGGTAATACTGACACGCGTTTATCTGATAATATTGGTCAAAGTAACTCTTGCACATACCTCAAGAGTTCTTATCTGTTACCCCAAACTGGACATAACCTCAAGAGTTCTTATCTGTTACCCCAAACTGGACATATTATCTAGATGTTCTGAGGGCAGAAACGTTTCAAGTGAGCGGGTAGCTAATGCCAGGGAAGAGAGCCTAAAAAACTTCAAAGGTTGTGTTAGGGCTGTTAAATATACAAGAACTTCAAGTCTTAATTGTTTATACAGTAATGTTAGAAGTGTCGTCAATAAAATGAGCGAATTCGAACTGCTGGTTAAAACAAGTAACGCGGACATAATAGAGCTTACGGAGAGGTGGTGCCACCAGGAAATTGGGGATGATGAGTTTCAGTACGGCTTGTATAATGTATTTAGGAAGGATAGGGTGGATAGAAGGGATGGTGGGGGGGTAATGCTTCTTATCAGAAGCAGCCTGAATGCGACTAGAGCTTTACCGGATTCAGCCGTTTCACATGCTAGTATAGAATCTGTATGGTGTGAGATAATTGGAAACAAAGGTATAATGCGAGTAGGAGTAATCTACAGACCAGGTGATTGTGAAGATTATGACGAAAGCCTCTACATGCAAATGGAATGGGCAAGTAAGCGTCAATGTCATATTATGGGTGATTTCAATTTGCCTCTGATTGATTGGAGTAAATGGGAAGGAAACTCGACATGGGGAACAAAATTTTTAAATCAACTAGATGACTTATTTGTATCAACATCTCAGGGAAAGTAGTACTAGAGAAAAGAATATTCTAGACCTCATCATCACCCATGAATCAGTTGACATAACAGGGCTGACAGTAGAGGAACCAGTAGCAGGAAGTGATCACGGAGTTCTACGGTGGATGATGATGATGAGAGAGGTAGCAGCAGTAAAAGGCAAAGGAATGGGTTTTAATTTCAGAAAAGGAAATTACGATGCCTTAAGGCAGTGGTCTCAAACTCAAATTGCATGTGGGCCGAATGCATGATCTGAAAGCAGCTGAAGGGCCGGATTTTTTTTTTTTAAACAAAATGAGAGTGAACATAAGCACCGTATTTACAACACATACATAATTGAAATGTATTTGCGGGCCATGTAAAATTGCTTCGGGGGGCCGGATGCGGCCCGCAAGTTTGAGACCACTGCCTTAAGGTACTACATGGCCTCTATTAACTGGGTGGATATCGCACAGAGAATGAATACATTTGAACTGTGGTATGCTTTTAAAACATTAATCGCAGATGCCTTGAATGCGTATTTACCATTAAAAAAAAATACTCCACGAGGAGGGTTCCAAGTTCGATGAATAGTGAAGTTGGCACATTACTTGAGCAGAAAAAGGTGGCATGGAAAGGTTACAGAGCAATAAAAAGTACTGAAGCCTATAACAGCTACAAGGTAACAGCTACAAGGTGTAATAGAGCCACAGAAAAGGTTCGACAGGCAAAGGCAGTTTATGAGAAATCACTAGCAAACAGAGCAAAGAGGGGCCGGATAAGGAATTCTTCACATATATAAATGCCAAGAAAAGGGGATAGTATTAAATACACCAGCTGCCGTTGCCGATGAACTCAACAGTTATTTTGCATCGATATTTACAAATAAAAAACCTTTTGTGGCAATGGGAAATTGTGGGAGCGAAGTTGAAAAATATGTAATTAATGATATTGAAATTTCGCAAGATTATTTAATGAAAAAAACTTTCGAGCCTACAGGCCAGTAAGGCTCCTGGAGTTGATGGAATATACCCTATAATCTTAAGGGAGGCGGCAAGTGAGTGCATTGAACCATTGAGGCTAATTATGCGAGTATCACTAGACTCTGGGGAGATTCCCTTAGATTGGAAAAGTGCCAATGTATCTCCCATACATAAGGGTGGCTCTAAGAGTGAAGTGGGAAATTATCGACCTGTCAGTCTGACTTCAGTGGTAGGGAAAATCATGGAGGCAATGATCAAGGGTGGAATTCAGGATCATTTGGATCGAACTGAAATTCTCAAGGATACTCACAGCATGGTTTTGTAAAGGGGAAAATCATGTTTAACAAATCTGGTTCGCTATTTTGAAAGGGTCACTCACAAGCTGGATTTAGGGAATAATTTCGACATTGTTTATTTAGATTTCAGCAAAGCTTTTGACTCAGTCCCACATGAGCGATTGCTTTATAAGCTGGAACAGGTTGGAATCACTGGGAAAATCCTTAGATGGATAGAAGAATGGCTTCAGGGCAGGAGGCAGAGGGTTGTGATAAATGGCTATTCCTCAGATTGGGTTGATGTAAGAAGTGGGGTTCCTCAAGGATTAGGGCCACTGTTGTTTTTAATTTTCATAAACGACATCGATGAAGGGATAGAGGGCGTGATGTCTAAATTTGCAGATGATGTTAAAATTGGTAGAGTAGTTAATGATCACTGTCAAGCTGAGCTTCTTCAGAGAGACCTAGATAGACTTCAGGAATGGTCAGAAAAATGGCAGCTATGCTTTAATCCAACAACGTGTAAGGTATTAACACCTGGGAAACAATAATCCCAAAATAACTTATTCACTTAGAATGTTAATGGACTTGGGTGGGTGTTACGATACGGTAAGACATGAAATTCTTCGAGCATTGTAAACAGGTTGCAAGGAAGGCCCATGGTGTCCTGTCGATGATCTATCGAACTTTTGCAAGTAGAGATAGGGACGTGATAATCCCATTATATAAGCTTTTGTTAGACCACACTTGGAATACTGTGTGTAAATATGGAGACTGCACCTCTTAAAGACATCGAGCTTCTTGAAAGAGTGCAAAGACGGGTAACTCGCCTGGTGAGATCGGCAAAAGGGCGTCCTTATGAAGAAAAACTTCGAATATGTGGGTTGCAGAGTTTGGAAACTAGACACCTTAGAGGAGATTTGGTTGAGGTGTTTAAGGCTCTGAGAGGCATCAGTAAAATGAATAAGGACGAAATTTTCAAGATTATAAATGCTAGAACTAGGGGACATAAATTCAAGTTACGGGGGAAATGTTTAGATTGGACTGCAGAAGTTTTATTTTAGCCAGCGAGTTATAAATTACTGGAATAAGTTGCCTACATGGGTGGTAGAGGCTGACAGTTTGGGGAAAATCAAAGGTCATCCGGATAGTACCTTCAGGTCAGGGAAACGCATAGGATGATAGGTTTAATTTCCTTTTCTTTTATTAATTATTATTATTTATTTATTTATTATTTTTTTATCATTGTTTTATTCGATTTTTTTTTTTTTTTTTTTTTTTTTTGGCTGGTGCAGCATAAGCCATAGGCTTTCTTGCACCATGCGGCCATTACTAATACTAAAACACACACACACACACTCTCCTCGGAAATTTTAATTTAAAACATATACATCATTTACATAAAATCACTTTTTTCTTTTAGATAAATATAAGATCGTTGACTACTGAATCAGGCTGTTCAATATAATGGGAAACTGTAACTAGAAAAAAAAAAATTTTTTTTTTTTTACTTATATTTATTATAGTATATTAACTATTTTTTTTTATTATTATTATTTATTTGTTTGTTTGTTTATAGGGTTTAATGCATTAAACCAACTCAGGCTATCTTAGCCTTTATCAGTTATTGTGGCCTCATGGCTCGCTGGGAATACTTTTATTCTGAATACCTTTATTCTAAATCCTTACCTTACATCTTTATTGGCCTAAAGCAGTGGTTTCCAACCGGGGCACCGCGGCACACTAGGACGCCGCAACAACATTTTTGGGGTGCCTTATAATTTGGGTTTAAGTTACTTAAAGTTATTATCATTATTATTTTTTAATTTATATATTTATTTCATTATAAAAAAAGGGTACGGTACGATATCCATTGTACCGTATCTTTTTAATTTTGTGGCGATCTATAATTGATCTTTATTTAGTACCTCTATATAAAGAATGAAATTATTACAAAGGTATATATTAAAAGGTCGAAAACCACTGTGTTAAATATTTCTTTTGGACTAGGAGTGCCGTGAAAAAATTACCTGGGACAGTAAGGGCGCCGTGAACCGAGAAAGGTTGGGAACCTCTGGCCTAAAGGCTTTGGATGCTTTTATTCAATTCTTTTGGCCTTAAGGGAGAGGGAAACGTTAACTCTTTAAATCTTAGATACTGTTTTAATTATATACATATTTTTTTATTATTATTAATTTGTTTATTTTTTTATTTTATTTTATTTATTTTTTGCCCTGGATTTGATTCAGTCTCATCACGGTGTGTACCATTTCTCCATCGTCCACAATTTCATTTTCCAACAAATCGACAACGATTTGTTTGAATCCATTGTTGCATGTCTTTTTGCTGTGAATTTCCGGAATCATTAATTTGCCTCATCTCAGTTAATAAACTGAGTTTTCATTATCTTCCAGTAGTTCTGGATTTTCCTTAACGTTATCAACCTCGAGTCAAGTTTTTCTCCAAGGTTTTAATGCTTAACTTTTTAATCTTTCTATAAGACCTATATTCTTGTCTTCTATTTTTTTTTAAATTGAACTTAAACTTTCGCTTTATGTCGTCTCTTTAGACAATCTAGAATCCCTTGGTCATAGGCTGGATCAAAGAATTGATATGAAGGAGTGTTATTCAAAAAGAAAATCGCCTTTTCCGGTGAGTTTATGTTCACGTGTTTCTGTACAAACACAACTTCATTCTTGTGAGCGATAGTAAACTAGTAAAGAGAAACAAAAAAAGGCATACGAGCCAAACATAAAATCTCATGAAAACCCCATATATCGGGAGTAGAGTTATTGGATGCGGACAGACAAAGAAATAATAATCACCCGAATTCTATCGGTTTGATTTTAATGAAATTTGGGACAGCTCTTTTTGAAAGAACCAAATATTAAAAAAAAAAAAAAAAAAAAAATATGAAAAGCCATCCACTAGGAGTTGAGCTACATGTGGACGGAGGAGCATGAAAATCTGAGAAAACTTCAGTTGTGTTGGCGTACTTCTGAGGACACGCGTACCACCAGTGGAGAATCACACTGTTGTATGTTATTAAAGATATACTCCCCAATACAGTTAGCAATTTTTCTTAAAAAAAAAAAAAAAAATGCACAACAGTTGGTGCTAACGAGATCCAGCCTCATCCTAATAACATAAAAAATGCCAAACATTAAAAATGGAGACAGTTTAATTTTTATTTCGGCTTACTCTGTCTACTATCTCACCAAAAGTAAAAGTATTAGTATAATAATGTAAATATATATTTTAACGAATTCGTCGTTTAGTGCCGACTATTAAAATACATTCAACACAAAATAAAATGAACCAGTATTGAAAGAAAGACATTCTGTGCTTGTTCATAAAGAATTCATGTTAAGTAAGAATGGCACTAATTACACCGCATGAATTTTAAAGTCACTTTCATTGTGTAAAACTGACTACCGTTTATCACTAGTAAGCTACTCCTATGCATACTACAATTGGGGCGTTTCTGGATTCTGCCTTGTATCCTGTAACCAGGCTCGATCAAGAAAAGATCAAAAAGACTTGGGCCTAAATCATAACGGAGTTAAAAACTGAATCGAGAAGAGACAACCAGTCTTTCTTCATTTTTCCTACGTGAAGGGAAAACCCTACATCAGTATATTTTTAAAAATGTTTCAAACGTTAAAAGCTATACGAAGCTTTCGAGGCTAAATATTCCTTTATCAACGTATATCAATATAAACAAACAGTTAAAGTTACAAAAGTAAAACAAATCACGTGAGAGACCGAGTGAATGCATGCATCCAGAGCATGACATCCTTAATAGGCGAAGGAAGAGAACGAGAACAGAAACTATTCCTGACTTCATTTGCGGCGGCGATCATAAAACTGTAGAATAGCCTCCATTACAGAATGAATGCAGATAACTATTGAGATTTATATTGGAGCCAGACGTAAGGATATGAAGTACTCATACCACAGTCGGAACTGAAAATTGTGGCCATACCCTCAGCGGGAAGGCAGAAAGTGTCTCCCCAAGAATCGGAAAGAGCAGGATATGGATTAAAAACGTTTATATAAAAAAAAAAAAATCATAAAAGTTATTTTGGGTGGGGTAACTAACTAAACCGAGAGAGAGAGAGAGTGTGTGTGTGTGTGTGTGTGTGTGTGTGTGTGTGTGTGTGTGTGTGTGTGTGTGTGTGTGTGTGTGTGTGTGTGTGTGTGTGTGTGTGTGCAATATATTACAGTTAAGAAATAGCAGAACCAACTGTTTACTTCTGGTCATCGACTTTCATTTCTGTGACCTTTGTAAAGTAGGGTTCAAAGTGCCCCAGATAAGAGGAAAGGAAAGTTGACAAATATAATAGAGCTAAGGTTTATGGCCTTGTTAAACTATTCTGACTTCATCTGTGGCAGAAAGGTTATCTCATGATCCTAATATCGTCTACCTAAAATAGACACAGTTTACAATTTCCATGGATATACTGGTGAACTGATGAAAACTCAACAGTTTAATACCAGCAGTATATATATATGTATATATGAAATTGGCTTTTTTTTTTTTTTTTTTTTTTGTTTTTATCACTATATCCGACTTTTAAACATTTTAAATTATAAAGTGCAGCGTTAAAGAATATCTTCACTGTTTATTTAAATCAGTTTTAAATGCAGGATATTCCTTAATAATAATTAAAAAAAAAAAAAAAAAAACGAATCGAATATTATTGAAATCAACGAAAATGCATAAATCGTACACAGTTCCAGATGTATAGCCACATTTATACTTGTAACTTTGATTTCGATCAAAACAAACTAAAACCAAAATCCTATCCTTTCTCATAACACTATAGGAACAATATGTAATACTCAACATTTTGCCGGCCTGTGCAAACGTATTTTGTGTCCCGTAGGAATATCGTAAATGTGAACCTAAACACATTGGTGTTTTTATTGTAATTCGTTCCAAATCCTTGCAAGTTGAAATTTTGGCTATACTGTATTACTAAGCTATTTATCTCTCTAAAAGGTCATTTTTATAATGGAAATTGCACTACATTTTCATTGTTGTCATATGTTCCAGTTATAAGAATGAATTTTGAACAAGGCGTTCAAAATTTTTTTGTGATATTTTTCTAAAGCACGTTTCTGGAGATCACGACCATAAAACAATAAAAACATTTGCAGTTTCCGGTTTACTGAGCTTTTCTATTAGTGCATCTAATTATAAACGGGTAGTAAACTCGATCTCATTGCATTTGTGATAGTACCGATAACTGGAATTCGGTGGGATTTTACGTTACGGTATTATGGTTAATTGTGTTCCCTTCACTGAAATCTTCATTCAGATAGGCCGCCGTAGCCTAGTGGTCAGGCGCGCGGGTGCATAAGTACACGTGCCTTGAGTGACCGGGGTTAAGCCGGTGACTAATGAATACGGTGCTGTTTCTTGTATTCTGTCTATCTTGTTAACTCCTCTGACTGTTTGGTCGTCCCGGAGTATAAACAGAAAAATTTATTTTATTTATATAAAAAACAAAATTTTCAGAAACTTCTCTTCATTCCTATTTACGTATTACAATGGTGAAAGGAAAGGGACCAATGGAAAGTGCAAGTTGTGGTAATGCTAGTAAACGAAACAAAATCATTTTCAACTTCATTTCCAAATCAATTAAGTACGAAGCAGGACAAAGGTTGTCATTATTGCAAGGGAATTAGGTCTCGCTGCTTCAACAGTGAATAATATTTTAAAGGACAGTGCACGTATAAAAAAACATGTCAAACGATCAACAGTGATCACAAAACGGCGTTCAAGGTGCTATATCGAAGATGGAACAGCTGTTAATAATATGGATGGAAAATCAGATTCAGAAGCGAGTGCCACTGAGTCTAATGACCATCCAAGAAAAAGCAACAAGTATTTATAAAGATATTAAGGATAAGTACGGCGAACCCCAACCCAACCCAAGTTCGTGGCAAGCAACGGGTGGTTTAATAGGTTCAACCATCGCGCTGGTTTCCACAACGTTAAATTATGCGATGAAGTCGCCAGTGCCGGTTCTGAAGCTGTAGAGAAATTTTGTGATGTGTTAGAAAAAAATATTGATGAAAGCGGCTATTCAACGTTGATGAGACTGCTCTGTATTGCAAAAAAAAAAAAAGATGCCGGATCAAACATACATTACCAAAGAGGAAAATACATTGCCAAGTTTCAAGGCGTCAAAAGATAGAGCCACGCTCTTGCTTGGGGTACCGTTCTGGAAATCCTCGTGCATTTAAGGGCATCAATAAAGCCACCCTACCCGTGCATTTCCGATCGAACCAGAGACATGGATAACAATATCTCTCTTTGAGGATTAGTTTTAATGCTGCTTCATTCCCGAGGTTAAAAAATATTGTAAAGACAACGACGTTCCTTTCAAGATTTTGCTTCTATTAGATAATGCTCCTGGACATCCTACGCATCTAGATTTCAATTCGAACATGACAGTCATATTTCTACCGCCAAGCACGACTTCACTCATCCAACCAATGGATCAGGGTGTTATTTCAAATTTAAAAGCATACTATTTACGCACAACATTTGCTCAGGCATTGTCTGAGCAAATTTTACGTTAAGAGACTTTTGGAAATCTTACAATATTTGCCACTGCATCTTAAACATTAATAAGGCCTAGGCGGAAGTTACTAAAAGTTGTTTAAATGGCGCATGGAAGAAAATATGCCCACGGCACGTGAAAGGCTTCGAAGGATTCGAAAAAGACGAATCATATGCAGATAAGATTGTAAAGGTTGCAGAGCTACTTCAGTTGGAAGCTGACGCCAAAGACGTGGAGGAGTTAATAGAGAAAGAAGAGAAGGAATTATCTAACGAAGAACTTACTGACTTGTAGGCAGCGATAGTGAAAGAAGAAAATGCTGACGAAGCTCAAGATGAACCAAATGAGGAGCCAAGGCGCTTCATCACCAGAGAGAGAGAGAGATGGCAACGGAATTTCGTGAAACTGCATCGACAATGGCGAGGATGGATCCTGTCTTAAAAGTTAACAGAGGGATGAATAATATGCTTGCTTGCTACAAAGAACTCTACGATGAAAAGTCACCATCCAGTCATCCATTAATATGTTCTTTTGTAAGGTTGAGTGGCCGACCCCTTCTAAATCTTCAGCCCTCAACCTCCACAGCGGTGTACTTATCAGCTGAAGACGTCGATTCTGGCAACGATGCTCGAGAGGTGAAACCTACTGACATTATGCCTGTCTCCTCTCTTTTTTTTGTAATTTTATAGTTTTGAATTTTTTTCTTTTTTTTAACTTGCACGGTTTTGTAATTTTTCCTGCTTTCTCTCCTTAAGCATTTTTGCTTATTTCTTAAATTTTATATATTTGATTAAAATAGTGTATATACTCTAAAACAACTAAATCGAAATTTTGTAAGCCTTTTAAAAATCTTGTAAGTCGGTAAAAAATAATTGTTTTTCGCAAATAAACTCAAAATGACAATGATAAATTACAAATATAGAGCAGATTTTGTTGTGAAATAAATTTATCCTAAGTATTTGACGGTAAATATTTTCTTTTAATTTGTTTGAACGGCTTTAGAGCAGAAGAGGTCAAAAATCAGACTGGCTGAAGACTTAACTCTGTTATGATCGGTAACTCTGTGTAAAAATAATTCTTTCTCACATGCCGAAGAGGACGATAAAAATTTACTGCAGCCGGTAAGTTGAATACCTGAATCACGCCATTTGTTTAAAATCTAAGTGTTCGACGATCCAAGGACATTTTAAAACACACACACAATACTTTTTTTCATTATAGTTATATTCTCTGTTATAGACATCTTAACTAACGATTTATGCATTCGTTCAATATGTTTAATTAATCTCGAAGAGACGAGACGGCACTACCACTACTTCGTAAATTTTCACCATGTAGCTGATATCATTGAAATCTTTGAAGGAGAACTTCAAAACACCTAGCAAAAGTGAAAGATGGGCATATTTATTGACCCACAAGTTAAGCAGACGTTGGCGTCACAAGAACTGGAAGACAAAAAGATTGAGGCTAAGCGAAATGCCTTGCACCCGTTCCAAACCTTGTAGTGAATTTATTTTTATTTATTTTATTAATTTAATAATAATATACTATAGCGACAAAGTCGCCCTTTCTCATCTCGTATGTATATAATATAATTGCAGACATCTAAAATAATTGTTACAAACAAGTTTGTGATCAATAAAACGAAGTAATAAAACATCTACAACTGAACTATCGGTTGGGCATAAAATGTTAACAAAAATATACTGAAAATGCTTAAAGAAAACAATAACAATGAATAATTAACTAACTATCTAAATACGGCTAGAGTCCAAAATCTAAAATATTTTTCTTGAATGGTTTTCTTGGTAACATTAAGAGTGAAAATTAGGAAGAACTAGTTCACAATTTGATTGAAAATTAAGAAAAAAATGGAATACAGAATATCAATTATCAAGCTCTATTACTTTCACTTTCACCTGTATTTTTTTCAGATCTTAAAAACATGGGCAACGTTAGCGAACAGAATGAGGAGAGATTCCATAAAAGGAAGTAGTCAATGGAGCAGAGGTACCAAGGAAAGTGGGATGAAGCTATAATGGGCAACTATATCTGGTTTTTAGTTCGAGATGATCGCACTGACCACATGTTCCAATGTACATTTGAAGGATTTTTTTTTTTAATTAACTCAAGGAGGACTTCCACTTTTAATTTGTGATTTTTTTAAGCTTTTGGTTTAGTTATAGATCAGTACTCTATTCTGTACACAAGTTGATAAATCTGATATTGCATATTTACTTTCCTTTCCTTTTGGGGCAAACCACTGAAGCTATCCAAGAACTGAACATCTCAAGAACAATACGTTGTTGCAGTGTTTGTGTTTTTTTGTCACAAGCGCTGGACCATATCGTGCATGTTCATGATTTACTTGTGGCTAGATTTTCCATATTGGAATGATTATAGAAGAATGCATAAATTTATGCATCCGAAGTGGCGCCTCCGTAGCCAGGAGCAGCAGTGCGTAGCACGCTTCTTGATTAGACCGCGGTTCGAGCCAGTGACCACCAAATACGGAGGATGCGGAAAGGTGAGGGAATGACCACCGCATATCCCAGGAGCAATATGGCCTTATTTGCTAATGCTCCTAAAAACCAAATAACATAACAGCATTCGAAGTAAACCGAATACGAACTGATATAAGCAGAACATTTTTGAAATTTTATTATATATATATTTTTTTTTAATCAGAAAGGATGAAGTGAGTGGGCATATGAAATAGATAACCTTTTTTTCTCCTTCTTTACTGATGCTATATAGATTTGTTTCCATGCATCATTTTGTCAATGCTAATACTGTAACTGTTCTTCAAAGAGATGCAGATAACGGTTAGCGGTCACCGTACAATCGCAAAATTATAAAATTTAGTCAGCTAAAACAAAGAATAGAAACCCAAAATAACATACCATTTTTCATTTTTGAGAGGAGATATAATCAGTGTTCAAATTAAAAAATCCGGTGGTAGAATTATTGTTTGTCAATAACGTTGTTGCATCATTGTTGACATACCGCGACACCATTTCCGGTGCAAGAAGGGGAGGGGGAGAAGATGGAACATAACATAAATATGTTAATAAAGCACTTTCCCTTTTCTCTGACACTATTCATTATTTAGAAAACGTGCACATTCTTTTCATCTTGATAAATCTGTAGAAATGGTTTTTTTAAGAGTGCCTTTCGATAACAGAAAACCTTGTCTGTTCGGAACATTTCAGCCGTGTCTGCGTCATCCCTATTTAAGGGATATATGACTGGTTGGTTAATCTTCTTGGCAAGAAAACGCAAGTGATATGGTTGCTTTAGCAACGAGTCCAAGAAGCAATGAGGTTACAACATGATACTGCGCCCTGCCACTTGCAGATGAAATATTATAAGCGCTCCATTGTTAGCAAAGAGGGAAGTCAAAATATACTCCACAACCTACGTAGCAACTATACTACAATACTCGGACGGCAACACGATGAAACGTAAAACAAGATAGCAGGACGTGCAGAGGTAAAACTGAAGTGAAGGGAGTCCTTATCAGAAACAACTTTTCCAGAACATTCCAGTGTCGCAATCGTCATTCTCTGAACTAAATATAAGATACCCACTTTATACCAGATCTTCAGAAACGCTGATAATGATATGACTGGTTCTTGAGTATAACGAAAGTAATCTGAACTTTCCTTACTAGGAAAATAAATAAAAACGAAAACACACAGCGGGATCTAAATAGGGAAATGGCTGTTATGAGCAAACAAGTTAAAATTACATACTAACATGAAACCTTATAATTAACTATTTCTCCGTTATTTCACAACTCAGGGAGAGAGGAAAGGAAAAACCAGGTTGTAGATGATAATTATAATAGAGTCCATTCACATCATTAGAGTAAAAACATAATGCGACAAACTGAGCATAATTCTCTTTGCTCAAGAGTAGGAGTTTAAACACACAGTCACCAAAAGTATTGGGATACTAAGAAAAAAAGACCAGCGGTTTAACAAGATAAGATTTTAATACGGCGCAGGGCCTCCTGTAGCTTCTAATATAGCACAGTCTTTGTGGCATAACTTTCTACCAATTTATGACCCATGTAAATGGAAATATTACTCCACTCCTTCAGCAGAACGGCTATGGTAACACCACTTGCCCAATTGGGAATGTGGTGTTGGCCTCCATGGATTGGTCCTGAAACATCTTTTCAATTCGTCCCACAGTTCTTCTATAGATCTTATTAGCATTAGTAGAGGCACATGATGCAAGAAAGCAAGCTTATACAGCATCAGCAAAAAAAAAAAAGAGCCCTTGCATTTCACTGATCCATTCATTCCAAATGTTTGTCTAGTTCTGCCTTGAATTTATTTAAGCTATCAACTTCCACAACAACAGATGGAAGTTTGTTCCAACAATCGACTACCCGCTGGCTAAAAGAAAAAACTTCCGCACATCTATTCTACAATTTCTTTCCTCAATTTGAAACTATGCCCACTCAGGTTTGCAATCTGAGCAAAAGGAAGAATCCCATCAGCATTGCGCCTGCTCAATCCATTGAAGGCATTATACACCTCAATCAGATCGCCTTGCAGGCGCCTATTCTCTAGAAGCTGCAATTTGCAGAACTTAATACTTTCTTCATAAGAGCACCCCTTTGTTCCCTTCGCCAGTCTTGCTGCCCTTCTCTGTACTCATTCTGGCAACTCTACATCCTTCCTAAAATTAGGCTACCAGACCCGTACGCAGTACTCAAGATGTGGCCTGACCATTGCCTTATACAATGGGATAATCACCTCTTTATACCTGCTCGCAAAATTCCTGTATATCATTGACAAGACCCCATGACCTACTCTGGCAACCTGTCTGCATTGCTCAGAAAACTTCATATCTGACTGCACAATCACCTCCAGATCTCTTTCATTCTCCACTACCCTGAGTGTAATACCACCCAGTTGGTACATTTCTCATGGGTTACTGCTACCAATATGCAGTACTTTGCATTTGTCAATGTTAAACTTCAGTTGCCACTCAGCCCATCAACCCAACTTTTCCAGATCCTGTTGCAGCAGTATACTGTCATTACTGTTATTAACAACCCTGCTAACCTTTGTATCATCTGCAAACTTTGACATTAAGCTTGATATACCTTCATCAATATCATTGATAAATATACAAAACAACAATCGGCCAAACACCGAACCCTGAGGGGCACCATCAATAACATTAGTCCATGTAGAGCAGTATCCATTGATTACCACTGTCTTCTCCCACTCAACCATCTTTTATCCATTGTAGCAACTTGCCCTTAATGTCATACTGCTCCAATTTGTACAGTAGTCTTCCATGTGCAATTTGTCCATCTTCTATCTCCAATTTGTACAGTAGTCTCTCCTGAAATCCAAGTATATGATATCAAAATTATTTTTTGCATCCAGTTCCTTTGTGACTACATCATAGTATCCAATCAAATTGGTCAGACAAGACTTCCCCTTGACAAACCCACCCCATGTCTGAATTATTACTACTGTCTTGTCTAGATGATCCTGCAATGCTTCTTTAACCACTGACTCCACTATTTTCCCTGGAACAGAAGTCACACTAACAGGCCTTTAATTACTCGTGTCACCCTTTGATCTCCCTTTGTGAACTGGGGATACATTTGCACATCTCCAGTCCATGGGGACTTCCCCCGAGTCCAGAGATGCTCTCATAATTATGGCTAAGGGTTTGCATACATCCTTTGCCACCTTTAATATAACTGAATAGATCCCATCTACTCCAGTGCCTTTCTTGTGTTTAACTTCATCAATTTCTCCCCCACTTTGCTCTCAGTTATTACAAAATCATTTAACTTCCTGTTAGAGGTTGATAAACATCTGGCCCTCTCATCCTTGAATAACTCCTCATGTGTGAATGTAGATGCAAAATACTAATTTAGAAGAAGAAATCTTTATTATACAGTGAAGATAAAATAATGTGCCGGCCATAGCCGGGAGGCTAGGGGCTTGACAAGGTTATGGGGCAATATAAAAACATGTACAGTATTACAAACAGTTAACATGACATGAAATTAAATTAAAAACGTGGCATTAAACCATGCTATAGATATATCCAGATATATAGTTATGAGTATATACATAGGTCTGAGGCAGACCAAGGAATATACACGTTCATATGTACAAAGCACATATATGCTTAAAAGTCAAAATATTTCACAGGCGTGCATTAAGTTGTTCGGTATACGATTTCGCATTTTCTTGTGAAACCGTTCGTCGGTGTACTTGCGAAGTGCTGTTCTGCGCCTCATAGCAGATAGGGATATCAGGGGGCCATACAATAGCCCTATGACTGTTGTGTGGTATAGTGCCGTATGGCCCCATACAATAGGTGCCGCAACAACATTCCAGAGGTGCCACGTAATTTGGGTTTAAGTTGCTTAAACTTATTATTATTTTTTTTAATTTATATATTTATTTCATTACAAAAGGGTGGTGTACAGTATCTTTTTATTTTTGTGGTGATTTATAATTGATGTTTACTTAATACCTCTAGATAAAAAATAAAATTATTATATACAGTATATATAATTTGCATTATGAATTGTAATTTTGTTTATAGTTATATTATTGTAATAACTAGCATATAACATTTTATTAATATTAAACATATACAGAGGGAGAATCGGATCTAACAAGCAGAAAATTGAGTAGGAGTGCCGCAAAATAAAATAAATTACTTAGGGTGCCATCATTAAAAAAAAGGTCGAAAACCACTGCAATAGCCTAACAAGTTCGGCCAGCGAGCGCCTGTAATTGCGATCCGAAGCGAATTTCTGGAGGTCTACTCCGATCATTAGCAGGGCTTGTATTGTAGGAAGTACTTGGCCCGGTAAAGTTCGGCAACTATCTGAGAATGCTAACAAATGGATCAATCTGATTCATCACCTTCCTTTTAGAGTTTATATAAGTAAAGAAGTCTTTGCTGTTTTTCTTTGCATCCTTTGCCAAAGATTTTTCGTAATCTGCCTTCGCCTGCCTAACCTCCTTTGTGACGTGATTACAGACTAGCTTGTATCTACCATAAGCTTCTGTGTCGCCTGACAATTTATGTGCATCCCATGCATTTTTCTTCTCTGCCACGAGTCTCATTACTTCATCTGACATCCATTTAGGCCTCAACCTTGAACAGTACTTCTTAGTTGGAACAAAAAGCCTAGTAGTTTCCAAAATTACTTTCTTGAATGCTTCCCATTTAGAATTTGCTGTTGGTAACATCATCAGTTGTATAGAACCTAAAAAATCTGAGATCACTATAGTCGCCTTTACGAAAACAAAAACCCTTCCCTTTAACCCTGATGGCAGTTACACCTTTAAGTAAATCTCACATCAGTACACTGATCACTGCCACCTAGTGGTTCGTTTATCTGTACATTCTTAATGCATGAATAATCACTGCTAATAATCAAGAGTGTTACTCCCTCTTGTTGCTTCTCCAACATGCTGCTGTAGAAAACAATCATCCAATAAATCCACAAAAGCCTTGCTAGTGTGCGAGTGACCAACCCACAAGTTCCAGTCTATATCTGGGAAGTTAAAATCCCCCATTATAAGACACTCTGATTTACTGGCCCACTATTTCTCTATAAAACTGTTCATTGTACTCATCAGAGTTATTAAGCCTATAACAAACTCCTACCCTCATTTTTGCTTTCCCATTGCTTATGTCACACCAAACTGACTCAACATTGCACTGTCCATCTATATGAATTGGATGCACTTCCTTAGATTTTATGTGTTTCTTAACTAACAGCATAACTCCACCATCAATGGCGGATTTCCGCACAGGCGCACTCCTGGGGCCTCTTAAAATCGAGGGGACCTCAAATCTCAGGTCTCAAAAATAATAAAATTGTTTCGTTTTAAATTTTTACACTCATCTTTATTACTGTTACTGAATAAAACTATCATTTAATATGAGAAGTTAGTAAACTCTTATGCGAATATCCCCACACATTATATGAAATATCTATGTGAATCTGAAGTAGAATACATATTATCATTAATGCTAGATTTTATGTATTAATGTTAGATTTGGGAGGGATGGTAGTTGTGTCATTTTTTTCATTTAAACATTAGTTAAATTATGTATGAAAGAATTGCGCAACCAAAATGATTAAAACCGCAACACCAAATCTAGAGCGCGTGTTATAGTAAAAACGTGGGTGTCGAATGCACACTGTAGTGGTACCGAAAATATTTAGAAGGGGGACTCTCAAGTGCTAAATCCGCCACTGCTCCTCCTCTCTGCCTATCCTGTCTGTACACATTGTACTCCCCAAATTCCAATTCTGCATCCCTTATATCTGAGTGGCACGAGGTCTCTGATATCCCAACAATATCCGCCTTAGATGTCTTAACCAGCACTTCAAATTCATCAAATTTGTTTACTATACTCCTAGCATTTGTGTACATGCACCTGTTCATACTCTTAGTTACTCTAACACAGCCCATGTATTTACTTGTTCCATGATGGCTCAGCAGTTCCTGAAAATTCCCAGCAACTGGCGTTCTGGGTTGCTGCTCATTCCAATAGAAGCAGTGCAAGAATCATTTCCACCTCTGACTGCAGCTGCTGTTAATCTATTAATCTGTGAATCTCCCCAAGCTAGCAGTTTTCCGACCCACCTAACACTGCCTCGATAGCATCAGCAAATATTCTTGCACCCCTTCTGTTTAAGTGTATCCCATCCCTGTAGAAGCAAATCTCTCCTGTTAACAAGTACAGACAACGCTGGAAAAAAATTCACCAGGGCCCATAAACAGATGCAAGTAGGGGCCGCCCCTACTGCACTATAGACAGAAGAAAAGTCAAAGTACTTTATTATATTTTGGCAGAAGCAACATGTAATAAAAATATATTTTTCTCACCTGAGCACTTCAACAATGTGATACATCTAGAATAAGGAAGAAATTCTTATATCTTGTCGCCAAAACACAACAAACCAAGACGGTGGCAGTCTTTTTTTGCTTTTACAAATGCAACTTTGTATAGTGATCAGACACCCGTTCGGTTAGTGTATGTGTCATATCGTATGGTGTTCGGGATTCCCCAATTTCAATTCAAGTTTGTTCAAGTTATTATCAAAACAGCAACTGACATACAAAAATGTATTTGTTCATTACTATTTGTATTTAAAATATAAAGTTTAAAATTAAATTAATAAAATTTTTATTAAAAAGAACAATGAAGAAAGCAAAAGAACAAACAGTCAATAAATTACCTAAATTAAATCATTTCTTTACAAAACACAGTAATGAATTATGTGCAGAAGAAGTTAAAGAAAAGACCAGTATTTAATCGGAAAATGTGGAAAAGAATGCTGCTGGTGTAAATATATCTGCGGATCATTTAAGTCAAGCAGGGTCATCAAACGAAAACTATTCAAAAATCACAGATATGCCGTCGTCGGAAATTAGTATTGAACCAGCACCGTTTATTCCCTCAAGCGATCTTGACATCAACATTTATGATGAAGCAAAAAGAAACATTACGAGTTTGTCACCTCAGAGACATAAAGGACCATTTCCAAGGGATCTTGAACAACAAAAATAGAAGTTTTAGTGAGAAGTACGACTATTCTACTTCAACTTTTAACAAAAATGGTTAAACATTTGGCTTTGGCCGTTTGCATTTAATTACAAGAGAAAAAAAAAAATAAATAAAGTCTGTCTTATTGTGAGGTCTGATTTTGTTTCATTCGAGATTATCCTAATTTTCTATTAGATTCACTTTACAGTAGATGGTATATTTCGTGGTTTCTCACTTAAATGCTGTCTTTGGCGCATGCAACACTAACTGGAGATATTTAACAATGTGAAATTTTCAAATACTGCATCTTGTATACGAAACAAGCTTGCATTTCCAACGAGTTGTCCTTGTATTGCACTACTTTCAGACTGAAACTCTACTACAGTCCATCAAATTCATCTGTTGCTTCTATCGTTTTCCCAACTCCACTAATCACCTGGCACTCTGACTACTCTTTGAAACTTGACTTTGTCCAGTCCAACTTTCCTAACAGTGAGATAATTTTCCTTGGTGATTTTAATGTTCACAACTCCAGCTGGCTTCCATTTTCTAGTCACATGAACCCAGGTAATCGAGAGGCTTTTGTTCATTTGCCTACCAAAACATCAGACAATCCTAACCACGCAGCCAACAGGCTTGATCTTTTTCTCACAAACAACCCTTCTACACACACGGTCGAGGCGAGTGGTCCTTAAGGCACTTCAGATCGCAACTTGGTGATGATCTTCTCTCCAATGGATCCTTTCCCTCGTGGACATTCTCAACCTCGTGTTGTTTGACATTACAAGAATGCAAATTGGGATGATCTGCGAGATTTTTCTTCTTTTCCTTGGTAGGATTACTGTTTTAAATGATGATAATGTTTGTTCAGGTCCCTTCAGTAAAATTATTCTTCTAGGGATGGATTTCCTTTATTCCACACTCCACCTTAAAATATCGTCATTTATTAAAACCTTGGTTTTCCAATAATTGTGCTAAGGCTGTTCAAGGTAAGAATGTTGCATATCGCAATTGGCTTGTATCCAAATCTCAAGGTTCATTTTCTGCCTACACCAAAGCTCGACACAATTGAAAAGCAGTTATTAATCAATCCAAACTAGATTTCGAACAGGCTAAGAGTACTAAACTTGCTTCTTGTCCAAATGGTAGTCGCAAATGGCCGCAACTTTTGCCCATCTCTATTCCCAGACCTATCAAAACCAGATGGTTCTAATGCCACTTCAGCCAAAGATAAAGCTGACCTTCTAGCATCCTACTTTTCATCTAACTGATGATCTTGGTAAACCATCTCCTACTATTCCCATTACACCTCCATTCAATATCTCCTGTGGTCTTCCATCAAAAGGATGTCAGAAGAATTTTGAACAATCTTGGCCCTAAGAAAGCTCCAGGTCCTGGTAGTATTTCTCCACTTGTCCTCAAAACCTGTGCTCACTCCTATTCTGTGCCACTTTTATTCATTTTCTTATTCCAAAGGTGGTGGTTTACTTTTGGAATAATAAAGTGAAAAAAAGTTTACCTTCTGCTTGGAAATTTGCTCATATCCAGCCAGTTTCTAAAAAGGGTGACAAATCCTTCAACGTCCAATTATCGTTCTATTGAACTTACTTCTATTCTTTCTAAAGTAATGAAGAAATAAATTAACCGCCAACTCAAACTATCAAAAAACCTTCCATCTAGTCAATGATCGCTAGTATGAATTTCGTCTGTGTCGATCCACTGGTGTATTCTGGCTTATATTACCCATCTATGGACAAATTCAATGGAAAAGTTTGGTGAAACTCAAGCAATTGCACGACGGTAAGCCAAATAATTACTCGTATTTCTAACATAGGTTAGTGCAAAAGCATCATTTTAACGTAGCCATCTACCAAAGTAGTTAAATTAATTAATTAAATTGGTATCGTTTTGGTTATATCTCATACTGTGAATGCCTTCACAACGAGTTGCTATGGTATTGTACTACCTCGAATAAGTAACGCTTTACCAGTGAGAAAACTACTGTTACTTATTCTCAGCCGATATCACCACCCAGACGGCACCGTTTCAAAGCTTGTTAGCTTCTCCTCGGTGGGTGAGCAGGTACCCTGGTTTGCAATAGTGAAAACCCAGTTATGAAGTATAACTTCACAATATGAGAGATGCCTGATGGTGTGCAATGATATAGACTATAAAATATTTAAGGGCCTCATGCTATGAGGTTAATTAATTTAACTACTTTGGGAGATGGCTACGTTAAAATGATGCGTTTGCACTAACCTATATGGGCGCCTCCGTAGCCAGGAGCAACAGTGCGTAGCACACGCTTCTTGATTAGATCGGGGTTCGAGCCCGTGACCATCAAATACGGAGGATGCGGAAAGGTCAGGGAATGACCACCGCATATACCCGGGGCAATATGGCCTTAGTTGCTAATGCTCCTAAAAACCAAATAACAACAACAACATAACCTATATGTTAGTCATTCTACCTCGTAGCAATGAGGCCTTTGCCCTTAAATATTTCATATTTACTCGTGTTTCGCAACACTTCTTATCAATGTCGAAACTATTGGTATTAAGCAAAATCCAGGATGGCAAAGAAGTTTGTTTGGTTACGAATCTGGCTGCTGCTGCTGTTGTTGTTGTTGTTGTGCAAAGAAGCCGGGCGCCTCCGTAGCCAGGTGGGAAGGAGCAGCAGTGCGTAGCACACGCTTCTTGATTAGACCGGGGTTCGAGCCCGTCACCACCAAATACAGAGGCTGCGAAAAGGTCAGGCATACCCCGGAGCAATATGGCCTTAGTTGCTAATGCTCCTAAAAACCAAATAAACAAACAGCAAAGAAGCCTGAGGCTTATACTGAGCCAAAAAAAATTTAAGTTACCCTGAGTAAGTGTGAGTGAGAAGTAGAAGGGAATCAGAAAGAAAGAGAAGAATGATGTCCAGCTCAGGACCCTGAGTGTACCAAACCCATAATCACCAGATGTGAACCCCTGGGGTAATATTGAGATTATTGCTGAAGGCATTGACCTCAAGTCTAGATGGCGACACCCGCCATGAACCACACATTCAGAACTGGTTCTGAAACTGGACTAACAAACATTTATGTTAAAGAGCAGCTTTCTTTTTTCTTTTTTTTTGTAGTTGTTGGCGCATCGGCTTCTATGGCCATAATGCACCTCCCAAGGTTTTTGTAGTACTTTGATCCAAGCTCGAGGCGGGATTCGAACCCGCGACCTTTGGGTTGCCAGGCAGGCACTTTACCCACGCGGCTGGCAGCTTTCTGTCCTGAACAGTTGTAGGAAACTGACTCGAATGAAGCTAATGAGTCATTAACATTGCGCGCTGCTGGGAAGGGAGGCGGAGTTTCGCTGATGTCCATTTAAGCAACAAGAGTACTATAGTAATTTTATTATTTATTTATGTTGTATAATTTGATGTACCATATTAAAAGCAGTGTGGTTATAAACTCTTTATCATTTTTAAAAATTAATAACAAAAAATTAAAACCCGTAGAAAAATAGTTTTCCACGGGTATTAGTTTTCTACTCAAATTATACATGTAGTTTTCATATCATATTGTACTTCCCTAAACCATAGTAAGATAAGTGTTATGGGTAAAAACAAAAACATTATGGGTAAACACAAAAATGTGTAGAAATTGTGATGTGAAATTTTAAGAATTATTTTCGAAATCGAGCACAATTTGATTGCTAACAGCTGATAAATAAGTGAAGATAAAAAATCATGTTGGCCAGTGTTATTAGATACAGGTATGTTACCCCTAGTATTCGCCATATATTCCAGCTTATAAGTCGACCTCTGAATGAGTGAGTCGTTTAAAATTTTAAGGTCTACATAAATATATTTACAATTCATTACATATATTTTTTTACAAATGCGCATTACTTTTAAAACCTAGGAAACTGTTCATCTACAGAAAAACTAGTCCAGGGAATTCGTCAGGAGTAATTTTTGAGCTTACTTATCAAAATTTCTTAGAAAAAAAACGCATTTTCGTATTGAGGTAATCTTTACAGAAAAACCAACTGCAGTACTAAATAAGCAGCATGGAATGGCTCAGCGACATAATCAGGGTATTCCATGTACGCATACAGTATAGCACCAATAAGAAGAGCCTTGTCACGTCGTCATCTAAGCCAGTAAGTTTTGGTTCTTGACCTTCTGTATAATGGAGTTCTTTACAGGTTTATATGCAGCGTAATAAAATGTTACAGCGTAAACTTTTAAAAGAAAGAGAAACAGTTGATTAAAAAGTTAGCTCGTTCTCAACGACTAACTCACTGTAAGATTACTACTATGCGAACCACAAAACATGACTGTAATAAAGCAAGTCGACTTATACAGTGGAATTTACAGTATTTATATATTGGGTTGGGGGAAAGGAAAACGACAATACCGAATGTAATTAAGCCATGTTTAGTCAAGCTATGTATATAATATAACTTGGGTTAAGAGATGGACAGGCTGGTTCATAACTAATCGCCAAAGCATCTAGATGAAATTTATTATATTTGGTTGTATTTTGCATCTTAAAAACACTTAACACAGTAGTAAAAATAGAACATAAGACTAAAATGCAATGTTCTTCTTTGATATTCCAAATTATCCCAAGAAAACTAAGCAACGAGCGTGGCAAGTAAGAATAATTCACTTCTGGCGTGCAGCCGCATTAAAAGAGGGAAAGTGTTTGCACAACTAAGAGTTGTGCCTTTCAGACGACTGTAATAGCGCCAGAAATGTGAGCACTAATGGACAGTTTGAGGTTACAGATTCCGGAACCTAGTCATGGTTAGCAACAATACATCAGCCCAAATAATTTGAGAATCATATTACAAGAGCAGTGCTAGAATGTGGTGTGAAAATGACTCCACAGTATATGCGATCGTTAGAGACAGAAATACATCCTGCAAGAGGAGACGACACTTAGACTCAAACAACTAAAAACTATCTTCCAGCCATTACGCAAACAAGAAAATTTACTAAATATCATAAACTAAGCATTCAATTATAGAGCTAGAGGTATACTGCAGAAATAACAAATCAAAAATGCGACCTTCCAGAACATTTGGTGGCAGAATCAGTCGAACTTCAAGTTCAACTGAATCTTCAGGTCAGATTTTTGAGTGTTGTGTTTTTTTTTTTTTTAGTGTGTGTGTGTTCCCGATTTAGTTATGTGTCATTTCATTTCATTATTAGTTATATGCATCCGGTATATATGAGACACGTATAGCTATAGATAATATAACGCTAGTTATTAACTTTATTATACTGAATTACGGGCTAGTACCATTGCAGCAGCAATACGCACACTAAGACCATAATGTAATATACAGTATCTTATTTTAGATTACATGTGTTAAAGAATATAATATTAGATACTCAAGATAATATACAAATTACCTATTGTTGCTTACCTACAATCTGGATTACTTTTACAGGATCAACCACCCAAATTGACAAGAAAAACAACGATAACGATCTGTATTTCTGTGATAATCAATATGCTGTATGGCGTTACCAATATATTAACAGGGCCTAAAGGTGTACTAGTATAAAGTTTTTAATTTTATAAAAATCTTATGTATATATTATAGAATGTGCGCATAGTGTATATTGATTACCGTTGCCCCATATTCAACCTTCATTTTCGAAAATGGCTCTATCAAAGTTGTCGGTTGACAGCTGGATTAAAAAAAAAAAAAAAAAAATTACAGATATATATATATATATATATAACCCGCCCACGACGTGAAAAACAGCCCATAAAAATTTCTCCTCCTTGAAGGGATTCAAACCCGGACTTTTTGCACAAGATGTGGAAGTCAGGATCGTAACCCGCGAGCATCCATGCTTTTGTGAAGCATTATTATTATTTTAAGTTATTATTTTTTTTAATCATAGAATAATGAAATGTCAGATAATGACGGAACATAAGTAACTGCTTTTCGACATCGTCATTTAACCACGTTTCGATAAACCGTTTAACTTCGTCACCCAATCAGTTCCCTGCGAGATGTTTTTTTTTTTTTTTTTTTTCCCTCCCAAGGTCTCAGAAGATGACAGGACAGAAGTGACAAAGGTCAGGACTGTGCAGTTGACGAGTAAGCGTCCTCATAACGTAATATATCTACAGGAAGTTATCTATATACGATGTTGTTATCTATATAACATGTGAATACTATTCCTGATATAGCCGAATGGTCACGAGAAAAAAATTCAAGTCGCACGCGCTCTTTGAGTGCACCGGGGTTCAAGCTTGTGACTGCTAAATACGATTAACATTTGTATCGATAATTTAATGCAAACTTCACTGACCTGTTGGTCATTCTGGAGTATAAACAAGAAATATAAAATAAATACTATTGAGACAAGCTATAAAGACTAATTTCAATACTATTTACAATATTTTAGTGGGGATGAACTCAACCATTCCCAGGTAAAAACTTCTACTCCTTCTAAGTATATCCTTACTGAACAGCGACCTAATAAATCCATAAACCAACAACAACTGAACAGCGTTCTGCGATTCAATTTCCAGAACCTGTACAACAAAAGTTCGAAATAAATAAATAAAAACGGTTTGAAGAGAAAAAAAATTTTTTTTTGAAGATCAGGCTGTAATCTGATGTACTGAAGTTCCACCAGAAACCTACTAGCTAGACACGGGATAAATCTATATGACCAAACATCGACGGAAGATGTGCTATTTTTTAGCTATAAATTTTTAAGCGATCGATTTATTGAAAATACGTACAGTGTATATCTGCAGATGTCATTTTACATTAACTTATGTAAAAAGTTAACCGCAGAGCAATAATAAATACACTTACCTGAAATGTTTCGGTGGTTTGATAGAACAAACTGCAGTGTGAAAACCGCAATGCAACAAACATAATGAAGTTCTCAGATGCACTTCTTCCTATTATATGATCATAGGGGAAGTGAAAATACCACACAGAAATTAAAAACGAACTGAAGTGATGTTCCCAACGCGCACACTATTTCTCAGTGCTTGCCACCCACGCCACTCGCGAAAGCGATACGTTTACCAGCGAATACCTGCATCTGTCCGTATGGTATCCTTATCACAGGGTAAGGTACCAATGTTCTAAGTCCACTAGGACTTCTCTGCTCCACGAGAAATGCCAAGACGAAGGCATTTAAACAAGCAATAGAAACGGCCTATAATTATTTCCCGAAATTTCGACAGTACAATTCTGTCTTTCGATGTATGACTAACTCCAAAGAACTATTGTAATTTTAATCAGATAATATCATGTGAAAGGATTACAAAATACAAAAATTAGTTAGTATTAATTACTTTTTCAAATATCATAAAATTGTTTTTCTAGGCAGAACCAAGTGCCTCTGTTTCACGTGAGCCTTGAATTTATAAATCAAATTTTAAAGCGGAATTACTATTCCTTTTAAGAGACAAAATACTTCTTATTATTACTTTTCTGAATTGGAAAAAAACAAACAAAAAAAAAAGATTACTTACACTCAACTTAAATAACGCGGGAATCAACTATTTTATACCTTTACGAAGTTACATTGAACACATACAGCCAGGAT
Source organism: Mastigoproctus giganteus (assembly GCF_048544385.1). NCBI lineage: Eukaryota > Metazoa > Arthropoda > Arachnida > Uropygi > Thelyphonidae > Mastigoproctus > Mastigoproctus giganteus. Next base: position 71,354,119 of record NC_143584.1, on the reverse strand, counting down.
CTTTGGACGAGATTAATTTTTAGAGGAATTGCTTTATAAGGCGTTTTTGTGTCAACTGCATAAATGTTTTAAACATCCCTTCATACTGAATATTTTTCCAAAAAAAAAAAAAAAAAAAAAAACAATAACCACAAGAGCGCAGTAGAAAACAGAGGGGAAAGGACCAAAACTAATGAGCAGGGATTCTTCTTAAAAAGTAGAGATGAGACCCTCCGTATAAAAAGCACTTTTAAAAGTACAGATGGAAACCCCCCCCCAAACTACCCCCAGTCGTACAATGCGAGATCTGCTGGACTTTCTGCACCAGTAGAGGCAATTATTATAGCAAAAGCCAATTAGTCTATCATTGTTCGATCTAATTTATTAATTCAATTGCAAGGATTATGGAGACTAGTATTCGAACAAATGTATAACTTTTTTGTTTTTAAACTAACCTAGGGAATGACGATCGCAGTTCTTCTGTTAAGAATACATCCACTTTGATGAATTTTCTGATTTTTCGGTGCCAGCTCCAGGGAGGCCCTCATTACGGATTTTCAGATTTACATCGTCTGTACTTCTTATTTATTAATTTTTTTTACCGACCTTTATTAAAGCCTCACTGAATGCTTTTTGAGAGGCTGTGCAATTACTTTGGCAGAATTGTGAGTTGCACTTAGTTCTAGAGTTCAGCAGTCTATTAGACTATTCACGCCCATCGTTGTAAAGTAACAAATACGGCCCCAGTCCCCTCTCCCTCTCTCTCTCTCTCTCTCTGAATTTTTTTTTTTTTTTTTTAGCATAAGCCTCAGGCTACCTTGCACCATATAGCTAATAATAATAATACTATCTATTAATCTGTCCGATCGTTTCTTTAAATTTATTCGATCTACCCATTTCAACACCACCAGATGAAAGTTCCCAACAATCAATCAATCTCTGACTGAGAGCAATTAAGCACAGACAACTGCTTAGGGTTCTGAAATTAAATTAAATACATTTCCTGTTTGTACTCCTGAACGGCCACATCACTTTAGGAGAGAAAATATTTACATTCTTTTGTGGTACCCATTCTGAGACACATATTTTAATATTCTCTAGTGGGGCAAAGACAACTTAATTTTAATCTTTCTAAAACTAGGTCCTGCCTTATAGCTGGCAAAAAAAAAAAGGGTTCTTCTGCTCCTATGCTCGTCTTCGACGACACTCAGATTCCTAAACTCTATCACATATCTCCATATCTCTATTAGAGATCACCACCCCGACTTCTTATCTCTCTTGGCATAAGCACATCACAAATATTGCTTCCTCTGCATCTAAAAAATTTGGTTTTCTTTTTCGCTCCCGGCGTTACTTTCTTCTAAACAGCTTACTTTTTTTTTTCTAAACAGCAGGGGGGGGGGTTAAACCTCTAGTTCTCGAATTCCTAAAGATTTCCGCGGAGTTGGGGGAACCCCCCAAGCAGCATTACAATTAACACTATGTCCTTCGTAATCTTCACAGATTGGCCCCTTTCCGGGGGAAAAGAACAGCTATTCATAAGGGAAGAAGGAAATTACAAAGCATTCACAAAATTCACGCAGAAAATATCCGAATTGTGTAAATCTATTTAAAGAAGGGCAATTCAGCCCCTAAGCAGTTAACCAGTAATAAATAGCCCAAAATTCCCATGTCTCCACCATAATATCAAAGGTGTGAAAAATATCAAAGATGTTCAGTTAAAGATGTTCACTTTAAAAAACTGTCAGGATAGCTGTATTCAGCGCCCTGACAGTAACCCGATAAGACTAAACCAGATTGACCAGGGTACTCCTCAGGACTATAATAAATAATAAATTTTCTGTTTATACTCCGGGACGACCAAACGGTCAGAGGAGTTCACAAGATAGATAGAATACAAGAAACAGCACCGTATTCAGTAGTCACGGGCTTGAACCCCGGTCACTCAAGGCACGTGTACTTATGTACCCGCGCGCCTGACCACTAGGCTACGGCGGGACTAACCTCCCATGTATTAGTTCTCTCTTCCGAAACCTGCCCACACCAAATAAGTAACCATGTAGGGGCAGCCAGGTGAGCAAATTAGCTGAAAAATATTAGTAAGCCTGGCCAGAGCAGAGCCAACACATCGTAAATGTCCATCTGCTGACCTGCCGCCCGGCTACTCGTGTCGTGGACGGAAGCTAGGAGATGCCTTTCTTGGTGATCGCGCCTCCCAGTAACTAAGTAACTAAGACGAACAACACAAACAGACCAACATTACTCACAGTACCTAACACAACTCACACTCATCTGGCTTTGCAGTTTTGCATCTCCACAGTGCCACTAAGTGCGGTTTTGTGTGAAACCCCTGGCACCGCGTAACAGACACACTACGTCCACACTTATGATCCACCTTTTCCGTAAAGCTGCTGCTGCTATTCTAGGACTCGAGCATGTTTGACTCGGACTTGATCTGGCCCTCAGCTCAAGTCCGAGCCCCTGGCCTTCAATACACCTTGTACTGGTCGTCAATTGTTGTTCCAAAAAATATCAAAGATATTCAGTTAAATTCAGGTCTGAACTCTGAGCTGGATATTGCAGTTTCACCAGATTACAGTCCTCAAAATCACTGTCCTGACTGTGCTTTGTGACACTGAACGTTATTATGCTAAAACAAATAAGTTCCTGCTCCAAATAACTTCCGCAATGCAGGTAAATCAAAATTACTCATAATGTAGAATAAAAAAAAAAATTACTCATAATTACTCATAATGTAGAATAAAAAAAAAATAAAAAAAAATGTTCTTGGTTATACTCCGGCACCAGGTCAGTGGAGTTTACAATAATAGATAGCTGCATTCAAGGTTTCATCGATGGAAACTAATGGACCAACTCCGAACCACTTAAAACAGGACTATGCCACTAAAATTTCATTGTTGACGCCATACGTGTTCTCTGGGCATACGCCACACCCAAATGCACCTAGACTGTGCAGCACGATTAATTACCCCACACACGTTCTATCACCTCTGTGACGTTCAATGCTTTTTTTTTGTGTGTGTGTGTTTCATTACAAAACCGACAGACGGAAGCGCTGAAATCTATGTACAGACAAACATACTGAAATTGACTAATCGACATGCCAAAATACGCCACAAATACATACACTCGTTCTGTGACGACAATGATGGGAAAGAGCTTCGGCTTATGAGCAACTGCGTGACCATGGTACCCCCATCGCAAACAGGGGAATTCATTTCACTGTAACTTATTGCAACAGATAAACCAGCACAAACAGTTGTGTAAAAGCCAATTGTTATGCGTACATAAATCGTTATGTACCAGTATCGCGTTATCTCAGGACCAGATAGTTCCAATTATTAAACCTCCAAACAAAAATTAAAAACCTAGCCAGAAGTCACCGAACAAGTGTAAAACCTGGATGGATAATAATCCTATACATAGTTGCAATTCCAGTTTGGTGAATTTAATCTAGGATGGATTTCTTTGAGTGGGCAGAGCTAACTGAGCAGCCGTACTGAAACCGACTAAGTGGAAAACCAATATACACCACAATTGAAGGAATGAGAATATGGTAATCTTAAAATTAGTTTTATTGCTTTAAGTAGGCGATCATTTATGCAAGGTCTGGACCTCAAATACTTTTTCAGTGCATTTGCACGTTAAGTTCATCTTATCCAGAGTAATAGTGCCCGCAATCGATATATATTCGTAAGTATATCGTGATATATCAGCTGCACAAACCAGAGTTTCCTGTGGTATTACGATACAAAATTTAGATTTCTTGGTAAAGTCAGGGAATGTAGTAAACACGTCACAGCGCATACTAGTCTCATATCTTATCAACTATCGAGATCTTCCAGGATTCCTCTGTTAACTAATGATTCGAATATCTCGATCAACTGTTCTCTTGGTATGACTAATCTTTTTGCTACCCATTTTTCGAAACTTTGTTCTCCTGAATGTTCTATTCCCTGTTAACCATTATAATATAATACTAAGGACTGTTTTGATAGATTAATTCTCACTGATAATGATGTCCAATCAGCCATTTCTCGGCTTAGAGATTTCACTGTCTTTTTTTTTCTACTTTTCTTCAAAAAAAAAAAAAAAAAAAAAAAAGGTAGTTCGTCCCCAGCTCCAATTCTTATCTGCTCTACCTTCCTCAACTCCCAATGTCTCCTATTCATCTAGTTGCATCTCCTCTGTTGAGTTGTGTGCTGCCAAGAGTTTCAGCTTGGACTATATGCTGATTTAGTGATCATATAAGCTTGGTGGATTGCTGATGATGGGTGGTTTTATCTGGCCTTGCTGCTAACAATGTTTACAGCAAGTAAAATATATAAAATATATATAAATCTCTTCAATTACTGTCTTCTTCACGGTTGTTACCCTTCAACGTTAAAAGAAGCCTATAATACAGGGTGAGAAAGCTATGCCTAATAACTACCAACCTATTACTGTACTGAATACAACTGAGAAAATTTTTGAACTCCGACTTTATAAATATCTTAGTTCCTACCTTTACAATTTTGTACTCGGCTAAGGCTACGTAGCCGAGTGGTCAAGCGAGCGGGTGCATAAGTACACGGGCCTTGAGTGACCAGGGTTCAAGCCCGTGACTGCTAAATACGGTGTTTCTTGTATTCTGTCTATCTTGTGAACTCCTCTGACCGTTTGGTCGTCCCGGAGTATAAACAGAAAATTTATTTATTTTATTTTATCAATAATCATCAATATGCTTTTCTTCCCAGGAAATCAACTGTTTCAAATCTGACCTTTTCTCTTACTTCCTCAAACTAATTTAGACAAATGAAATCAAATTGATTCGCTTTTCCTTGATATTTCACTCTGTCCACATCGATCTTCTGCTATTCAAGCTTTCATCTTATGGTCTACGATCCCCTTTACTAGGTTTGCTTGATTCACTGCCTAGAAATCGTAAACTGCCCGTAATAACTGATGGTACTTCATTAAGTTTCCTTCATCCGTTTACTGTTTTACAAGATGTTCCTCAAGGCTCAACCTTGAGTCCGCTCTTCTTTATTGTTTACATTAATGATCTGTCAACTCTATTTAAGTCCGTTAATGCGGAGTGGCAATTCTATGCAGATGATATGAACGTTACAAAGTTATTTATTCTTCAACTGACAGTCCTGTCTTGATTCCTTTTCACTCTGGCTCAATAAAAATAACTTGTTTCTAAACCCATTAAAATGTAAATTATGTCACTTTCGCTCGAATCGTGCAGTTATACCTGCTGTCTTTACTGATTATTATATTGGAAAGTCTAATTGCAAGTACTGATACAATCAAGGACTTAGGTGTCCAATTTCAATCTGATCTTCATTCCTCTTCCCCGTTGATGACTTAGTATCTCAGACTTCCAAACTTCTTGGATTAATTAAGCTTCTTCCTCGATTTTCAAGAGTGACAAAGTTAATTCTTCTCTACGAGTAGTTTATACCTCCCATTTTTGATTATTGCGATATTATCTGGTCCCCACAACTGGAATATCTTTCTCACAGACTTGAGAGAATTGAAATTAAATTCATTAAAAATAAAAAATAAATTTTCTGTTTATACTCCGGGACGACCAAACGGTCAGAGGAGTTCACAAGATAGACAGAATACAAGAAACAGCACCGTATTCGCTTTCGAAATCGCCTTGCCTTTCACCGTCGAAACTGTGGAGCTCTTTGTCCTCGCCTCAGAATCGTTCCTCTTCACTCCAGACAACAACTCCATGGGCTTCTTTTCGGCTACAATATCATAAACTCTATTATCGATTCTACATCTCTTCTTGAACAAAGATCTTTCACTATACCCTGCTTGAATTCTTGTTATAAAACTAAAATTTCTCATTACTTGCCGTCCCTCGTACTCAACACTTACTTGGAAGTCCTCTGTTCCGTTTCCTTCGGGTATTGGATAATCACAATACTGTTTTTTTATTATTATTTTACACTGAAACCGTCTATATACAAGAAATTACTGTTTTGTTAATCCAAATTTTGTATACATTTTAATACTAGTGACTGTTCTGTATTGATTCTCTGTAATTCTTACCATTATCTAGGGTCTGCGTGTCCTGTGGATGAGAAGTTTGCAAATAAATAAATCTGCTGTTCTTTTTTAATCATATTAACAGCGGCAATAAGTTCTTTCTTAATCATATTAACTGCCTTGTAGTAAAGCAGATAAACCTTATTACATGCCTATAATTCATCAAGGATTATGCTATAATAAGATTTCTTTACTAAATCACTTTATACACTTTATATTTGATTTATGACAATGAAGAGTTCGAAAAATAAAGTAGATTCCAGATTCATCGATTAATACGAATGACCAGTTATCCTCTTTAAACTGTGTTTTCTCTTATACGTGAACAAGGAAAACTAATGATTAGTATACGAGAAAAAGTGAGTTTGCTTTAACTAAAAATAAGGTCAAAATAAGGATTAAAAACATTTGCTTTTCTGTAATGAATTTCTCTCAATAAAGATGTTCACGTTAATTTGATATACTGTAATAGAAATACTGTGTTTAAAACAGAGTTTTCGTTATTTCATCATTAACAAGGGACCACAATTCGCAAATATTATTATTAGGTTTTCTTTTCAGTAGTGAAAAATTAAAATCTAGTACCATTTCTCATCTTGAAGATAAGCAAAAGTCGCGCATTTGCAAAAATCGTATGCGAAAAATTGCTTTATCACTGCAGTACTGGTTATCCATAAAGACGTTTTATTTCCAATTTTTTTCCTATATTTAATGTCATTAAAACTAAAGGAACCATACCAAAGTACTTGAATGGTAAAGTTCATAATTAACATTTTAACAACAAAGCATTTGTAAGCTTGTAGCAAATTTACTTTGCTTTTTTAGGCTAAATAGACAAAAAATGTTTTTGCAATAGAGCGCCTCTACCGATAATATTATTAAATAATAATTGTAATGGTGGATTTATTTTTATAAGTAATAATAGAGTTCAGTTGTCTATTTCATTAATACAATCTTAATACGGTACTGATTCCTAAATATTGCATTCCCTAAAATGAAAAATTTTTCCTAAATTGAACTGAAAATACCAATTAAATCAACCGGAAAACAACACGGACTACAGTATTCCACTTTAAGACCAGTTTTCGGTGGCGTCACAGTATCAGGTCCCGTGAAGTTGAAATACTCATTACAAAAATGGAATAAAAACTAAAAATAAATAAAAAGAGAGGAATACACAGTGACATGTCATCAGGAAACACCTATTTTATGCATTGCCTTCCGATAATACAGTCGCTACGTGTTCCCTTCCCTTCATTTGGAAAAATCGTTCCCTGACCTCAGAGAAAATTTATTAGCATGACATTCCTGAAAGTTTTTTTTTTTTTTTTTTTTTTATGAAAACCCAAACATGAGTGGTATTAGAACCTATAGTACTTAGTACCGTGCATGGGTTGAAGGTTGAGAAGATGAAAGAAGGTATTTGTTTACAATAGACGAACTTCTGTCAATTGTAATTTTCAGGAAATATGCATGAAGGAAGGTTGTTCCAGAAAACGAAAGCTGGCTGAATGAATGAATGAGGAAGAAGAAAAGTTGCTTCTGGGAGTTTGAAGTTGGACAGTAAAAGGACGTTGACTGGTTTAGAAGAGAGAGCGGGGATTATAGAAGCCAATTCAGAAGAACAGTACCCAAGGAAGTATCTATAGAAGAGGAATGCAGCAGAAACATAACGTTTCTGAAATAAAGGGTGGAGAAACTCTGTTGGAGATGAGGCATTAATTAACCTAACTGCCCTCTTTCGAATGGAATCGAGAAGCCTGAGAGGTTTTGGGGGCACCGCCCACATGTGGGTACAATATTCCATGATAGGGCGAATTGGAAATTGGCCCTATCATGAAATATGAACAGAATGAACAGCTGTTTGGAAGAAAAATAACTTGGGGAGCAAAAGAGAAAAGCCCAGTTTTATAGGTGCAGAGGAAGAAATATCTGTATCTTCTTATGCCAAGAGAGATTAGAAATCAGGGTAATCTCAACATGTATATATATATATATATATATCTTGCCTAGAAATCAGAATGTCATCGAAGGTAAGCATAGAAGCAAAAGAATCCGTTTTGCACGATATAAGACAGGACTGAGTTTTAGAAGGATAGAATCAACTAAGTTATCTTTGCCCCACTGGAGAGCATTTAAGGAATTGGTAGTGGATATTCGAGAAGTTGAAGCTGTTTGTGCAGGGCAAGGTTTCTCAAACTGGAAGGTGGAATGCAATGTGCTATCGTCAGGAAAACTAGGGATAGGATTTCCGGTCAATGGAAGAAGATCATTAATATACAAGAAAATAGTGGGAGAAAGAACTGAACCTTGGGGAACACCAGCATGCATTAGTGGAGAAGTTAGAAGGCACAGAGCCATCTACCATCACCCGCAGTGAGCGGTTAAAGAGAAAACTGGATACCCAATTACAAAAGATAGTACATTTTGGTTCTAGGCTGTGTGTGGTTTCTACTGGGCAGTCGAATCTGTCATAACTAGTAATCTGATATATTACCAGCTATTATTATAAGAAATAATCTTGAGTAATTTAGGGCAAAAGCCTCATGCTACGAGAGTTATAAAACCTTGTACAAGCAGGGTACGGCCTCACTGAGTGAGTATTAATGAGCAAACTAGGGTTTCTACTTAGTGCATCGATCTCTTATTATGATTTGGAATGGGTGTACATCGTGGTCTTTCCCAGATTTCAGACCACGGTTTAGATCCTAGTCCGGAAAAAGTGCACTGATCAATGCACTAAGTTCATAATAATAAGTAGCAAACCTAGTTTGTTCATTGCTACTTATACAATTAGGATATGCCCTACTTGTACTATAAATAATAAGGACTGGATGCTGATACCAATCAAATTCTTTAACAGGCTCTTCATCAGTTACTGAAGGACAATCCGACTTCAAATCACTGAGGAGCAACATTGTATCTTTGGAACTTTAATCGCAGGCTGCATTATAAAACTTTTTTTTTTTTTTTTTCACACCCAAATATACCAATACGACTCCTCTGACCTTATGTGGTCATCTCGGTGTATAAACATAAAATTTATTTATTATTTAAATATCTTACCGGCAGTGATTAGATTTATGAATCACATGCATAATTACATCCACCTTGAATTTAAATATAATATACTGTAATATTAAATAACAGAATTTGAAATATTAATGTATTTGCTTTTAACAAAAAAGTCAAGTGCATAAAAAGTCACAAATATCAAAACGTCTAATAAAGCGCCGTTTATGCCCGTACACAAGTACTTTTTAGCAAGTGTTCAACAAGATTGGCTACCTTTCTTAACAATCATGCGAAACAAACCGTCCAGACACCTTGATCCGTCGGTTCCACCGCGATGGCAGATCTCCGGCATAGCAGTTTCGCCACTGAAGTTTCCGAGACAAAAGGTCGCATTTCAGTGGTAACCAGAACAGGAGAGTGGGGGTTGGCAACGTTTCAGAACAGAGACAAAGATTCCTGCTGCCATGGAACCCACGGTTAACGTCAACACCCCCCATCCTGCAGACAGCTTTCCACGGGATCCCTCCGAATCATTTCCTGGGTACCCCTTTGACGGATCCCCAGCTAGCGCCTTACACACCTGTACATAAATCCCCCCCCCTCCGTCTGAGGAGTGAAAATAGTACAATAAAGATTTATTCTTCTTGACTGTGCGAGATTCACCTTCGGAGAGATCTAGGGTGTAGCAATGAACGTTTGAAATCTGGAATCTATCTGTACAAGTTTTTTTTTTTTTTTTTTAAAGAAATTGGTGCATACAGTGTGAGTCGGGTTCGCACCACTTTGAAATTCTACGAAATACCAGAACGCATGCAGTCAACTGAGCAACGACTTGATGGGACGATTAAATGAAATTGACTCATGGTGCCAATTTGTGGTAGTCTAGTGATGTCTCCAGCACCAGCAGTTTACATGATGACCGGCGATGAATATGAACAAAAAAATAATAATAATAATAAATAAATCTGTTTATAGTCTGGCACGATCAAAGCTAGAGAATATTTATTTACAGTGAATATATGAATACAAGCATTAACTATGCTTAGCAGTCAAGCTTGAGCTCCAACCATGGTCAACTCAAACGTGTATGATGCTGTAGTTTGGCATTGATCGTAAGGCTACAATTCAAAACCACGTTAATAAAAATAATAATTGAAATACCAAAGATTCTACATAATTGCGGTAATGACTGATAAAATAAATGCTCCTGCAGTAGATTTATTTCACTGAAAACACCAAAGATCTACCATGCTGTGTCTATAGATGTCGTGGTCTCTAATTATTGAAGCGCTTGAATTTTGAGTTAAACTATAGACTATTCGTCTGTGAGCCAAGTGCGACTTATAACGCTGTTTACTAGCTATTTTTTCAATTAAACACTTCTTAATACCCACAAAAAATTATTGGAAAAGACGTGTCCCAGTGTCATTTAAAGGTATGCGTTGTTTATTTTTGTAAAATTTAAAGTTATTTCCAGGGTGAAATTGATTCTCAGCAAGGTCATCGAATCGGAGCACACTACACCCAGATAATCCCTATTAAAAACAAAAAAAAAAAAAAAAATGTGCATGGACTATGCACTAGCTCTATATATTTCACGTCATTTTAACCATTTCATTTTTACTAAAAAACACTGTAATTTAAAAAATATATAATCATAATAGATTGTTCTTGTTTACCACTTTCATTACTAATAATTTGTGGTTCATATTCTGACATTTTAGGAAATAAAAATTGTATTAAAAACTGAAGATGGTGACTTATTTTAATAGAAATTATTTTTGAATATAATGCCAAATGAATGACCTATTGAGGAATCTATCTGCTGAAGAGAATCCTGTTTTGGAATTTTCTATTCCAAAACAGGATTCTGTTCAGCAGATAAGTAGAAAATTATTAGTTTTTAAGACTCCAACGTGTGTATAGAATAACATACAAAAGGGGATTTTATTTTTATTTAATTCAGGTAGTCTGCGAGACGAGTCGTCTGATGGTGACAGACAAGACAAATCAATATGTCTGTCAAAGTAATGGATCAGCAAAAGTCAAAGAAATGGCGTAATTAATTACAAAATACGGTTGTAGGTTGAGACCCCCGCCCCACTTTTCAATAACGTTGTAATTACGCATTACTATTTATCAATCGATAACTATTTGGAACATTTGAAATCTATCCATAATTCAGTGGGTTGTTTTTTTTCCCCCAGTTATTAACTAAACAATAAATAATTATTCTCGATATTCTGGAATTAGTGTATAATGTGTAATATTCTGGAAAAAGTGTATTGCCAATAACAAAACAAATAAGCAGCACGACCAAGAAAATGACAAGTCTATATAAAATTTTTCATATATACTACAACATTTCCTTCTATAAAATAAGCATGAGTACGCATAATATGAATATCTATCATAACCATAATTGTTTATGTAAATTTAAAATGCCGAGAGTTTCTAGGAAAGTTGTGGCAAGCGCATATTTTTAAATATCATCTGACTAATCAGCCTCATTTAAAAATGGCAAGAGCATCTTTGAAATATCATCTGACTAATCATCTCATTTAAAAATAGCAAGAGCATCTTTGAAATATCATCTGACTAATCATCTCATTTAATAAAGGTCAATAAACGCACAATAAGAATGGGACTCACCGTTTTCTAACGGGGGTGGACTCAGAACCCTGGTGAAGCGTTCGGGAGAAAATGAAGAATAAGTACGAAATCGATCACTTAAAACATTTCCAAAGTCGGGAGATTGGGGCATCCCAAAAGGAGCATAATCTGCCGGGGCAGGTGATTGTCCTATATTACTAACAGGAGAAATGTGTGGAGGTGGAGGCGGCGGTGGTGGCAAGGAATACGACCGGCTACCCTCGTAGCGACAACTGTTCAGTATCATCTCCGAGTCCGTGAAGGTCGGGTTTTTCATGAATACTGCTGTCTTGTCTAAAGATATTTACTTAGGTGCGATTTAAGAAAATGATCTATTTTCCAGTGAAGTTCGAAGAGCTTTACAATGACAGCACCAAGTAACTAATTACAGGTCCTATCGGAAAATGACCCAGTTCACGGCATTTATACCGGTGAATGACCAATTCTACGTCAGCACACACAAATAGCCAATCGGTGATAAGCAGGTACACCTATCCCTCCCCCACCCTCACTTTCCTTTATAGTCAACAGTGAGCGAAATCCCAAGGGTGCCGGCTAAGCGGGTGACAAACCTATTTACTGCGTGGCAATGTAGATAGCATAAGAACACGCGCACGCGCTTAAGCCCACAAAAGCTTCCAAACAACACACAAAGGAATGCTGAATCCCCTTGATACAAAGGCGCTATTCGGTGATTTTGAAATTATCCACTGCTGTAAAAAGCGTCTAGTCCACTTCACAGTAAGACAAACTTCTGAAACGAAACTAAATTACCTGATACCCAAGTCAGAAGTATTAAAAATGCTCACATCAGTCTGTTACGTCACAGAGTACTGAACGTGCATTCTGACACCGCCACATAATAAGCAGCACGCCCAGGTTCGTTCCACAGCACCAATCGTAAGTGGAGCAAACCCCAGAACACCTCCCGCCACCATAATTACATTTTACCTGGCATATCCGCGTCTCGACCTCGAAACAGGTACGTGTGTTGAGGGAAATTAGAAACATCCCACAAAGAAACATTTTACCATTAACAGTGGCTTTACACTGGGATACTCCATACGTTTCATAGCTCCCCCACGCCATCCCCACACATTTAGCATGTGTTCTGTACAAAACCGGAAAATCTTTTCAGCTTTGTTGCAAACAAGATTCCTGTAATAAGCTTCACTGAACAAACAATGGTGAATGACTCACCAGAAGCACGTTCATTTTCAGGCACAATTTATAAAAGGTTAAAACTACATCTTACTTTTAACTCCATAAGTTTACATTTAAGTTAGTTTAAACATACGTAAACTTTTAACGTATGTTTACACTAACCGAAACGTAAATCGACGAATTTAATTTTCGCAGACCCCCACTACAATCTACAGCAATATTCCTCTACATTTTTTTTTTTTTTACAAAGTACACCCCCGCCCCTTTACAAAAATTAAAATAAAAGTATACTCACAATTCTACGTACATTTTTCTTCATTAATCCCAAATTTGTTTAAACTTAAATAAACTTAATTTTTTAATCACCATAATAGTAATTAACAATTATACTTGTTGTTTAATCAACTTAATCGTAACCTCTATGGCTTTCAATGCAAAAGGATTACGACTGAGTTGATTAAAGAAGAAAAATTAATTAGAATTTTTCTTGTTCGTTTGAAAAAATTGCCTAGGGAAATAAATTTGCATCGTAAATAGTGCGAATAGCATAAACAAGACAAAAAAAAAAAAAAAAAACATAAAATAAGTCCATTTTTACATTACAAATATATTTAAGTGCTAAATCGCACACCCCTACTAATGTATGAGGTGAGATTTACACCTCCAACTGTTATGAGAGGGGTGGGGGGATCTTGTCTCCGCCAACAATTTATTTGCCAGGAGGCTGTCAACTAGTCAGAAGTGATCAATAACATTAAAGAAAAACTGTAGTTAATTTGAATGCGAAATTTGAACTTTATATGAAATCAAATGCTCAAACCTATATGGCGGCCACAAAGTACCGATACCCCAATATATATATATATATAATTAGCCAATATCAAATATACTACACGTATTCACCTAAGGTTTATATATTTTTATTTTAAGATTATATATTTTTATTTTCTTTTGCAAATCAGGTAGTACAGCATTGGATGTTTTATATTTTCAGATATAACAATGGCTGACCAGAGTAATTACACTATTGGAGAACGTGTTGTTGGGTGCATAACAGGGGAAGAACTAAAAAAGAGAGTGAAAGAGCCGCGACCTGGTTTCCAGCGGCGATTTCAACGAAATCCTACAACAAAACAAACATTTCTGCAGTGGAAGAAGAAAATTCTTTAGCACAGGAAGTGTAAAGGATAAACCAAGAAGAGGCAGACCTTCAAGGGGACAACAGTACAGAAAAGTTAAGGAATCTGTTGTGAAATCACTAATGAAATCAATGCGTAAAAGTGCATCGGAACTTGGAATCCCCCGGTTGACAATGCAAAAACATACGAAAATTGACTTAAAATTGCATGCATGTCGTCCTATGTTTGTTCAAGAATTATCTGAAAGTGACTTATTTCGGAGGAAGAATGCATATTCCAGTTTACTCCAAACTTTCAACACAATTCCAAAGCGTGGTAAAGTCAATTTAAGCAATGAATATGCCATATATCAGAGTTTCCGGTCACGAAATGTGTTGCTTTGGTCGAAGGAAAACTCACTTTTACGGAAAATTAGAACCCCACCCCATGTCATGATATGGGCCGGCATGGACAGTAAACGGTTGTTCGGAACTTAATTTTTTGATGATGTAGTTAATCATGACCGATAACTGGACAAGTTAAGGAACTGGTTTGAACCCCATTTGAATAACCTCGGAATCAGAGGAATGCTGATTTCAACACGATGGAGAGCCAGCAATACTATGCCATCGCAGTACGCGAATATCTCAACGAGGTCTTAGCAAGATTACCTGTGTTTCCGGCTGCCTCGAAGCCCTGACCTATCAACATGCAAAAATTTATTATGGAGATTCATAAATGATATTGTTGCACAATGTTATAATACAAGCAATGAGCTCAAAGAAGCTGTAAGATTCGCTTTCAAACATCGCACTCCCCAAATGATACGAAGTATATCCCACCGAACTTGGCGGCGAATGAAAGTGATGGGGAATGATCCAGTGGATTATATTATTAAACCTGTTTTTTATATTATAGGACTGCCAAATAATTTGAATTTACCAATTTCAAATAGGAGTAACGAGACTTTGTAGCCACTGTCTGGATTAATTTAGGTTTTAAACTACTGAAGACCACAATTAAATCATTTCTGAAAACAGAGGGTTTCTTCATTTGGTTTTTAATTCTGTCATAGAAGAAAAACCTGCCTCATAAATAGGCTAATGCGAATGGGAGGAATTCTGTGAGGATCATGTTACTCAGTTGTTTATATTCACCCTTTATTTTCAGCGGAAAAATTTCCAAGTCTGCCTTGCATCTGAAGGTTAAAAACGCTACAATTATTTAGTGTTTAAAATATAAAGATAATGAGCTGTAAAACTAAAAGCAAATTTAATTTTCTCAAATTTTCAGTTGTGCTGTGTACCCTTAGAATCAACCGAAAGAGCAAGCTGGCTTTAGGATAGGATTCTCAACTATGAATCACCTTCACGTAATGTCACAGCTAATGGGATAGGATTCTCAACTATGAATCACCTTCACGTAATGTCACAGCTAATGGAGAAAGCAAATGAATAAAAAACACCATTATGCCTGGCATTTGTGGATTATGAAAAGGCATTTGACTCCATACAGCATAAGGCAATGTTTCAGGCACTGGAAAGATAAGGCATAGATACCCCATATATTATGATTTTGAATAAAATATATGAGAATGCTATCTCCTTTATTAGACTAGACAAAGACAGTAGCAAATTTAAAATTGAGAAAGGAGTTCGACAAGGGTAGACAATATCTCCGAAGTGGTTTACTGCTGCCCTTGAGGAAGCTTTCAGAAGATTAGACTGGTCGCAGAAAGGAGTCAATGTGAATGGAGAGTACCTAAACCGTTTACGATTTGCAGATGACATTGTGGTCATAAGCCACGATCCCAAAGAATTAGAGGAAAATCTTAATCAGTTATGCAGAGTTAGTAAGGATTTTGGATTAAAAAAGAATATGGCTAAAACAAAAGTAATGATGATCAAGTATTCCACAGAAAGGGATATAATGATTGAAAGAGCAGTAAATGTGAAGTCATATACTTATCTCGGACAAGTCATTAGCCGTAATAATGCTAAATGGCTGGAAGTCAAGAAAATAATAAATTTTGGATGGATAACATTCAGGAAATATAGTACATAATGAGGAGCAATATCCCAATTTGTCTGAAACATAAAACAATGAACCAATATATACTCCCCACCATGACTTATGGAAGTTAAATTTGGGCACTCACCAAAAGAATGGAAGAGAAGCTGAGAACTACACAGCGAAGAATAGAACGAATTATATTGGGAATCAGACTGTTAGATAAGAAGAGAAACACATGGATTTGGCAGCAAACTCAAGTAAAGGATATTCTTATCAAAACTAAACTAAATAACTAAAATGGTCTTAGGTAGGGCACATAGCTCGAAGACATGATGACAGATGGACTAAGAAAATAACAGAATGGTACTCAAGGAGCTAGGAGAAAACCTGGAAGACAACAATGGAGATGGACAGATGAAATTCATGAGTTTGTGGGTAGTAAATAGATGGCCATTGCACAAAACAAAGTATTCAAAGTTTTGAGGGCTCCAGGGTTCCCCCTATGCACAAAAGAGAAGGAACTGGAAAGTTGCTGGAGAGGCCTTCATCCTGCAGTGGATTGAAAATGGCTGATGATGATGATCCTTAAGGTACGACAGCGCAATAATGGCAGTTTATAACTAACGGTGCGCATGCCACCGATTGAGACATTGATTAGAAATATTCAAAAATTGGTTGGGTGTCCCTGAAAAGTACTAAAGAAATTGTAACAAAATTAACAGACCGGTGTATCCTATTTCATTCATTTATTTTTGTATTAAACATATATACATAAAATATAGGTAGATAAAAAAGCTGAAAGAAACAAAATATTAAAAAATAAAAGAACAGCACTTAGTAAACAGTTACACACTGATGATAACTGGTAAAATAAATTTTTATGATAAATTATTGGTGTATCCCTCTCATGATACTGGAGGTGTAAAGCACCCCCCGCCCAACCCACACTACTGTAAGCACCTAGAAATATCATATTAGCAAACTCCTTATAGTAATAAAACATATACACGCATACATATAAGTACGAATAACACAAAACAATGAATGGCACAATGGTAAAAGCGGAAATAAGATAAAAACGGAGCAGCATAGTAAAATTTTAACAATACAATTTAGAAATACAAACGAGGCATAGAGCTGCCAAAATTATTATAAAACCTAAAAGAAATAAATTTAAAAGCAACTGAGGAGACTAGCTAAACACCGAAAAAAAAAAAAAAAAAAGAGAGAGAGAGAGAGAGAGAGAGAGAGAGAGAGAAAGAAAAAAAGTGAAAATTAGTAATATTTCAATATTTTACACTGCGATAGCCTCCTATCTATTGGATTCTATTTATTCCAATATTATGCTTATCAAATACACAATTTACTTGAATTATACAGACAGAATATGAATGAGCAAAACGGATAAGCATGTGCCTGTCATTTTGATTGTATATCTCACATTTGTATTATACAGTAATTTAAATTTATTATTACTTACATTGGTCTTGAGATGCAATGTGTACATCAACAGTTCCATGACATACCCTGGATCACATAAATAGATATAATAAAGAACAACTACTATTAAGAAACGTGCCATGCTATAATTTTTTTCCTCTCCTAAAGCCAACACCAAATCAGAAACTAACTACTACATTGGATCCACACCTATTCAAAAAGCTCAAGAGGTAAAGGATCTAAGAATGGCTACAGCTCCTGCAAATTTGACATGCGTATCCTTCACATTCAGTCAAGCCTACAAAAAAGTGAATGGATTCATCAAGAGAAATAAACATCATTTGAAAGATTTTAGACATCCTGTCCTGCTGCGTAAAGCTATTGTTCTACTCCCAACTTGATAATACCTCTTATTCCCCCATACAAGGTCTACTCAAACAAAACTGAAGCAGTGCAGTGAAACTTCATCCAATATACCTGATAATCAGAAATCCTCTTTTTGTCACTCTAATTACTATAAGTTCTCTGCGCCTACTTTTAACTTTTACCATTAGATGTCCGAAGAACGCGAACAGATAACCAAGTACTGAAACTAACTACTACATTGGATCCAATGTAGTAGTTAGTTTCTGATTTGGTGTTGGCTCTAGGAGAGGAAAAAAATTACAGCATGGCACGTTTCTTAATAGTAGTGCCTAGCAATGCGCCTGTTACATGTTCCTTTATTATATTTATTTATGTGATCCAGGGTATGCCATGGAACTGTTGATGTACACATTATTTTTTTTTATTATTATTTATTTATTTTTTTTTTTTTTTTTGGCTGGTGAAGCATAAGACATAGGTTTCCTTGCACCATGTGGCCATTGCTTATACTAATACTAAATACCTTACAAGATATTCTCAATTTAATCCAATTCTAGGGCTATTAGGAGTACAGATTTCAATGTCAAGCGAAATTCGGAATATAATAATAGCGAAATTCGGAAATTCAATCCTAGTCATCTGGATGAATCGACTCAGTCGAGTTATTGTAGAAAAGGAACACTAATAATCTGTCTCTTCCAGATACACTAACCTACAAAAAGTATCCGGACACTCCTCTTTAAAAAAAAATGTTCTTGTTTATACTCCGGCACGACCACTAAATCAGTGGAGTTTACAATAAATCAATCAATACATGTTGATAATACAAGCTTCAACCCCGGTCCATCCAAGGAGCGTGTGCCACTGCACTCGCGCTCCTGACCACTCGGCTACGTCAGGCCTAGTCCATTGGACCTTCCCCAGCTAAATAAGTGACTCAGATTGGTATACTGTATATGGAAAGCGCATTAGCCACACAAATTAATTGTTCTCGTCATGGCATGTAGAAAGGAATCTTGGTTTCATGGAAGAGCGGCAGCACATATGTCAAAGTCACCAACCGCAATCGGCGGCCTCGCCTTGTATAGTGCAACGCCATAATTGGCCCACAGAGCAGCGAAAATCGGTTTTATGGAAGTAACAAATCTCGCTGCACCCTATTCCGATCAGATGGGCGGGTGTGAAGGATGCTTGAAAAAAAAAAAAAAAAAAGTCTGTTGCCGAAGTGCACTGTGCCAGCTGTTATTTTTGTTATTGTTGGTTTTTAGCAGCATTAGCAACTAAGGCCATATTGCTTCTGGGATATGTGGTGGTCATTCCCTGACCTTTCCGCATCCTCCGTATTTGGTGGTCACGGGCTCAAATCCCGGTCTAATCAAGAAGCGTGTGCAACGCACTGTTGCTCCTACCCAACTGGCTACGGAGGCGCCACTGTGCCAGCAATAAAGTTCGGAGGAGCTGTGGGTTATAGTGACCCATTAACTAAGGCGCCTACTTTAGCATTTTGTACAGCTTCATGCTCCCTATAATGTGGTAATTCTTTGATACAGACCTGTTTGTTTCAACAGGAAAGTGAACCCTGCCATACAGCCGGTGAATTTCGAGAATAGTTGATGGAGATATGAATGTACAAAGTTAGAGTGGCCGCACAGAGTTCGATTTCAACCCTATGGAATACCTATAGGATGAAACTGAACCTCGGATGAAGGCCAGACCAACACGTCGGTAGCTCAACTGGTCACTATTCTGCAAGATAAATAAATGTCTGCATCCATAGCAGTCTGCCATTTATTGGTGAAAAGCCTACCCAACAGGATGGAGTGAGTGATAGTGTCGTCAATGTGAAGCGGACGTGAGCCAGAATACATTTTTGTGGAATCATAGCACAGCAGTTGTGATCAGAGAGTTAGAAATTTAAGTGAGTCATTAATTTGAGTCACTGAAGTTTCTAAGAGCTTAAAGAACCAATATGACTTTAATATGACCGCAAGTAACTTTACGGACTGATCTTGGAGCCTTGTACTGAAAGCTAGCATACTGTTCGTGCTGTTGGGAATCAAGTTAGGTATTTCTAAGGACACATCCAGTTTTCTTTTTATTTAATTAATTAATTTAATTTTTTTTTTTTTTTTTTTTTTGGAGGGGGTAAGATTACAGGAAAATAAAACATCCAAAAATATCGTTATAAAAATACATTTAATATTCTTACAATTAATTGGAACATTATTACAATTTAATATTATTTTATCATTACGAATGGGAATAATACATAATTTTCCATTATCTTTCCTCCTCTTCCCTTCTTACACAGATTAACCCTTACATTTTCCATGTACAGTACTCAATCCACATTTTATTTCTACATATATAGATATGTATATATAATTTTTTATTACTAAATTCCAATCGAGAAACATGACTTTGTCAGCCTCTGAATTTGAACGCACTTTTTCTTATTATTATTATTCGCACAATACAGATAAATCCCAGTGTTCGTATTTTATTTCTTCACGCATTTTATTTAATGCATGCAGAAGTAAAAATTTGTAATAAAATTTCAAATTAAATTACGAAGACATAAAAATGCAATACACAGACTGTAAATACTACACATTAAAAAACACAAATATACAAAAATTTTGAAAACGATTAAGCTTCTCTTTTTTTTATATATATTCAAAAGAATATACAAAATGTCATAATATTTAGGTGCATTAGAGCAGCGTTATTCAACCGGGGGTACGCGAGATATTAACAAGAAACAAATATTTTGGAACAATTGAAACGTATTTTTTTATTAACATATGTAGTAATTACACTATTGCCATTATTAAGCTAAGTGATGATTCATCAGAATTGATTTATCCGATTTTTACCTTAAGTGCGTTTTGTGCTGTAGTAAAATATAGTAGACATACATATATGGAGGTACAAAAATAAGAACGTGGTTCTTTGGGGGTTTGTTATTTGGTTTTTAGGAGCATTAGCAACTAAGGCCATATTGCTCCGGGAATATGCGGTGGTCATTCCCTGACCTTTCCACATCCTCCATATTTGGTGGTCACGGGCTCGAACCCCGGTCTAATCAAGAAGCGCGTGCTATGTACTGCTGCTCCTGCCCACCTGTCTCTTTGGGGATACGCGAACAAAAAAGGTTGAGAAACACTGCATTAGAGCGCGCCGTGGACGGCCAGTATTCGAGGTCCAAAAAAGTTCATATGCACACACAAGATATTGTAAATGTAGGTTCCCCTAAACTTGTCAAAATCGAACAATCAATGCTATGTTCTTCGGTTACTGTCTGAAGTTGCAACTACGCAAATCTGAAATATGTATGCGTTAAAGGAATTGTTTTCTTTTTGCCAATTTTGTAGATTTTCGTGTTTTGACAAAGAGGTGCTGATTAATACAGTTCTACTTCAGCAATGCCAGATTTCGCTATTTTATGTTTGAAAAGGATGTTCGATATCAGAACCAAATTTCTAACAAATCGAGTTTGAAACGTTCACAGATTTTTAAGCTTGGGAAGGTGCACGTTACTGGATTTGGTCCTTGGGGCACTGGTGAACCAGCTCTCGATATCAGCCAAAAGACACTTTCGGCGGCTACGGTTCTACTCAATGATTTAAGTCATTAAATTTTGATGACTCGTCAGTCAATTCAACTAGACGATGACTTGATCACTTACTCACTATCCTGTGGCGCTCCACGGCCCTAGGCTAAAAGGCCAGAAGAACAATAGAACCCTGTATTACACAAACAACACACATTTTGTGGCCTTTATTAGAAACTGTATCTCAACACAAGAGAACTGACAGCGGAGTTGTGAGAACCGCCGGTGCCGTTGAACCTCAGCACGTTGTCACTCATTATCCATTATTACAGTAAGGAGAATATCTTCACTTTGCCAATAAGCATGTTATCAACTTCTTCAGGGGATCTCAAAAAGTCTGTGGCAAACATTTTTGTCGTAGTTGAATAGTTCCGTGGTTCCCCCAGATAGCATCATATTCATCAGGAATATATTTTCTCTTTTCCTCCAGTTACATGATATAAAAAAAAAAAAAAAAAAAGAATATTTATTCAATATTATTCTCCATCCCGGACCATTAATTATTGAAATTTATTCATCATGCTGTTAATGCCTGCTTTACTTTCACGTATACTGTAATTGGATGATTGTTGTGTATATTTTGTTGAATAATATATCAGTAATGTCATAGCAAATAATCAGTAATTGTGGACATAACAATTCACGTTTACAATACAGTAAACCCCCGCTATTCGCGGTATCTGTATTCGCGGTTTCGCGTATTCGCGATCGCCGATTTAATATAAAATGAAACCTAAAAAAATGTGAATTTTAAAACGCCGTGAATATTTTCCGCCATAAAAAACATGGGCGTGGCTAAAATTATCTTTCCCAGTCAAAACAGCGCTCAGTGGGTGGGGGAGAGGGGTGAAAAAATCGCGAGCGTGGATGTTTCTCGCTAATCCTTGTTCAGTATGTGTTAGTCATGGAAGGTTTCGTCGTTTGATTTTAATTTATATGTTTATAAATTGAATAAATTTATCAATTTATAAATTGATATGCTTACAAAAATGATAACTCTACCGTTTTGCAGTGTAAAATAGACTTTTTCGAGTGCGTTAACGGAAGAAAGTGACTTTATTGTGGTCCAGTTCTTTCTAACCCCTACAAAAATATGGCTACGAATAAAAAGAGAAATGTGAAAATATCAAAGAAGGTGATGACACTAGCGAATAAAATTGAGTTATTAGACGAAATTTCTAAAGGTGAAAGTGTCTCCTCAGTGGCAAAACATTATAAAATCAATGAGTCAACGGTACGATCAATCAAGAAATCGGAAGAAAATATCTGCCGTAGTGTCCGTGAAACCGCGCTAATTGCTTCAAAAATTTGCTCTGTAACTCTTGATGTTAAATTTAAAAAAATGGAAAAGCTTTAAATCTGTGGATAGAAGACCGAATTCAAAATAAAATTCCGTTAAGTTCACTCATCATTCGTGAAAAGGCAAAACTCCTTTATAAACACTTTAGCGAAACTGGTGATAGCACTGGCGGGATGTTTTTTTTTTGCTAGCAAAGGCGCTGATTTGAAAGATTTGTTTGAAATTTCTAATAAATATTACATTTAATATTAAATTGTTTCTTATTTTCATTTCGATACCTTATGCTTGCATTTCACTATGTACTGTCTATGTACATAGTCATATTATGAAGGTACATATAATACATACATAGGCAAAATTTTAGACTAGTTTTTCTTATATATTTCATAATTTGGAACGGAACCCCTTTATTACTATGGGAGCCATAACTCAGTATTCGCGTTTTCGGTATTCGCGACATTTCTCAGGAACGTAACCCCCGCGAATAGCGAGGGTTTACTGTAATTTCATATTACGCTTTTGATTATTATTCTAGATTTCATACTGGTTTAAATTATAATTTCCTGATCTTTTCAAAATATAATTTGCATATTAAGCGTATATAAATTAATGAATAGCAACTATTTCCCAATGTACGCCGTGCGTTACATTTCAGGCACGTTAACAAATAATAATAATAATTCATGATTTTTAACAACAAAAAGAGCAAAAGAAGTACTTTTATGCGCAAACCGAGAAAACTTCGTTTCTGCCCATTTCCCATTTACGCCTCCAACCAGGGCATAGCAACAAACATAACATGCCGCCGTAGCCTAGCGGTCAGGCGCGCGGGTGCATAAGTACACGTGCCTTGAGTGACCGGGGTTCAAGCCCGTGATTGCTGAATACGATGCTGTTTCTTGTATTCTGTCTATCTTGTGAACTCCTCTGATCATTTGGTCGTCCCAGAGTATAAACAGAAAATTTATTTATTTATTTATTAATATCCAGTGCTTCAGCTACAACGCGTAGTATAAGGATAGACTATGTGATACTTATTAAAATAATAAATAATTTCCGGATTTCTATTGGTCCGATTTTAATGATATTGGGAATGCTCAACAAATCTTTCGAAAAAGATCCATATACAAAATTCTATAGAAATCCATTCACTAGGAATCGAGTTATTAGAAGCGGACGGACATGGAGAAGAAGCAAGCGCTTAACGCATATGCTGACAACACTAAAAATTATAATTTTTTATTCCTTTTTAAATTATTGTCAATGTCAAGTGCATATGGTGATGGTCGAATAGTCAACATACTTTCACATGTCGCATGTTTGAATCTGTACGATACTAAACACAATGAATGGATGTTCAGCATATTTATAAAAATACTGTATACATTCTACAGCAGTCTATGAGATGGCCATCTTTGTGGATTTTGAGGGTGCCTTTGACACCCTTTGGTGGGAGAGTGCCCTTAAGTCCCTTAGACTGGCAAACTGCAATCAATATCTTTAAAAAGTCATACGATCCTGCTTCAGTAACAGATCAATTCAGGTCACTGCCCAACACCTGTCATATTCAAAATTTATAAACAGAGGTTGCCCACAGAGTCAGTGCTAGGACCATCCTTTGAAACTCCGTACTTGACCAGTGGCTCACGAGAAGCTTTGACAACTGTGTCAATTTCACCTATGCCGACGACTTTATTATTTGCATTGCAGGAAGATCCAGGAGAACCCTTTAGGACTGAGCAAAGATTGTCTTGGATGACCTGGTAAGCTGGACCCTTACAAATAAATTAAAAATATCAAACAAAAACAAAGCTAATGATCTTCAAAAACAGGATGGATTACCGCAGACTCCCTAAAGTGCTCATTCACGGGAAGCAAATTCCATATGTGGCACAAAATAAACACCTTGGCAATATTGAACGACAAGCTTAGTTTCCAGTCACACGTGAACAGTTTAGCAAACAAAACCAAAGCCTTCACTGCAGCCGTCATCAGAATCTCCCACAGTTCGGACTGTGGACTCACCAAAAGGACCTTATCTCTCAACTATAAAGCCATGTTCTTACCAATTGCCTCCTATGCTGCTGAGGTCTGGTTCCATAGGGTCACCAACAGCCAAATCCGGGCCAAACTCCTTTCCATGCAAAGAACCATGGTGCTTGCGACACACCGAGTACCAAGAACAACCTCAACTAATGCACTGCAGGTTGTATCAGGGGGCCCCTTCTCCTGGACCTATACATAGCTTATAGAGGCCACATCTATAAACACAAAACAGGCCTACCAACCTCACTCCTTGGAATAGGCTGCAATCCTGCTACAAATATCAAACAGGAAAAAATGGAATAAACTCCTCTCCCTTTGCCAAATTAGATGGGATGAAAGTCCAGCTGGAGAGGTCACCAGACTTTTCATCCCGGATCTCACTTTTGCCATGAATAAGCCGCATTGTAATTGGTTCTACCCATCCATGAGCACGTCCTACATCCTAACAGGACATGGTGCTCTTAAAGCGAAACTGTTCCAATTCGGACTGGCGACAAATCCTCATTGCTCCTGTGAGGAAGAGGAATTCTGGAACCACATCCTACTGTCCTGCCGCAACTACGAAGAACGTACAACACTTAAAAATAAGGTTCAGACCATCTCAGAAGTCAACCTTAAATCCTTAACTGAAATTGAGACTAACTTTCAATCCCTTCAAATCTTCACCAACATCTTCAGCAGAAGAATGCAGTTCCTTCACTACACTGGATAATTCAACAAACTATTGCTGAGCTGTTCCCTGTCACCTCCCAGCCATCCTGGACTTCAATTCTTTTGATCTCTGAGGTTGTTCAGAGATGTCAACCACTAGTGTTTTATTACTATTATTTTATTTATTTTTTATTATTATTTTATTTTTTCTGCTGGTTCTCAGGACTGGGCATCCTGTGTATGGGATTGCTGGCATCCACTGGTATTGCACTACATCCAGTGGATGCGGGATTTTAGCGCACTACTGAAGCGTAGATAGTAAATTATGCCTGGCTCCACGTTCCTTGGGACGGGCATCAGTTGCTCAAGTGTTTGTTGCTCACATTTCAGACCCTGTTTACACAGATTCTGTAGTCAAGACAGAAACAATTTGCGGAGATGAACCCAGGTCCTGGAGCCGCTACAAACAGACCACGTACTGTACCTACACACACACACATACAAATGAACGGATTTACCGTAAGAATGGCATGTATATCTCATGTATCTCAGGTAAATGCATGATTAGCATGTCAAGCTGATCGGCACGGTAGAAAACCCAATAACGTGTCTGTTACCGCTTTGACACAGAAATCTTAAAATGCTATAAAGCCGAAGGTCGGTAAAAGGGTGTGCAATGACTTTGACACACGCAAGACGACGTGATAAAGAGACTAACTTTTAAAGGAAGTCTGATCGTTTTGGTAGTGAGAAACCGGATAGTCAACACAAGTTGCCTTCGTTTGAGTCAGCATGCCAGAATGGTTGGGCGCTGTCGGCAACAATAAGAACAGGAAGGTCCTCGGACACTAGCAGCATCGCAAGAACGGGAGGATCGACGGATACACCAACCTGCCGGGGGGGGTCACACCATCCAGCAGAATTCCAGCATTGTAATGCCATCCCTGTCTGCGCGTACGTCGGGGAGCACGATTAGCAGACGAATGTGAGAAGTGTGGCTGTATTTTCGCCGTCCATTGAGAGAGAGAGAGAGAGAGAGAGAGAGAGAGAGAGAGATCCTTGGGAACAAGAATGGTTTCGCACCCATCATGTTTCTGTTTATCCAGTAACGGCCGTAAACGTACCTGGAGATACGCCGGGGACAGAGATATGTCTCTCCATACCGAAATCATGGGATAGGAAGTCCTAAGTTAAAATAGCCGTTCACCTCTTGTCGTTATTAAAAGAACTCTTTATTGTATAAAAAAGGCACACGCCGTACATAATATCCTTCATGGCTACAAGCCAGGGGTTTACAGTAAAAGCTAATACAATGTAATAAACAAGGATGAGATAGGAGGGAAAAAAAAAAAAAAAAAAAAAAAAAACAATATTATTACAAGTGTAGGATTAAACATTGGAAAACAAATGAAAGATTTACATATGAAAATATATACACAACAGCATGTTATCAAGTTAAATTATTCTCCAGGGAGCAGTCCTTTTACAGTGCTGGAGTCATCTGAGCAGGCGTAGAAAGTTGGAACAATGTAGTGCTGGATCCATGGCAGTGATGGACAGGTCCTTGGAAGCAGGTTCTAATGTCCTGTGACGTGGTCCTGAGAAGGAAGTCGACGGAGTAAGTTCTGCCTATATTATAAAGAAATCATTCTAAGGCTTTCGCCCTTTTTACGCTCCATCCGAAACGAATCCATTCCAGCTGGACAATGCCTGTCCCATATGCCTATCACATGCCAACAATGCCTGTGATGTGGACATGTGTAAAGGACAGCTTCTAGAACATCAGTTAAACTCCGCCTCTCTTTGTGAAGAAGAGTACCGCTGTAAAAGGGCCGAATATGTGATTAGTGTATAATCAGTCACACAGTTAAGAATTTGTGACTGATTATCGGGATTTTCAAGCACTTTCCAGATGTATATCAAGTATTTTAAGGTAAAAAAATAATGCCTTTTATGGCAAATGATGGCAAGAAAGCAAGCTTATATAGTAACAGGAAAAACACACACACGGTGTGCTTGTGGTGTGGTGGTTATAACACACACACACACACACAAATTTGTCTAATTCTCCCTTGAATTTATTTAACCCAAGCACTGCGAAAGCAAAGATAAGAGTAGGAGTGTGTTATAGGCCTAATGACTCGAATGAGTGCAATGAACAATTGTACAGAGAAATAGAGTGGGCTAGTAAATCGGAATGTCTTATAATGGGGGATTTTAACTTCCCAGATATTGACTGGAACTTGTGGGTTGGTCACTCACACACTAGTCAGACTTTTGTGGATTTATTGGATGATTGTTTTCTGCAGCAGCATGTTCGAGAGGCAACCAGAGAAAGTAATACTCTTGATCTGGTTATCAGCAGTGATCATTCGTGTATTAAGAATTTGCAGATTAGGTGGCAGTGATCACAGTGTACTGATGTGGGATTTACTTAAAGATTTAATTATCACCAAGGGATAAGGGAAGGGTTTTTGCTTCCGTAAGGGTGAGTACAGTGGTCTCCGACAGTTTTTAAATTCTGTACAGTGGGATCAACTGACGATTTTACCAACAGTAAATTCTAAGTGGGAAGCATTCAAGGAATTAATCGTAGATGCTACTAAACGTTTCATACCTATTAAGAAATATTGTTCAGGGTTTAGGCCAAAATGGTTATCTAATGAACTAATGAGACTCGTTCAAGCGACTCAGAAGCTTATGACAGATATAAGCTAGTCTGTAATCCAGTCACAAAAGAGGTTAGGCAGGCGAAGGCAGATTACGAGAAATCCTTGGCAAAAGATGCTAAGAAAAACAGCAAGGATTTCTTTACTTATATAACCTCTAAAAGAAAGGGGATGAATCTGATTGGTCCACTTGACATCGATGGTTCGATTGTTGATGATCCTGCTCAGGTAGCAAACAAACTGAATGAGTATTTTGCATCTACATTCACACATGAGGAATTATTAAGGTTTGAAAATGGCAGAAGGTTATCAAATTATAGCAGGATACTTAATGATCTGTAATAACTGAGAGCAAAGTGGAGGAGAAATTGTTGAAGTTAAACATAAGAAAAGCACCTGGGGTGGATGGGATCTATCCAGTTATATTAAAGGAGACGGCAAAGCAACTAAGCAAACCCTTAGCCATAATTATGAGAGCATCATTGGACTCAGGGGAGCATCCCACGGACTGGAGATGTGCAAATGTATCCCGAATTCACAAAGGTGGATCGAAGGGTGACACGAGTAATTACAGACCAGTTAGTTTAACTTCTGTTCCGGGTAAAATAATGGAGTCACTGGTTAAAGATGCATTGCAGGATCATCTAGACAAGACTGCAGCAATAATTCAGACACAGCATGGGTTTGTTAAGGGAAAGTCTTGTCTGACAAATTTGATAGGATATTATGATGTGGTTATAAAGGAACTGGATGCAAAAAAATAATTTTGATATCATATATTTGGAGTTCAGGAAAGCTTTTGACACTGTTGCGCATGGAAGACTATTGTACAAATTGGAGCAGAATGGTATTAAGGGTAAGTTTCTACAATGGATAAAAGGATGGTTAAGTGGGAGAAGACAGACGGTGGTAATCAATGGGTGCTGCTCTTCGTGGACTAATGTTATTAGTGGAGTCCCGCAGGGTTCGGTGTTGGGTTCACTGTTGTTTTGTATATTTATCAATGATATTGATGAAGGTATATCAGGCTTAGTGTCGAAGTTTGCAGATGATACAAAGGTTGGCAGGGTTGTTAATGACAGTAATGGCAGTGTGCTACTGCAACAGGAGCTAGATAATTTGCGCAGATGGGCTAAGAAGTGGCAACTGAAGTTTAACCTTGACAAATGGAAAGTACTGCATATGGGTAGAAGTAACCCCAGACGTACCAACTGTGTAGTACTACACTTAAGGTGGTAGAAAATGAAAAAGACCTGGGAGTAATTGTGCAGTCAGATATGAAGTTTTCTGAGCAATGCAGACAGGCTGTTAGGGCAGGTCATGGGGTTTTATCAATGATATATAGGAATTTTGCTAGCAGGGAGAAGGAGGTGATTGTCCCTCTGTATAAGGCAATGGTCAGGCCACGCCTTGAGTACTGCGTACAGGTCTGGAGGCCTCATTTTAGGAAGGATGTAGATTTACTTGAGCGTGTACAGAGAAGGGCAACAAGATTGGTGAGGGGAATGAAGGGATCCTCTTACCAAGAAAGGCTTAAGTTCTGCAAATTGCAGTTGCTGGAGACTAGGCACCTGCGCGGTGATCTGATTGAGGTGTATAAGGCCTTGAATGGGTTGAGCACGCTGAATTCTGGTGGGATCCTTCAACTTGTTCAGATTACGAACCTAAGGGGGCGGCATAAATTCAAATTAAGAAAGGACAGATGTAGAATAGATGTGCGGAAATTTGCCTTTAGCCAGCGGGTGGTTAATTGCTGGAACAAACTTGCATCTGTCGTTGTGGAAGTTGATAGGTTGAATAAATTTAAGGAAGAACTGGACAGGCATTTGGAGGGAATGGTGTGATTTTTTTTTTTTTTTTTTTTTGGCTGATGCTGCATAAGCTGCATACAAACATACACTTGCTTTCTTGCATCACATGCCACTACTACTACCTCCACAACAATAGATGGAAGCCTGTTATTGTGGAGTGGATCAATTACCCCTCTGGCTGAAGGCAAACTTCTGCACATCTATCCTGAAACCATCATCCCTCAACTTGAATTTATGCCCCCTCATGCGTGTAGTCTCAGCAAGTGGAAGAATAACGTTAACATTCAGCTTACCCAATCCATTCAAGGCTTTAAATACCTCAAATCCGCAGGTGTCTGATCTCGAGATACTGCAATTTGAAGCCTTTCTTTCCTTTCACTAATCTCTTGCCCTTCTCTACACCCGTTCCAGCAGATGTACATCCTTCCTAAAGTGACCTATATAGGATACTTCCAGACCTATATACAGTACTCAAGATGTGGCCTAATACAAGTATTGTATTATTCATGGAGAATATAATTCTTATTGTTGAGCACCTCATTTTCTTAATTAAATACTGATGAAGTGATGCAAAAATGTAATAATTTCTTGTCTGCCACTCCACTTACAAGTATTATAAACTCAAAGCTTGCACTCCTTTTAGGTGAGGAAATTTCAACGACACTCAGTGAATAACCAAATCCTTACTCACATTACTACTACTTCCTCCTCCTCCTCTCCATCTATAATTAAAGAAAAGGAATTCCTTTTCTTTAATTATAGATGGATAATTAATTATTCATGTTACAGAAGCCCCTTAAACTCACTATGCCCTCCCTTGATGAATCACAATAACAAAAACTTTCCGCTCTAACTATAACCATCCTATTAGATATTGCATTTAAATGGATGGGAGATTAATCCCATCAAAGCAGGCTCCTTCAGTGCAAACATTTATTCCACAGTACCTGCCTATGCTGGAAGCGCCTCTCACATGCGATTACTATAACTGCACTATACAAAGGGTACTAGGAAAGTTTTGCAATACAGCTTTGTTTATTTAATTTTTTCAAAGTAATTTCCTCTACATTCAATACACCTCTCCATCCTCCGAAACCAATCTTTAAACCAGTTCTGCCAAGTTTCACTAGGGAGTAAAGCACACTCGTTGTCCCAAGCCCGTAGAAGGTCCTCATCACTGGAAAACCGCCTCCCTTTTAGCTTCATTTTCACATGCGGGAACAGTGCAAAGTCGCAGGGAGCAAGGTCCGGACTGTAGGGAGGGTGCTCGAGAAGTTTCAGTCCTGTCGTGGTCAAATATTCGGTGCAGGCTTTGGCGCGGTGAGCTGCAGCATTATCGTGATGGAGGTACCAGGTGTCCATTCTTGACTTTGGCCGCAGGTTCTTCATAGATCCAATGATTTTAGGCAGGCATTGTTCAGTATACCACTTAGCTGTGACTGTCTTCTGCGTGTCCAAAACGACACGTTCCACAATTCCACTCGATTTGAAAAATACAGCTATCATTTTCTTTACAGATCGGGATTTTCTGACAATTACGGGTGTGTCGTCATCATCAAAGACCCAAACTTTGTTTTGAGCCTTGGTCGGCAGATTGTAATAGTACAGCCAAGTCTCGTCACCTGTCACGATGTTGTTCACATACCGAGATTGTCCCTTATCAAACTTTTTTAACATCTCCCGGCACCAAGTCACACGTCGTGTCATCTGCTCTTCAGTCAGTTGATGCGGCACCCAGAGAGAACAAAGTTTCTTCACGTGCAAATGATCTTGCAGAATCGAACGAATTGCTGGTGCATTTAGGCCCAAAGTATCCTCTATCTGTTGGTAGGTCACTCGCCTGTTTTCGTCAAGCATTTTCCTCACAGCAGTAACGTTTTCCTCCGTAACTGACGTTCGTGGCCTTCCCGGCCTCTCAGAATCCTCCAGAGTGAAATTTCCCCTTTGGAATTCTCTATACCACCTGAATATCGTTGTACGATGTGGACAATCATCATCTAGTGCAAGAGTCATTTCTTCTAAGCACTGGTCTATGGTTAAACCACGCACGAAATTATACCGCAAAACTGTCCTTATCTCATTTCGTGACCACGATGCCATCGCAAGCACTTTACACTCTCACTACTAATGAATAACTGAGCCCATCGACTTGGCGCGGCGGCTACTATGCACGTATGAACATGTCTCAACATGCAGCAACAAGCAGCTTCCTGTGATTCATTGTTGCGTCATATTGCAAAACTTTCCTAGTACCCTTTGTATAGACGTACTGCCTCTCACGAATTCAAACACATAAGTGAAGTTAGGGGAAGGACCACGCTACATATTGTTGCTCGTCACTCGTTTCCAGTAACGCCCCTACACTTGTTATAAAATTAATCTCATTATTTTTCTGACAGGACTTATATTACTCATATATATATATATATATATATATATATATATGAGTAATATGGAAAGAAAGTTAATAAATTGTATCAAGCTGTAACTAATACTTAGGGGCCAATGCAGCTGTTGGAGCAATTATGCATTATGACCTAATGTGTGTATAAAATATTTTGTATAATATTGAAGATAATAATATAGAAGGTAATTCAAGCAGACAATACCAAGCTGGATTTAAAGAAACGCAAAGGATATATATATAACCATATAAATTAGAATAAGGATTAAAATAAAAATTAAAATAAAATAATGCCAGCAGTACGACAAGACAAGAGCGAAATTAAAGGTTTAATTTCGCCTTTTCGTTCTTGTCTTGCCGTACTGCTGGCATTATTTTATTTTAATTCTTATTCTAATTTATATGGTTATATTTCAAGCATCATGTAGAAGAATATGCTTTTTGCTGCCTCTGATGTATGCTGTACCCTCCTTTTTATTATGAAATATTTCGTTTTCCAACTATTTAAACATTATTTAAATATATATATATATATATATATATATAAAAAACTTATCGTTGTCTACCCACAATCTAGATGACTTCAACTGGGGCCAACCACCCAGACTGAAGGGAAAAAAACGACAGAGTTCCCTGTTTCTGTAATGATGAATATCTGCTAAGATAAATAAAATATAAAAAATCCAGGGATTAAATAATTTGAATCTAAACCAATTAAAGGTAGTTATTTTTAGAATCAAAAGAAAGATATTATAAATGTAAGCATATATTGAACATCGTTGACCCGACAGAGAACGTAATTTAATAATTAAAATAAGATAACTCCATAAAGGCGAAAATATAGTAGTACAAATAAGAAAGTTTCTCCTACATCCTCGGATTACTCAAATAATTTCGGAGAAATAAGAACAAAGAGTGTAGGAAGCTTAAAGACAATACAAGAGATAAGTTGTAGCTCGGGTATGCCCGGTATCGCAAAACCGTTCCTATAGTAGGACCCTGAGCTGAATTTGTATGTCACCTTAGCGTGAACATGAATTTGCGAATTTGCATGTCACCTTAGCGTGAATATACAGTATAACGTGAACTTAAGTATTTTATATGATTATAAAATAAGATAAAATAAAATAAATGATACACTATAATTTGCAAAATTATACATGGCTATATAATTTTAGAGCCATGTATATTATGTACGTAGGATACACT
This sequence comes from Mastigoproctus giganteus, assembly GCF_048544385.1. Classification (NCBI taxonomy): domain Eukaryota; kingdom Metazoa; phylum Arthropoda; class Arachnida; order Uropygi; family Thelyphonidae; genus Mastigoproctus; species Mastigoproctus giganteus. The sequence goes on along the minus strand of NC_143584.1, from coordinate 71,320,600 downwards.
TTGCTTTCTTGGTATCTTGCGGCTTAGAAAACTTGTACCCACCGGCCTGCAAATTATAGTGTATCATTTATTTTATTTTATTTTATTTTATAATCATATAAAATACTTAAGTTCACGTTATACTGTATATTCACGCTAAGGTGACATGCAAATTCAGCTCAGGGTCGTACTATAGGAACGGGTTTGCGATCCCGGGCATACCCGAGCTACAACTTACATCTTGTATTGTCTTTAAGCTGTCCTATACTCTTTGTTCTTATTTCTCCGAAATTATTAGGGTAATCCGAGGATGTAGGAGAAACTATTTCTTATTTGTACGGCGTCTCCGTAGCCAGGTGGGAAGGAGCAGCAGTGCGTAGCACACGCTTCTTGATTAGACCGGGGTTCGAGCCCGTCACTACCAAATACGGAGGATGCGGAAAGGTCAAGGGAATGACCACCGCATATTCCCGGAGCAATATGGCCTTAGTTGCTAATGCTCCTAAAAAAACCAAAATAATCAATCAATCAATCAACCTTATTTGTACTACTATATTTTCGCCTTTATGGAGTTCAGGTTCTATTATTCCTACTCCTTTAGTTTTTATTCTTCTTACTATCTGCTTGTTTCTCTTTGCGTTAACTTAACTTTAATTATTTATTTATTTTTACCATATCCATCACATAGGGGTCACCACATATATATTAACTCGCTAGAGGGGGATTATTATTTCATAACGACTAGTTGTTACATTATGTCCTGGATACGGTAGATATGACTTATACTTTGCATTTGGTCTTATTTTAATTATTAAATTACGTTCTCTGTCGGGTCAACGATGTTCAATATATGCTTACATTTATAATATCTTTGTTTTAATTCTAAAAAAAATTAACTACCTTTAATTGGTTTAGATTCAAATTACTTAATCTCGGAATGTTTATATATCTTAGCAGATATTGATCTGGGTTGCTCGCCCCAGTTGAAGTCATCTAGATTGTGGGTAGACAACGATAAGTTTTATATATATATATGTGTGTGTGTGTGTGTGTGTGTATATATATATATATTTTTTTTTTTTTTTTTTTTTTTATTATTATTATTTTTTTATATCCCTTGCATTTCTTTAAATCCAGCTTGATATTGTCTGCTTGAATTACCTTCTATATTATTATCTTCAATATTATATATATATACCGCGCACACTTAAGGAAGGTCAATGTTACAGCAATGGCTTTTAGGATTGGTTATTTTACCTTGTATTGAAGGGACATCAAATAACCGAAATGATAAAATCCAAGAAATTATACACAATTTGTTTCTTTTAAACAAAAGAAAACGACTCTAAAACAACTTTTGTTTGCAATTATTATTTAAATGTTTGAAGAACGCCAATATAATATTTTTCTATAAAAACTGTTTAAACAGTCGTTTATTACAAATCACGAAAATATAATAATAATACACTTACTTGGTAAAAGTTATCTCAGTACCTCTCTGATTAATAGTTGCAAGCAGATTTTTTTTCCTTTTGCACAGGGCAACTAAATTTCTGGAGCCAGAGCAACCTGTACCCATGTGTGTTCAATACTTTGCTTTAGTGTCTATAGGATAACACTGAGCAAACATTACAGTAATGTACCAACAGTTACGTAAGCCGCATGTTCGAATCTCTGTGATATCATCAATTATGCGAATGTTCTTGCAGGCTATCTTGACCACTCTTAACTATGTTGTTCTTTCGGATTATAAATAACCACAAAAATTAACCACACTTAATCAACAGAGCTGCTTTAATGTGATTAGGGTTCAGACAAAGAAAGGGTGCAAACAGTTGTTTTTGCTTTTTCTAGAATAGGCATGTGTATGGGGGGGGGGACCAGAATTTTTTTCCCAATGGATACGAAATTAGCTTTCTACGGCTCTGTTTACCACTAGTGGCTATCTGGTGCTGTTTGTCTCTCACTGTCTCAAACAGTTTGATATCAGTGGAAATTCAACTTACACTGAAGTGTCCATCACAAAATCACCTGCTAAGTTTTCTTATCTTAAAACAGTTGTCCACAGATACAAGTGCTTCCAAATTAAGCGCAATGAAGTGTCTTAAGCGTTCGTAGAAATCTTTTGGGCGAAAAAAGAAGTGTAGAAAATGCAACGAGTAGCAAGTTATGAAATTTATTTCAGTTTTTCATTCTGTATATCAAATCGTTCCAACTGTTATCTTTAGGGCGCTAACTCAACGTCCTTTGCAATTACCAAAAGGAACCTTTTGGCCTAGCCAATCAACTAAGGGGCTCAGGATAAAATCATGCTGATGTTTCAAGAAATGGGAATCAAAGTGCAAGAAAATACCAAACCTACCAAGGTTATTGCTATCTACGTTATCAATCGCAGTATCTCTTAGTAAATACTGTATCCAGATATACTGAAGTATATCCATGTTAAAGAGAGTGTCACGCAATATCCCATGCATGAGGCAATGCTTAATATTCGTTCTTCTCTTTTGTAATGCTGAGATGTTAACATCTATTTAAGTAGACTTCGTACACAGAATTTCAATAACAAATAACCCTGTTCAGCTCCAACGTACGTGTTTAAGGGCTTTCTTCTAAAAAAAAAAAAAAAAAAAATATTATGTTTATATTCCGCTAAGCACCTAAGGTCAGCAGAGTTCAGATGATAGAGGATATAAGAACTTCACCGAATTTAGTAGTGACCAGGACTTTAGGCCGCCATAGCTGAATGCTGAAACGCGAGGGTTCATTTCTACATGTGTTTGAGTTGACTGCGATTCAAACCCGCTGTGGTATTCCCGGAGTGTATATATATATATATATATATATATATATATATATATATGACTGTGGTTTAAAAAAAAAAAAAAAAAAATATATATATATATATATATATATATTTTTTTTTTTTTTTTTTTAAACCACAGTCACTCCAACGAGTGCACTTCTGTACTCTCGCGCTTGACTACTTCTCTATGGCGATGCTCCTCCTGAGCATACAAGTTTTCTATCATGGGCTCGGGGGAGTGGGGGAGTCGTGGAGAAACTACAAAATCTAGTGAAAATTTGAACTCTGGATTTTAAACAACTTGGCGTCCTTGGTGATATAATCATTTCTGTTAAAACCTAAGCGTTGTTTCTCTAATATATTTTTGGTCTAACAGAAATTTACAAAACATGACAATAGAATTATGTTCATACCTCATTAAGTAAATATGTCTAGATGTAGTTATTTACTTATTATTTACTAATCTTGAAACGTCTCTGTAAGCTCCTGGCCTTAAAGGCGTGAAGGGTTAAATTGCTACATGTATCTTAGTATTAAAGAAATAAAAATTCTTTCTCTAATGCAATGACTATTATTTATTATTATTAAACCAGCGGGGGCGTGGCACTTTGCTGACCTTGACTGTAAAACTCCTTTGGGGACAAAACTCCGAGGGGGGGGCGAAGTTCAGTTTATACTCTGACATTCCCATGTTAGTCAGAGAAATTTACGATTCATTATTTTACGAGAATATTTTTTTCATCATATTTAGCAGTGTTATTAATCTCTCTCTGGCAGGTATTTCTAAAGTGTTTTCGATACTGATTAGCAAATGGTCTCAAAACGTTTCAATAACATCAGGTTTTTGGAAAATTTTGGATTCTTCTATTGGCAAAATGTGCATTTAGGCAACAAATTGCAATGACATTTTAAAGTATTGTCTTTCAAAAAGGGGACAATGCAGTTGCTTTATTTCATGTAGAATGATTAATCATTTTATACGAACTAAAGCTAGCAATCTCGTAGAGCTATTCCAAGTTTCCGAAATGCTTATGCATAAGTAAATACAACATCGACTTAACTGTGTTCAATTATGATACAAAAAGTGGTAAACTGATACAAAATTCTTTCAGTATGCAATGTTACATGTTGCTGGTCTGTTCGCATTCAGTTAAATGGTTTTAATTTGTCATCAGTTGACGTTTTTCAGTGTGGACGGAGTCCCTCCTGTTTCTAATCTTCCTTAACGATATTAACAAGGCAGTAACAACAGAAGCTGTCAAAATATGCCGAAGATTTGACGGTAGGAAGGCTGGTTACTGACCATAATTAGACTATTTTGCTTCAAAATAACTTATACTGGTTGATATAAACTGATATAAAAATTTCATACTATAAAAATATAAATAAGTGACCAAGAATGCAGATGGTGCTCTGTCTATGATTTATAGGACCTTAGCATAGTCTTATACAAGAAGAAAATATCACTGTCCTTTGGTGAAAGACGATGGTGAGCCGAATTTGAATACGGTATTCAAATTTGAAGGCCGCACCCCAAAGACGAGAGCTGCTAATTGGGTACAGAGAAGGGTGATCACACTGGTGAGCAGTGTTAATCGAAGTCCATATGAAGAGCGACTTAAAAGCTGGCGACTGCAAAGCTTAGCAACTAATGCATCTCAGGGAAGGGAAGGAAAATATATTTTTGTAGGTAGGAGACAAAAATATAAACTATTTGGGGATAACAGAGGAGTGGATCCCATGAAGTGTACATTTAAGTGACTAGTTGTGAATTATTGGAAGGAATTATTTGCCAAAGTGGCCGAGGCGGAACGTTTGGTTAAGCTCAAAGTTTAAGTGAATGATCACTTTTCTCGGCAATGGTGACAGTATGACCGATCCGATTTTATATATATAAGCTAATTTTCAACTAGGACAGGAGTCGTCTCTGCTTCAAAGCTCGGAGTCAAATCAGATTCTTCAGGCTTTCGCTCAAGGCATATTTCTTCGAAGGCGTTTAGTGTCGACAGATCTGAACAGAATGCAGCACAATGGTCCTGCTGATGCAAAGCTGGTTAGATCTCCTTTAATAAACTCAAATCCTCAAGAAGTGAAATTTTTCCTCGGCCTGCAGACAAAATTAAGTGCTTTCTTTCTCTTTTATGCATTTATTATTATAATTTTTCTTTTTCTTAGGAGCACCACTACTTTCTTTTGTTTATTTATTAAATTACATTTTTTTTAATTTAATATATTAAAAAAAAGCACCACTTTTTTTTTTTAGCAGCACCACTACCTTCTTCCATATTACTTATTTTTTATTTATTTATTATTTTTTTATACATGTTTTATTTTATTTCCTTCTGCTTCATTTTTATTCATTTCGGTTCCATATCCAGCACCATAGGTGACGGAGGTTTTTTTTCCCACTCTGGAATGGGCCCACAGAGGATCCTGGCCTACCTTCTGGCAACGTCAGAGTCTCTCTCTTGAGACAGTACGTGCTTTACATGGACTGGCCCACCTTCCCGTGGTGTGGACGAGTGCCTAGAATCATCTGTCCAAGTGACTGATGCTTCTGGGTAGCCAAGCCGCCAGAACAGAACACACACAATACACACAAACCGACGTCACACACACACATATCTGGCCCATTTGTAGTGATACTGTTCTTCACAGAGATACGAGGCGGAGTTGAACAAAGATATACAGTATATATAAATATAAGCAGATGAAGAAACAGTCCGCTTCCTTCTACCTATTCGAATATTAATACTAATTTCCTTAATATCCAATTTCAGTAGCGCTATCTGGATAGTACAAATGTCGCAAATGAAAAAACGCTGAATTCAGATATGAGATGCATGTTTGTTCTTCATTCACTGACAATTGCTGTGTCTGTGAATGAAAATTGTGTATTGAACAATCTAGATATTTCTGCTGTGTATGCGGTAATGCTATTCAAAAGAAACATTCATATTAACAAGGCTTATGATCTTTATTTAAAATTTGACATTGGCTGCACATAACAGGAGACCAAGATAAATCTTGAGCGTCACATTTTTGTTTCTGTTGAGTATTACAAGGCTTATGATCTTTATTTAAAATTTGACATTGGCTGCACATAACAGGAGACCAAGATAAATCTTGAGCATCACATTTTTGTTTCTGTTGAGTACTACTACTGTGCAGTAGTAGTACTCAGAGGATTGCATCTATGCCGTTTGCAACACTGATGATCTGGCGAAAGCAAAAGAGTAATTTCGAATAACATAAATCTATACACAATTTCCGTTAGCGCTTTCTAGGGGATTAGAAAAAGACAGAACCATAGATTAAGACTAGATTAATATACTACGCTAACAGTTTTCAGCACCTTCGACTTTTTTTTTTTTCATGTTAACTAATATATATATATATATATAAGTTCTGATAATATAAGGATGATAAATGGCCTCGTGGGTAGCACAGTTGGTATAATCACCGTCCTCCGCACATCGGGTGGAAAAGACCCGAGTTCGAATCCCATCAATGACAAGAAAAATTTGAGTATTTTTCATAATGGAAGGGCAACATGGTTTTCCTCCCGGAAACTCCGTTTTTGCGTCCAGCAAATCCACCACAGAACACGCCCAATTTAGAGACATAATATATACAGCACAATATAATATATAATCTTGCATCATATACCTCTCTTAATGCTAATAAGCCTACGTTGCTGATGCCACTAAAACCAAGGTCGGTTGGTTGTTGGGTTTTAGGGGCATCAGCAACATCAGTGTTGTTTATTTGTTGCATTATAAATGTAATATTCATACTATATAATAAGGATAGGCTGTCATGGATGAAATTAATCAGTAAGTTTTCCACCACTGAAAATTACTTCCGATGACTTCAGTATGTCAACGACTCCCCCCCCCCCTTTAAGTTAGGGCGATTCCCAAGCCAGACTATGAAACAAGCTTCTGGTTGCACCACACGCGGCAAACCCGCCACGTGTTTATGTACATTACTGTACCCAGCAAGACCGTTTCGTGTTACACTTCTATACTCTGATCCATAGCAGACTTGTATAATACCATCACACAAGTTGGTTCCAGTCCATACTCAGTATAGAAATCAATAAATACATATCAGTGAATTAGGATTGTAGCATTTTATCCACCATGGTGCAGCACAAGGAGCTGCATCATAAACCAGTATTATATCCTCCAAATTGCAGTGTAAACCGATTACCATACCTTCTATACTGTAGCACAAGGAAATGCATCGTAACCATAATTGGTTACGATGTTATCAATATGCACAGCACAATGAAATGTACGTCCTATGACAACTGCATCCATATGAATTCATGATCCACATATTATCATCAATTCACAACACCATGAAATGTGTGTTGAAGAAACTATAATCCATCATGCATTCTTCTACATTCATCACCATATATCTACATTCATCTGCACCGTACCCAACCAGAAGCTTGTTTCTTTACTTTGCAGTGGTAAAACACTACTGAATTCCCCACTAAATTCTTGTGCCATTAAGCTATGCCAACGGCATTTTTTTTATTATTTACATATATACAAAAGGTACAAACACTGTATTTACAATCATTCGATTCTGTGTAAAAAAAACCCTTCAGATTATAAAGCTTCACTTACAAACTATGAAAAGCAATATAACACTTAAGGATTCATGACAACAACAGTGTATAATGTGAGGATCAGGTGCCAGCTTTGATTTCCCACCTCTACGCCATATGTACTCTGTGAAGAAATACAGTACTACTACAAAGGTGTGACCAAGTTAACGACTTGGGGATTCTCTTCTCCAGCAGTGCTAAATTCGATACTCATGTCCTTAAAATCACCAGCACCTTAAAATCAAAACACTGGGATTCATCAAACGGAACACATACAAGTTCAAAAACTACAGATTTGCGATTATCCTTTATAAAACTATTGTTCTGCCAATCCTTGAATTCAGTTCACCCATCTGGAATCCTCACACAAAGACTTTAACTAACAAAATTGAAGCAGTCCAAAAAAAATTTTGTCCGTTACCTTACGTACCGTAATCCTCTATTCTATCACTCGGTGTATTATGAATCGCTGTGTGATTACTTTCATCTGAGGCCTCTGTGCACTAGAAGAGTTACTGCTGACATCACCCTTCTAGCCAAAGTAATCACTGGAACTTATGAAGCATCTGATATCATTAACAAAATCAACTTCAATGCTCCTTGTAGACAAGTCAGGAACCTTACACCGTTTCGCCTTGACTCTGCCACCACGGACTTTATGAAGTTCAGTCCACTGAACAGAATCTGCAAATCAGAAAATGACTCTCTTATTGACTTCTTTGACAACTCACAATCACTGATGAACTCCATCTACAAGTTTGCCTCTTCTCTTAAACTGCAAAGTGACTAGCTCTGATCTAATTATTTAATTTATGTGTTTTATTATTTTTCTATTCGCTAACTGATTAATTATTACTTGTTTTACGGATAACTTAATGCAATCCTCTTTTGTACATATGATTTTAATGTTTGAATCTATATCAATGTTTATCTTCCTGTTGGATTTCATATTATTATGCTTATTGTACTGATCTCAGATACACTGTTAATGGTTACATGTTGTGTATCTTGTTATTAATAAAAATAAAAAATAATTAAAAAAAAAAAACAAGTTCCAGAAAAGTGTTGTGTGTTGTTGTGTGTTTGGGGAGGTGGCGCCACCAGTGGTTTCCCACAACTTCGCCATAAGTACCTTTGTGAAGTATACAGTACTCTGTAAAAGACAGACAAAAGTATTGTGTGTGATATGTGAGAAGTATTATGTTGGGTTCTGTTGTTGTGGTCTGGCTTTTGGCCGCAGGACCCCTAATGGGACTCTAGTTGCCCGCACACACCGCTAAGAGGTAAGCCAGGCTGCCCATAACAAGAAAACCTCAGTAAGATGCATCTATGCAGTGGTTTACTCTCCACTTCTATGCTCTGCTGAGATATGGTGGCGTCAGCTGCTCCCGCCACAATCGTTTGTTACAGAATTCTGGATGTTGAGCGACAAGGCGTTCAAAATTCAGAGGCTTCCTGTTCCGACAAAAGCGCACCGTCTTGTCCCTACAGTAAAATTAACGGTAGGAAAAAATTTCTTTACCAATCATTCTGGGATATGTGCTACTGGAGAGTTCCATAAGCAGTCCTCAGGTCAACTCTTCTGCTCTGCCCTCACAACAACCGTCTACATCTCAAGAGTCGTGCCGAGGCGAACGAGGCTCTCGCCTCAGATTAAAAGCTGAAAGGGGCGCCAAAAAAAAGATTAAATAATTGCCAAAGTTGCCATGATTAACAGCATGGCGCAATTTTTCATTCTTGCCTCAGGTACTAAAATGTCTCGTCACGGCCTGCATCTAACAGATTATGCCTTATCAAATGCTCTCTCTCAGATTCAGATCCTTGACATCGGTCACAGAATTTAACAATTCTGTGACCAATGTCTGTAGCCAAGTCGGTCCTTAAAACCTAGCCTCCACCAAACCTGTGATAACTCTTACTGCTAAGGCAACTTTCTCTCTTGCATGCCACTAGTGAGGGCAAAGGCTGTCAAGGCTTCCCTTTATTTAACGGCTACCTTGATTTCATCGTTGTACCTGCTATCAGAAACAGCCATCGACGCTTTGGGGATGCCTGCTCCAAATAATTATTCGTCTGCTGGCTCTACATAGCTACCAGGATTAAGTGCTCGCTCATCTTTGCATTCGCCTGAGGAAGTAAATAATAATAAAAAAAATAAAAAAAAACTTAAGTGTACATACACTGAGTTGGGTTTGTAATAGCAATACCCCTACGAGGTAGGGCCACCTTTTACCCAAAATACAGCACGTACACGTCTGGGTAGAGACTCCACAAGGTATTGTAGGGTGTCCTGTGATTGTACTACACATGCGTTGCACAATATATCCGTAATGCCCGCACATTGTCAGGTGGATAGTCGTAGCATCGCATAATTTTTTTACAGTAAGTCCCAAACATGCTTAGTTGGGTTGAGATCGGTTGAGTTGGGCAGCCATGAAAGGACGGAGAATTAACTGTTATTTTCCCGAAACAAGTTAGCAACGTACCGAGTAATGTGGTATGGCGCTCTGTCTTGTTCATAGAAGCCGGAGTTATCTGATACACTCTTATCATGAAGGGATGTAGGATATACATCCCTTGGTCGGCAACGATAGAAATGTAAGCTTCCCATCGAGCCATTGATTAATGGTGATCAGAGAACTCAGGGTGGCGCCTCCGTAGCCAGGTGGGAAGGAGCAGTAGTGCGTAGTACACGCTTCTTGATTAGACCGGGGTTCGAGCCCGTCACCACCAAATACGGAGGATGCGGAAAGGTCAAGGAATGACTACCGCATATCCCGGAGCAATATGGCCTTAGTTGCTAATGCTCCTAAATAACAAATAACAGTACTCAGGGTATACCAAGAAAACAGTTACTAAACTATGAAACCACAGCATTCAGTCTGCAGAACACCACCAACAACACATGCAGGTGCAATGTTGCTTTCTCCAAATGCGAATATGCCCATCAGTATGATACAGTTGGAAACGGAATTCATCAGACCAGGTGACCAATTTACACATGTCGGTGGCCCATTGTTAGTGCTGACGTGCCCATGGAGCGCAGTTTCATGTGTCTCGCAGTGAGCATGAACACCCGTGATGGCCGTCGACTGCTATAGCCGATACGCGCTAATGTCAGGCGCATAATCTATTAAATATTGGTCTTGCTATTCCTGTTGTACTGAGTGGTTTGTTGAACCACTGTGTTGCGTCGCTGCTGTGCTACGAGATGAGACACACGACACTCACCACAGGCATCGACCACACACATGGCCTTTGGCTGGTTGTTCGAACACTGTTGAGCCAGTAGACGTGTGACACCAAAGAACTGGAGCATTTAACCATGTTGGGTGTTGTCGAGATATCGGCACCTACACGTGTTGTGCAACAATCATTCCACGTTTGAAGTCGGAAACACCTAGACGACGACCCATTCTTTCTCGCAAACACTCAACAACTGATCCAAAGTGTGCTAACTATAATCTTACATCAGACATTCCCGAGACAGCACATTAACTGTGCTGTCTGTTGAACAGAATCACAGACCAGTTCACTCCTACACAAGGTATTGATGATATTTCAAAGCCAACGGTGTATGCATATTTATACTTTGTATCTAACATCTCCTTTTCATTTAATTCATTATTTTACCTCTCTAGGTTTTTAGATTTTTTTGTAATTATTTATAGCAAATATTCTGTATATGATAATATTTCATCCAAATAACAAGGCAATGCCCTCTGGCCCACTATATTTTTCATAATTTATATCATGTGAACATCCTTGGCCTTTTCACCATGAAGGTCTACATTGCAATGTACGTCTTGAATATGTATATGCTTTTATCGCAATAAAGATTTCTAATAGAGGCACATCAGAACTGCACAGATGCCGTCTATGGTCCTAACTGCAGACGATCTCCGCTTCAATTAGTTTCACATCATCCGCAATGCGACTTGTGTGGTGCGAGGAACGTCGCAAACAAATTTCCTCTCGTCGTCAACAAGAGGAGAAAAAAAAAAAAAGTTGTGCTGTCTGACGAATCAGATTTCGTTTTTTTAATGTCAAAGGGAGGGTTGGTTTTTGGCTGTTTTAGATTATGTGCCAGGGTAACCAAGATAAGCACAATATACCCTCGGAGGAGAGGGTATATTATTTATGTAACTGCTGCGAATCTTACCTAGATGCAACTGCTGGGTTCGGAATCACATGCCGGACCTCCTTATGTAAACTGCTATATTGTATGGTCAGTCTGTCTATTTTGCTGGATGACAAACCCGTATGTCCAGGAGGAGGATGGGGGAGAACCCAAACAAACTTAGCTGGAGACTCCAATTACGGTGCGAAAAAAGGGCCCATAAAAGCTCCCATCCAGACAAGACTTGAACCGAAGCCTTTACCATATAGTTCAGAAGGATAGCACAATAACTGCGCGAGTCCCTCAAAGCGGACCTATGTTTTTTAGGTGAGTCGTCATATTTCAATGGCCAATGAATGCATTTGCATTCCTTCCCCCCTCCAGTTTTATTACTTCTTACAAATATTTACTCCCCATATTTACCTATTGTTAAGGAAACTAACAGAAACGCAATGGTGCTTAAAGAATTTCTTCGCATGTTATCACAATTTAGCGTAGTACTGTTTTTTTTTTTTTTTTAATATGCAATCGCAACTTCCGCGAAGTATCGATGCAAAAGTAAATGACTGTGCCGAAACGAGAGAGAGAGAGAGTGAGTGTGTGTGTGTGTGTGTGTGTGTGTGTGTGTGTGTGTGTGGAAAGTGAAAGACTACAAACAAAAATTTAGGCGTAGACCGATTACCTAAACAGGGCGGTTGATGTTACAGCACGAGAAGGAAAAGGGTGGAGAAATTTCCTTTGCCATAATCATAATATTTCGGAATATTTCCGGAGGAAGTGATAATTCAATGCACACCACCTGTTTTTATGGCATAGTTGGTTCGACCGGCATCTAAGTGGTTTCCCTGAGAGGTATAATAAATTACATAAACGAGTTAGATTTAAAAAAAGTCTTAAGTTTTTTTTTTTTTTTTTTTTTTGGTACCTTGTACCGCCTAGGTTTCTTCTCAATACACACTCAAAAATATAAAAACTAGGGTAGCTATTTATTTGTCATCTAATATAGACTATACTATAAAGCAGCAAAGCACTAATATTCAAACTTGTGAATTTTATATTCAAAATTGAATATAAAATTATTTATTTGACATCATTCTCTGCAGGTGGGCTGGGTTATTAGTAACAACTTACTCACTGTTGAGATGCTGATGTTAAATAAATATACAATAAACTATGAATTATTTTTGCTTTCCTGGATACAACGAAAATATACAATAAATTAATACATTCTTCTTAAACGCAATACTCTGAAAGGTGATGCAAATAACATCTCGAGGGCTACAAGTGCCCACAGATCTGCAGCTGAATAGCAATCAACTGATTAAGGTTATTCAGATTTAATTCTCACATATAGACGATCAGTTTCATCTAAATTATACGGGATAACTACACTGCATGCTTGATATGCTATCTGCTTTAGTGATCTGGGTAAATTACATAATTACAGTGAATTTAGTGAAGAGAGATAAATGAAGAGGGTATGTCTGGAAAACTAACGTCATGGGCATCACAAATTGTGGTCAAAAAGGGTCATTCAAACCTCTCGCCCCCCCCCCCCGGAAAATTATTCCTTATCTAATTTAAGATAAGAGTAATTACAAATTAATTTTTGTATTTTAACTCTGTCGATGTGCACCATGACTTTTGTATTTTGAAGACTGAACGAGCGTTTAAAACTCAAGGAAGGTAAAATTACAATGAGAATTGTTTTTTGTCAAAAAACTCACTCTCGTAGAGAAGCATAATATCTTTTAAGAAATCGATATACTGCTTTTTTTCTTTCTTTTTTTTTTTTTTATCTTGTCGTCCTATAATCTGTTCATACTGTGAGCTTTCACTATTATTAAACATAAATTCGATGTAAAATTTTGGTCAATGAAACATTGAGCCAGGCCAGGCCATGTTGTTCCAAATACTTCAATCGGTTGTATATATCGTCCAAAAAAAAATAAATAATAATAATAATAATTAAAAAAATAAATAAGGGCAACTAAAGTTTAATGCTTCTAAATGTAAGATTCTGCACCGGGGTGGGGGGTTTACTAGTAATCCTGAAGTCCCCGTATAATCTAGGGTGAGAGGAGCTAAAAGTGGTTTCAAGATGAAAAAGACAACTGTTATGATTCAACTTTGACATGAAAATTCTCATGCAAGTGTAAACAGGTGGCTAGGAAGGGACCTAGTGTGTCAATGATTTAGAATGCCTTTGTTAGTAAGGAGAAGGAAGTCATTATCCCTCCGTACAAGATAATGGTCATACCGCACTTGGAATCTGTATTCAAGTGTGGAGAGTGAACGAGCACCGAGAGGAGGACAACAGGATTGGTGATGAATGCAAAACGATGCACATATAAAGAACAGTTTAGAAGTTGTGGACTGCAAAGTTTAACAACCAGACATCTGGGGGGTTGTTGTTTGGGTTTTTTGGAGCATTAGCAACTAAGGCCATATTGCTCCAGGATATGCAGTGGTCATTCCCTGACCTTTCCGCATCCTTCGTATTTGGTGGTGACGGGCTCGAACCCCGGTCTAATCAAGAAGCGTGTGCTACGAACTGCTGCTCCTTCCCACCTGGCTACGGAGGCGCCTACACACACATCTGGGGGGGGGGGAGACCTATTTGAGATATATAAGGCACCATAGGAATGGAGTAAAATGAATGAGGAAGGCCTATTCTCCGTCGTGGACGGATATGAACCGGGGGAGGGACAAATAAAATCTTTTATTATTATCATCAGTTAAATCTCAGGGAATAAACGAAGATTGGATCTCTTGAAGTACACCCATGGGCAGCGGTTGTTTTTATTATTTCTTCATTTATTTATTTGCTTTTGGCTAATGCAGAAAAAAAAATTTTTGCTCCTTTCATCATTTGACTTTATCTGACTCAAACAGTGACCGAAATCCAAAAAGCCTGAAACTAAAAGAAAAAGTTGATGGACGTGCTGGTTGCCGATTTCTTGAAATCAGCATAATTGTATGGAGAGCAAGTATACCTGTTGAACAAAGCAACAGCATATGAAAGATATACAATGTGCATAATGACTGACTGTCCAACTAAATAAGTTTAGTAGGCCGCCGTAGCCTAGTGATCAGGCGCGCGGGTGCATAAGTACACGTGCCTTGAGTGACCGGTGTTCAAGCCCGTGACTACTGAATACGGTGCTGTTTCTTGTATTCTGTCTTGTGAACTCCTCTGACCGTTTGGTCGTCCCGGAGTATAAACAGAAAATTTATTATTTATTTAGTAGTAAAATTATATAAGTACATGTCTAGCAATTCGTTTACTATCCCCTTCCTGCATCGGAAAGTGATGAAAATAAATTAATGAATGGACGAATAGCAATATAACGAAACCATTAAAAGGACGCATTTAGCATAACTGAATTTCCATGAATTCAGGGAAATGAAGAATATAATAAGGGGACAACACTGCGATTTCCCAAAAGTAGTCTGTGATGTGAATAATTAGTACGAAACACAAATTTTGGTCAGTTACCTCTGCTAAATATCTCCAACTGCATGGAATCCAGCAGAAAATGAACTTTATATTTAGACAGGACCAGTGGTGTCACCCAGCAGTTAAAAATTTAGAACGACACTCTTATTATATTTTAATGTCTCAAAGAATAACTGAAGCGAACCATTTATTACAAACTAGAGTGGCACCACTGGAGAGTATTAATACTAAGCGCTAATTTTTTAAAATTTTGCTGTTAAAACTTTCTTGGCTCAGATTTCTACAAACGTGTGCCGTGCACGTGCAAGCAAAAACAGCTAGCTGGTCGGGCAAGGCAGAATACAATTCAGCTCAGGCTGCTGTACAGAGGTCACCTGGGTCTTGGCTGGTCCCAACTGGGGCAGGTGCCTGCCAAGAAAATCACTAATGACTCTACACTCAAGAGGCAGTGAGTCAATATTGACTTGAATTTAGCTGAACAGCCGTGAAGTCTCCCTCCTTAACATTCCCTTCTCTTTTCATGGTCAAGGTGTCGCAGAATCAATTCGCCATATATACCCGAATGAGCGCGATATATACGTATGTACTTTGCACAATGCACCGCTTTATTCCAAACAAGAGAACACACACACTAAAGTTTGGCAAACTCTTTAAGTAGGGTGGCGGGCAATTCACTAATTACTCCATTCGCTTACAGGGTTTTATAAAGCACGCACACACACACACACACACACACAACATACTACATTTATCCGACTAATTAAGCGGCCCAAGATGGAATATATGACTAATTCTTGTCAACTGTAATATGAAAAATCTACAGCATTTCGTACTGAACTGATTTTGCAATTTTTGTACATCGATTTAATTTTACAATTTTATAAGAATACACAGTTTATATTTTATTACCATATGAAAAGTGTAATTTCCTCTTCTTTATTACTTCATATTAAAAAAAAAAAAAAAACACATAAAAATGTTCCGTTTATGCAGAACAGCGACACGACCACATAGGAGTTTACAACTAATCATTTCAACAATACAATCATTAACCGTATTTAGCAGTCACGCGAGCTTGAACACGGTCAAATTCAAAGGCGTATTCAGTCTAATCACTCGATACGTCAAACCCTAACTTACTGGAATTTATTTTTCTTTACATTATGATTTTCCAGTCATTGTTAACACACTTTAAAAAGTGACAAACGCTAGTTATATCATATTGCACTGAAATTGCAGAATACAGTATCACAAAGATAGAACCACATCTAAAAATAATAATTTTGTTTTATTTATTTTAAGAGGAATAATAAATTATCAAGTATTCGGCAATACATTACAGTCGCCTGGTGTCCACCAACTATCGCTTCATTATATAAGCCCTAGAAACAGACATTAATTTAGGGTCGTAATAGCTGGTCTCTGGTGGTCATCTAGAATCTTCAGTGCAATGTCCACTAAAATCGTGTATTCTAGCCTTCATGGACATGAAAACTGGGGTAGAATACACACAATTTAGACCTACTGACGCTTCCAGGCCTTAGTTATTTCACCGATTATCTTTACACTACTCAATTACCTTTATCTAAAGCTCAACCCAACTCTCTTTTTGGTTACCATGAATCTATTTTAAGAAATTCATTTCCTCACATGCACAATTAATAGAAAAAAAAATAAAAAAAAAAACTAACACTATTAATATAAAATTTTACCTTAAAGTGAGAATCAGTTACGGTCCTGGAAATCAGTTACATGTTTAGTTTTCGAATGATTTAATTTTTAAAGTTTGTAAAATTCTTGTGAAACTAAGAAATATCTTTTTTTTTATTCCAAATCATGCCCTTTTGCAGTATTTCGATTGTTGCTAATCCAAATACTGTAGCCCTTTATTTATACGATCAATAATAATAATAATAATAATAATCATTATTATTTTAACAGCATCGAACTTGTCGCCCATATTCGTACTGTATATGTCTGTAGAAGTGTGCTTTCACGGGCAGATTTACATTTCGTGAAAAATTCTAAATAACTCAAGGGGGATACATCTACTCTCTCTCCGACTGAGATCGGCTGACTACAGACTATCGAAAGAGTGCTTCATAAATCCTCCAATGGACGAGGGAAATCTAATCCATCCTCTACAAACCAGTAGCAAACAGCGATTTATCGAGTTCATTTGGATGGTCGCACTAGCCGAGTGGTCAGCCAAACGCGCTAAGTACACGTGCCTTGAATGACCGGGGTTCAAGCCCGTGACTGCTTAATATGGTGGTTTGCTGTATTCTCTCTGTCTTGTGAACTCCTCTGATCGTGTGGTCGTCCCGTAGTATAAACAGAAATTTTATTTATTTATTTATTTATTTATTTATATATAGTACAGTAAGACCTCACCGTCCGCGGTTCATATGTTCTCTAAGAATTACCAGGAAAATGGGAAGGATTTTTTTTTTTTTTTGGCTGATGCTGTATAAGTTTGCACGCTATTTTCGTATAAAATAGCTACCAATACTGCATTAATATATATATTTTATACATTTGTAACCGATTTCATCAGGTGCACACAGAGTAAAAAACTAGAGGTTATCTGAGATAGTGTTCCAAATACCCCACATATAGGAGTAAAAGTTAAATTGTAAAGTCAAAGTCTTATTATGTACACGGACCGTTGTCACAATTTGCCAGCTGTGAATCTAAGTTCCCTTTTCCACTGGTGGTGAGAATGGCAGCGGACGCCTATAAATTTTAACTTAGAAATGAAACTAGAAAGAACTCCGATAGCAGAGAACATTTATATGTTCATTTCATTGACAGAAATTTTTCAGGCCTGCAGTACAAATCAAATCTAATGTCAGCCGTAATTTTAAATAAAATAAATTTTCTGTTTACACTCTGATCGGCCACATAAGATCAAAACAGGTTACACATCAACCTTCTAGTCACTGGCAGACAAGTTTAGATTCAGTAAATGATCGACCGTCATATCTGTCATGGGCGAAGTATGATTAAGAGTGCTCACCGCGGGCAGTCGAAGCAGCTGCCCACGATCCCGGAAAACAGGGTCTCGAAAACTTCACCACGAATAAACGATCAACGAAGGACAAAACTGTAAAATGCAAGGTTCTTATGTGCCCTATGGGCAAAAATATTCGGACACAAGTAATTGCAAAAAAGGGCATTTCAAAAATAAATCAAAACCCAAAGACTACCCTTTTGCCTGTATGACAGCATCAACCTTCCTGGGCATATTTTCTACTAACTTCCAACAGGTCTCGGCCAGATTTCACCACCATTCCTGCTGCAAAGCAGCTGCCAGAGCAGATTGAAAGGGGAAAAAATAAAAATAACTTGACCGTAGCCTAATCCGGCATACATCGCAAACTTCAACTACATTGAACACAAGTGTTCAATGTAGTTGAAGTCTGCACTCCGTGCTGGGCAGTCCACCAGTGTCATTTTCCACAGTGTAAGAAGCACGTAAAATTATTAATGATTTTGGACACTATCTTCAACGGACCAAAATGAAGTGTTATCATGGTCAAGATGATATTCTAGGGATTTAAAATCGGAAAGACGCCATCCAAACGCTGTTTTGTTAAGGTGACTGTGATATGATACTCAGCTTATTGTGCAACTGCCCTTTTAAGGAATCCAAGGCTACGTAACTACCTATGGTCAGTTGAAGAACTAACGGGTGTTCCTGTGGCTTCCTGGACCTGCACTGTGATATTTTCCTCAAACGATATGCATGAGACAAATACTCTTTGTGGCTCATAAAGCATGTTTCTTGAGATTGTGCAGCCGTCTAAACCTTCCATCCGTTACGGTATCACCGTAACGGATGGCGTTCCTTATTTAAATATATACCACAGCAGATTTTGTGAGGAGGTTCAGATAAGTGGCAGTTACACGCACAGAAAGGTTACTGATTTGGTATCCAACTACACCACGTCATCCCAGGTTGAAAGTCTAAGTTCCGATCCCTTAGTATTCGCTTATAATGTACTACTGCTTAATATCAAGCAGATGGACAAAAATTATATTTCTATATCTGAGCCAATACGTATGTGTTGGGAGGTCGGGGGAGGCCAGAGTATACAATATTCGTGGAAGGGTGGCCAAATAGTTTTGTCAACTTGTTCATCAACTTGTTCTTGATTTAACGGCGTATCAGACTCTTTGGCCATACCGATTTGCACGTTGTTCGGGCTGAAAAACTACGAAAAACTTGGGTGGAGCGGAATAATCCTACTCCTGAGCCAGAGATCGGCGAAATACAGTGACGACTGAAAAGGTCTTTAACAGTTATTCCAGTCTCCAACGAAATTTCTCCAGACCTCCCTACAAGAGCAAGAAATGGCGAAACTATAACGAAGCTTTCTCTCTCAAAGACAAAACTATATAATAAAACTTCCATGTTTAAATAAAATAATTAAAAATACAAAAAAACTATTCCAGGATCCATTTTTGAATTTCATGATCTGATTTAATTGTAATTTCTGATAAATGAAAAATTTCTGCATAATCCCTGACACAGACATAAAACTCCCACAATTATTATCAAAGTTTTCAAAAGAATTTTGATTGTTACAAGCACAGTATACGAGTTTGAAACAATCACTTTAAATAACGGAGCAATCAAAATAAATTCAGACATTCCAATTGTAAATTACATGTTAGTTAAATTAATTTTTTTTTACTTTTTAAGGAAAAAATTAATCTACTAATACCCAGCAAAAAACAAGAAAAAGAAGAGAGAGAAAATTTCTATATTTGAATACACAACTTAAAAAAAAAAAAAAAAAAAATGAAGTTACTGATATATAACCTGCTAAAAATGTATTATGCAATTTTATGAGTAAACAAGTTCTGCAATCATTGTGCTAGAAGCGGCAATATACAAAGGAACTTAGCACAGAGCAAAATTAGCGATTGGTAGTAACTTGACAAAAAGTATGGGAGTCCTCAGTTTCAAAAGAGCTGAGAAAGTATTAGCTGAAAAAGTCTACGAGCTTTGCGATTAAGGCTACTGTGAGAAAATAATCCCCGATCAGATTTCCGATTTAAGAGGAAATTGGATGGAAAAGAAAACAGGAAAGTTAAAAGGTTCCCGCGCTGTCAAAATATCTGACGTAATTTATAACCGACAACGGAAACTGAGAATACACCGGAATAATAAGAAATAGGTTATCCTGTTATAAAATTTTAGGAATACAAACCTTGTTAACCATGGTTAGCCTTCCAAAAAGTAAAGCGAACAAATCTGCTGTTGAAAAGTTGGTGAAAATTTATAGTCCGTTATCTTTTTCAAAAAGTTCTCAGTAACTGTGTAATGAAATTACCTTCGAATGGCAAATCCATAATCCTACCAAAAGCCACAGGACACTTGTAGTTAGAAACAAAACATGTATTTATTCAAAGATAAGAGCAAGTTGGCCCACTTTTGGCCATGACTGCTTCAACGCATTGTGGAAGATTTTATAATAATTCCTGCTGGAAATCTGGTGATATTGTGGTCCAACAGTGAGGTTCGGATACCTTGCACCATGCCAATGGACGATGTGCAGCTGTTTTTGCCGTGAAAGGCTTGTGTGTGGTCTGCAGCTATTCCGTGAAAACTCATATGCAGTTCTCTCCGCGTCGTGGAAACACTTTCAGGTCGTATGTGGCCGCTGGCAACTCCAAGCAAAATTATCTAGGCTTTCATGGAAAGCGAGGTAACCAGCCGTCTCAAGCTTCTTCTGAAGTTTTTCGGAAGTTCAGAAGTGACTTCTTCAGCACGAAGTCACTTCTGAACTTCCAGTTCTTCAGCACGCTACAAATGTCAATGTGAGAATATTTAATTCCCTAAATATCTGCACACGCAGATAATTTTCTCACACGACACCTTGGCTCGAACATGCCTCTATCAGTTTTTGTGAAAGTGGAAACTTTGAATAAATTCAAGAAGGAACCAAACTATTGGAGGGAAAGTATACGTGAAAGTAAATGGATTTTTTTTTTGGCTGATGCTGTATAAGGTTGCTTTCTTGATTCATGTGACACTATTAATACTGTCATTCTCCTCTGAAAGCATTAGCTCTTTCCGTGTGCTCATACCTTGCTGTATACATTTCAAATGAATTCCTGGCTAAACGCTAATACAGACCATAATAATTGGTATATTTCATATTTACACACAGTGATGAGTCCCACGACTTTTTAGTAAGACAGTGAACAATATACGCGACTACATTGCACTGTCCAGCCACCTTATTACGACCATAGATGTTTGAACTATATATAATCATCTACACAAAAATATGTAAATAGAAGGTTATTTATTTATTTTTTTTTTTTTTTTAGGAGCATTAGCAACTAAGGCCATATTTCTCCGCGTAAATAGAAGGGTTACAGGGTGTGTGACGTGAGCAGAAAAAAACTGCTGTTTCCTATAAAATTCATCTGTGAACCCTCCTCGCGCAGAGATGAATATGCACGTGAACATGAACTTTAAGCTGTCAATCTCCTTATCTGAAACTAAAACCCATGCCCCTAAAACTGCAACCTCTTCCAACTTAGTACTGCGGGATCACTTCCTGTTAATGGGTACTGTACTGTCATCCGGTTCGTGGATTATCAGATCTAAATATTCTTGGCGCCTAGTATTTTCTCCAATGCACTGATGCAAATAATCATTGAGCTGATTTAAAAATTTTATCCCAAATAGTAAATTGTAAAATTTTCCTCCCACTTTCGTTCCAATCAATACGAAGAAAACGGAAATCACCATAATGAGACATTTGCCCTTGCTCGCCCATTCCATCTACATACAGAGCTTCTTGTCGTCATAATCATCATCTTCAAAATCTTCTGGTCGTACCAGAGATAGGCTCCCTCTGCTTATAAGTGAGGGGCACGATGATGACAGTTTTTCCCCAAGTCCTTTTTTTTTTTTCGACATGTTGTGCCCCTATCGTATCTAGGCAGAATTGCAGACATTTTGACCTAACTCGCAGTTTTTTTTTGTTTGTTTGTTTTTTTCAGTGTGGTTGTACATTTACCCAAAAAATGTCAATTCGAGTGCGCTTAATATCATTCGTCCCTACATGAATAATAATGCTTTATTTCCTAATCCGTCCCAAAACACGACAATCTGCTGGTTACATCATCAATACTGCTCCTGGCAGACACTCCCTCTTTCTGGTCACCCTAGTCCACCTAACCTTATTACAAAAAAAAAAAAAAAGTTACCCGGTCCCATGACAGAGTCTCCCGATAAAACTAAATCTTGAACCAGAGCAGTTGTACTTGAGTATTGTGTTCTATGGTTGCATCACCTGGCAGGTCACTAGATGCTTCACACCCTGAAGAAACCCTAGTTCCATATTTGTCTCTAGGGCATCCGACCATATTCTTTAGTGACTAAATTCCACCAAGATTTCATTTAAGATCTGCACACTTGTTACATCGGGAACAAAGAAAAGAATGATCAGTTGAGCTGGGATTACCTGCTACATTGATCTTAGAATACACGCCATAGTCTATACCAGTGGTTCCCACCCGGTGTGCCTCGGCACATTGGTCTGCCGCGACCTTTTCAAGTATGCCACGGGATTAGGAAAAAATCCCACTGAGTTCGATGGCAATCACTATTTAGGTGTGCCGCTAATATTAGTCTTTTAACTTAAAGTGCGACTTGAGTGACAAAAGACTGGGACCCACTGGTGTATACAAACGTTGAACTCATGACTCGCACGTGATCGCCTATTGTCATTCTCGTCTGGGTCAAAATATCCTCAGACGAAGTATTTGAAGTGCATTTTGCAGCAACCATTAAGGTAAGCCTCGCCTTCTTGTGAATTAACTTTACAAATATTAAACTTTATAAAATATTACAGTAATTAAGCATCCAAAAAATTTATCAGCTACTGAACTTAAGAATACAACTTGCCAGAAATAACTTTACAAAAAAGATAAGAATTATATTTACTTAGCGAAGGAAAAAAAAAAAAAAAAAACTTCTAAAATTACCAAAATTAAATTTATAAATTTACAAAATATCCAAATCAAGCAAGATCAAAAATTAGTCTACCGAATTCTTTTACTCAAACCATTAATACTCTAGAATATAATCCACTAAGCCAGTGGAGTGGTGTCCAGCCAACGGCTCGCGAATAATTTTTACAAGGCCCGCGCGGATGATTAACTAAAACAGCATTTTTGAGAGTCGCGCCACTGCTTGTGCAGGCATGCAAGCGTCGAGCTCGCCTGTGTCAAACGTGTACTTGTAGTTCGGTGCAGTCATATGTACGCTAAATACAGTTATGTACATATCAATCTTTTCATATTGTGAAATTCTACTATTTTGATATAACTTGTTCATTGTATTGAATTCACAATTAAAAATGTTCCAAACGAGGAAATTCAATTTGGATTGTCGTGTTTTTGATCAAAGTTGGACTGAAGACTATTTCTTCATTGAGTACGACGAAAAAGCAGTGTATTTGGTGTGTAAAGAGACGGTGTAAGTTTTTCAAGAATATAATTTAAAAAGACTGATTCCAAGCATAAATCTTATGATCAACATAAAAGACTGTTCAAAGTTACAAAACGAATTAACAAAAAACAAAACACACTGAAAACGTATCAGTCAAGAAATTTATCTGCTGTAAGTGCCAGTTATCAAGTTGTACATTTGATCGCTTTTGAAAGTAAACCGTTCAATGATGGTGAATTTGTTAAACGTTGTTTGTTAAAAGCTGTGGAAGAAATTTCTCAGGAGAACAATGATACAAGACATTAGTTTGTCTCAAGAGACAATTATGCGAAGAGTAGAAGATATTGAAAAGAATTGTTCCAAAAAATTTTGGAAAACATAAAACAAATGAAATAGATTAGTGTAGCACCGGATGACAGTACTGATGTAAATGTCACAGCACAATTCCTTATCTTCATACGTGGAATTGATGAT
Organism: Mastigoproctus giganteus; assembly: GCF_048544385.1. Classification (NCBI taxonomy): domain Eukaryota; kingdom Metazoa; phylum Arthropoda; class Arachnida; order Uropygi; family Thelyphonidae; genus Mastigoproctus; species Mastigoproctus giganteus. The sequence continues at coordinate 71,296,661 of NC_143584.1, read as the reverse complement.
AATTTTGTACCAGTTGGGGATTTAGCTGATCTACAAAGTATGCACGGAACAACTAGAGATGAAAATCTTTTTGAAAAATTTTGCCAATCTATTGAAAAGTTATGATTAAATATTAAAAACCTAGCAAGAGTCACAACTGACTATGCAAAAATATGATTGTTAAAAACATTGGGCTTATGGGAAGAATAACCACGAAAATGATACATATCGGAGCTGAACCTCCGATTGGAAATCACTGCATGAGCATCAAGAAGCTCCGTGGGGAAATATGAATCTCCAACACGTTATGAATGTGGTTATTTCAACTGTAAATTTTATAAGATCACATGGCCTTAATCACCGTATGTTTCAACAATTTCATAATTTGAAACTGAATACTAAGATGTAATTTTACATAGTGCAGTGAGATGGATTAGTCGTGGCAAAGTGTTATATCGTTTCTTTAAAACTGCGTCATGAAATTGAGTTTTATGACAGAAAAAGGAAAACCAACAAAACTATCAAATATGGGGTGGCTGTTTGATCTTGCAATTCTTACAGATATTTTTCTAGTCATTTAAAATGCTCTTAATTTAAAACTACAAGGGAAAGGAAAAATGGTCGCTGATTTGTATGGTGTCAGCAACATTTGTATGGTTGCTGATATAAAATTCTATGAAAATGACATAAGCTTGTTTGAGAATCCATTTACTTCTATGGCTGAAAACTACAATTCCAGCTTGCAACTTGAAATTATTGATCTTCAAACTAAAATATGGTTCAAAAATAAGTATATGGACTGGAAAAAGAAACTTTTATTAGAGGAAAATTTTCAGATGAGAGAGCCTTAGAGAATTAAAGTAAACTGCCATGAAAATGGCAGTTTGTTCGGATCACCGTACGTTTGCGAGCAATTTTTTTTTTCACGCATGACTTAAAATAAATATTTAAAAAAACAAATAGAATAACAGATGAGCATCTTCATCCGTATTGAGAATTGGTGTCACAAATTTTCAACCAAATTCTGAACAATTTAAAAATATCCACCTTCAATCATCTCATTAAATGTTAAGTTTTGTTCAGTAAATGTTATTGTGTATTGTACTTAATACAATTTTCGAATATTTTCAATTTTAGGTGTATCATATATTTATTTATTCACCTTAATATTGAAGAGCAGTGATCCTTTTCAGGTTGTAAATTTTAAGCGACCATTGAAAAGCAAAATATTTATTTTAAAAAACAAAAGTAAGATATTATTTTTATAATTTTAATAAAATCTAAAAAATAAATCCCTGAGATAGATTTATTGCGCATAAGTGTTGGGACTTAGCATTTTTTAATATACGTGTATATAGCCTGAAAATTAAAAACGGTTAACATGAAAATAGAAACTTCCTTTTACATGTAACAAAATATGGAAAATGTAACAAATTTTTCCTCGAACCACTCAGTGCGGCCCGCAAAACAAATCTAATTTTGAATATGGCCCCCGTACGGGAAAAGGTTGGAGGGGTAGAGCCGTCTGAGACGCGTCTGCTCTCTGTGACTGCCAATTCATTTCTTAAGACTATCAAAATCCACCTCTGACATTCTACAAGGGATGTAGCTGGGAACTTAGGATGTTATTTACTCTAAAGGTCAGTTTCCTGCTTGTTTTTTTTTTTTTTTTTGTTCCTTACTTTGACTTACAGCCGTGCCACTCTCTGCTCCACCTTCTCGTATATTCCACCACATCCAGCAACTGTAGACATTTTGAAGGAAAGGATAAATGAATGCACACGCGTTTGAGTGGACCGTGGTTCAAACCCGCATGGCTGCTAATTACGGTTAACGACCTTGTATTCATTGTCAAAATAATTAATTGTACTCTGACTTTAAAGTCAGTGCTGAAAACTGCAAAAGCGCTGACAAACCTTTATATATATATATATATATATATATATATATATATATATATATATATATATATATAATTTACTCACGTAAATGACTATATATAGAGACATTTCTCCTTTTACGCGGATAAATGCGTTCCTGAAAACCTCCGCGTAAATTAATAACAAATTTCTCATAGGAAACGGGGAAAGAGAGTGCCATGCTGCTGCACGAGATGGAGGCCCGAACGATAAACAATTATATATATATATATATATATATATATATATATATTAATTTATGTAAATGAATATATTTGACAAATATATCTGCAAATTTGACAGGTATTTTATACCTGTCAAATTTGCTAAAACTATACGGTTAGCGGCCATGAGTTTGTTGCTGGATTTTATAGTTTTTTTTATTTTTTTATTTCATACCATCTTTTAGTCTTCTTTCGCTTTGTGAAACTAGGACGGCCAATATCGCATTTATTGGTTTGGTATAAAAAATAAAAGATATTTTATAAAGTTACAATTTAATATTAATAAAAGTAGTTAAGTTTACAACAGAAAGCTGTTATTACTGTTAAATAAAACTGCACAAATTCCGGTTTTATACTCGGGGAAAACAAAAGAGGATCAGAGGATTTTATAAAATGAACGTCAAGCTCTATCAGATTTAATGATATCATGTGACGTGAGTAGCTCCGTACTTTTAAAAAGGTCATGCATTAAAAAATTCACAACAGAAAATATTAATTATAATATAATTTAATACACAATTCAATTTGATAAACAATTCATCAAATTAAAAAATCTGTCAACATATCAAACGAATACTGCACTGATCGACTCACATTCGTCACTCGTTCGCCTTCCCTGTCCTCCCTTGTTGCAGTTATATGAAGTGCTAAGTAACTATATAATATCGGTGTAGATACACCATAGTTAACCCATAAATTTGAACTGCGTATGTAGTGTAAAAGGAATCGTTTTAATTGCATCTCATATTGTGGGTGCCTTCACAACGAGATAGCTGGTATTGCACTACAAATAAATACTGTGTTTAATTGCATCTCATATTGTGGGTGCCTTCTCGTTGTGAAGGCACCCACAATATGAGATGCAATCAAAACGATGCCTTTTACACTACATACGTAGTTCAAATTGATGGGTTAACTATGGTGTATCTACACCGATATTATATAGTTAATTACCAAAACACATAAGGAATTATGCCTTGTGCATTTCGTTTTCTAATGAAGTGCTAAGGCGTCTTAAATCAGAAGTGCGTCACCCAATTTAAGACGCCTACGAGAAATGCCAGCCTAAAAGTGAAAACGCGTAAATCAAGAATTGATTAAATATCTTACATATTGTAAGAAATTTAATCAACATGGGAAGTCACAAAATGAGACGGCAAAAAGTGGCGGAAAAATTAATATTTTCGACCTGATCTTACAAAAGCCCTTTGCCTGTTTCCACGAGAAATCAATTTAATTCGCAACACTTGTTTTGGCATCTTTAAACTTGTAAATTAAGTAATCACTGGGTTGTCAGTTACTAAAACGATAGGATGATTCGGCTACACACCAATGAACCACCTAACTTGCTGCAATTACCTTAAGGCATGAGATTAATGTAACAGAAAAGATTTGCCCTTTCTTTCCCAGACTTGGACTTGCTATTTACAATTTCACACACTCTGAATGTATGTGTGTGAATTGTGACACAAAACTGAAGTGCGTGAAGTTGACCGTGTAAGAAGTTCATCGAGATTAAAACTTGAAAGACTTGAGTCCTGCAAGTTTCAGCGTCTGGAGACTAGGAACCTTCCAGGCGATCTGACTGAGGTGTTTAAAACTTTGAATGGATTGAGCAAGCTCAATGCTGATGGGATTCTTCTTCTTGCTCAGACTACGCAAATGAGGTGGCATAAATTCAAACTGATGGTTGCAGAACAGATGTGCGGAAGCTTGCCTTCAGCCAGCGGATGGTTAATTGTTGGAACAAACTTCCATCTGTATGGAAGTAGGTGTAGTTTGAATAAATTCAAAGAACTAGACAAAGTATTGGTGGTAATGGACATGTAATTTTTTTATTTTTTTTATGCAAACTTATAAAGAATTTGGCTCATGCTTTATAAGCTTGCTTTCTTGCATCATTTGTTACTGCTAAGGAAATTATCACTGAGGAGGTGGTACAGAAATATGACGAAACACTGAGTATACCTTTAGTACACTGAGTAAAAATTGTCTGTATGCCTTTAAGAAATTAAAAGACAGTTTAAAGATAGAAATTAAAGACTACGCAGCACGTAGATTCTCACTACACATATTCTTCATTTAGCGCGTTTTCTTTTAGCGATATTTCACTTTTATGAAGTTCACTTTTACGCAGTTTACTGACATTTTATCATTTAGCACAAATGTAATTTTCACCTTGTGCGGTTTCTTGGAAGCTTATTACAAAATTCCAAAAATGTTTCGTGCATCTCCATTTTTCTTAGTACGCACCCCGAATAATGAGAGGCTGTTGGTACTTAAACTCAAACTTAAGATTAAATTACAGATTACTTAGCCTACTACAGCCCCAAGAGAATTCAACCGAAGATTAGTTAATCTCGAGATTAAGTTCTATATGTGACTCACTGTTTACAAACTCGTGCGACAAAAAAAAAAAAAAAAAAGAAAAAAAAAAAAAGGCATATATTGTACAAGAAAAAACTGAATTAACATAAATATAAAATAAATTTATTCAAATAAATAAAATCTACAGAAAATACTAAAACAGATATAAAATAAAAGCGTTAAAATACAATAAAACGGGATATTGAAATCATCGACTATTCACGTGATTACCGCCAGAGCTCATGGCTTGAGGCACTGAACATAGCTGTAATAGTACAGTGAATCACAATAGCGGAGTGCACTTGCACCCCATTATGGACTCTATTGTTTTGCAGTGCGATGGGCGCTGGCGATCCTAACGTATGTATACGTAATTCAGCTCTACCGACACCAGACTCGTGATGCACAATCATGCTCAGTTGACTTTTGCTGTTTTTACTAACATATGTTTTGGTTCTTATTTCTCCGAAATTATTAGGGTAATCCGAGAATGTGGGAGAAACTATTTCTTATTTTACTACTATATTTTCGCCTTTATGGAGTTCAGGTTCTATTATTCCTACTCCTTTAGTTTTTATTCTTCTTACTATCTGCTTCTTTCTCTTTGCGTTAACTTAACTTCTTTAATTAATTAAAGGTTTTTTTATTTATTTTTACCATATCCATCACATAGGGGTCACCACATATATACTCACTAGAGGGATTATTATTTCATAACGACTAGCTGTTACATTATGTCCTGGATACGGTAGATATGCCTTATACTTTACATTTATTCTTATTTTAATTATTAAATTACGTTCTCTGTCGAGTCAACGATGTTCAATATATGTTTACGTTTATAATATCTCTCTCTTTTGATTCTAAAAAAATTAACTACTTTTAATTGGTTTAGATTCAAATTACTTAATCTCGGAATGTTTATATATCTTAGCAGATATTGATCATTACAGAAACAGAACTCCTTATTGTTTTTTCCCTTCAGTCTGGGTGGCTCGCCCCAGTTGAAATCATCTAGATTGTGGGTAGACAACGATAAGTTTCATGATATATATATATATATATTATATCCCTTGCGTTTCTTTAAATCCAGCTTGGTATTGTCTGCTTGAATTAACTTCTATATTATACAAAATATTTTATACACATTATGGTTGTAATGCATAATTGCTCTAGCAACTGCATTGGCCCATAAGTATTAGTTACAGCTTAATACAATTTATTAACTTTCTTTCCATATTACTCATATATATTGCGATACACCATTCACCGACTAAGCTGATGAAGAGGCACTTCGTCTCGAAAGCTACTATATATATTTTACCAGTTTTGTCCAAATTTTATTGTATTTTAACGCTTTCATTTTATTATTTATTTTATGGATATTATTTATTTATTTTAATAAATTTATTTTAAATTTATGCGAATTCAGTTTGTCGGTCGTCGCTAGAAAGTTTTGTGATATGCAACCAGAACCTGTTTTCTAACGAAGGTGGTGTGTTGTGTACTGTGATGTCAATGGTTTGTGTACACTCCTCGTGGTTTGTGATCGAGCTACAAGTAGCTGAATATATTAAAATGTAGTAAACTAACTATTGATAATGAAACTTGCCAAAATGGCGTGTGGCCTTCCAATGCTTTACTTCCGTGTCAATCTTCTATCGTGTCTCAGTGACAACTGCTTATTACGTTGCTGCCCTGTGGAATTAAAATATTCGTGATTTGTATTTTAAAGGAGTTCATCCCTCATGTCTTCAAAAAGATCATCTTCTTCAGCTCCTTATGATGGTAAGAGGAAATATATTAATTTAGAAATTAAACTCGCGGTATTACACATTTAAAAAGGGCGACAGTGTGATTTTCTAATAAATGAGGTTGGCTCAAGCTACTGTGCGTACTATAAGAAAAATAAAGTGCAATCAGGATGTAATTACATCATCGGATGGAAATTGCAACATTTGCATAGGTTGACCATTGATAAAAATGAAGGTGTTGTTAATAATCTGCATGGAAGACCAAACACCACAAGAGTGCCATTAACCGTTCTTTTAAGCACAAATTCTGAAAGGGGTTTTAAATTTAATAGTAAAAAAAAAAGTATTAAGGGTAAGTTGCTACAATGGATAAAAGGATGGTTAAGTGGGAGAAGACAGAGGGTGGTAATCAATGGGTGCTGCTCTTCGTGGACTAATGTTATTAGTGGAGTCCCACAGGGTTCGGTGTTGGGTCCACTGTTTTGTATATTTATCAATGATATTGATGAAGGTATATCAGGCTTAATGTCGAAGTTTGCAGATGACACGAAGGTTGGCAGGGTTGTTAATGACAGTAATGGCAGTGTGCTACTGCAACAGGATCTAGATAATTTGGGCAGATGGGCTAAGAAGTGGCAACTGAAGTTTAACCTTGACAAATGCAAAGTACTGCATATGGGTAGAAGTAACCCCAGAGAAACGTACCAACTGTGTGGTACTACACTTAAGGTGGTAGAAAATGAAAAAGACCTGGGAGTAATTGTGCAGTCAGATATGAAGTTTTCTGAGCAATGTAGACAGGCTGCTAGGGCAGGTCATGGGGTTTTGTCAATGATATATAGGAATTTTGCTAGCAGGGAAAAGGAGGTGATTGTCCCTCTGTATAAGGCAATGGTCAGGCCACGCCTTGAGTACTGCGTACAGGTCTGGAGGCCTCATTTTAGGAAGGATGTAGATTTGCTTGAGCGTGTACAGAGAAGAGCAACACGATTGGTGAGGGGAATGAAGGGATCCTCTTACCAAGAGAGGCTTAAGTTCTGCAAATTGCAGTGGCTGGAGACTAGGCACCTGCGCGGTGATCTGATTGAGGTCTATAAGGCCTTGAATGGGTTGAGCACGCTGAATTCTGATGGGATCCTCCCACTTGTTCAGAATACGAACCTACGGGGACATAAGTTCAAATTAAGAAAGGATAGATGTAGAATAGATGTGCGGAAATTTGCCTTTAGCCAGCGGGTGGTTAATTGCTGGAACAAACTTCCATCTGTCGTTGTGGAAGTTGATAGGTTAAATAAATTTAAGGAGGAACTGGACAGGCAATTGGAGGGTATGGTGTGATATTTTTTTTTTTTTTTTGGCTGATGCTGCATAAGCTCCTACACTTGCTTTCTTGCATCAAGTGCCACTACTACTACTACTACTACTACTAAGTAAAGTGCAGCCTTTATCAACCCACTGCAGGATAGAAGCCTCCTCAACAATTCATGTTGGGGGAAATGGACCATAATCTGCCACGCTGGTCCAGTGCGGGTTGGCAGATCGACCGTATTCAGCAGTCAGGGGCTTGAACCCCGGTCTACTCAAAGAGCGTGTGCTACTACACTCCCGCTCCTGCCCACTCGGCTACGGAGGCCTATAAATAAGTAATAAAATAGATTTTCTGTTTATACTTCGAGAATTCAGGAGAAACCAGAGTCTCTTCGAAAATTTAAAAAGTGACTCTAGGTCTACTGAAAGTTAAGGCAAGCTCTGGATTTCAAAAATAATAATAATAAATAAATAAATAAATAAAAATATACACAATCTAAAATTAACAGGGCGCTAGTGCTGATTTTGAAAAACTTTCCAAACTATTGAAGAAAAAAAAAAAAAAAAAAAAAGAGATATTTACCATTACTGTAGATGAGGATTCTCTTTTTTTTTTTTTTTTTTTTTTTTTTAGGAAAAGAAAGTCCAGAAGAATCTTTATTTCCTGAGAATAAAATTCGATGGTCGATGTCTGCATTTAATTCGACAATTTAAGGCGTTCTTTTAAGCACAAATTCTGAAAGGGATTTTAAATTTAATAAATAAGTAATAAAATAGATTTTCTGTTTATACTCCGGGAAACGGCTTTGGCGCAAGCTTCTCCACAAGGTGTACAACAGCGGCCTGGGGTCCGCCACAACAACATGAAATCCCTGTTTATACTCCGGGATAACCACATAAGGTTAGAGGAATTAAGTCCATGCTAGTATATCACAGAGCGAATCCAAGGGCTCTTAAAGGATAAAAGACCCCCCCCCCCCTTCCTGTTGTGTGGCGATCAAATCAGAAAGGATGGGCAACTTCGAAGAATGGTTTACTTTATTGCTTAATAGAGAATACAGTACTGGTGTAGAGAAATATGACAGAAAGAATAGTATAGCGCACAATTGGTGCTCTTCAACACTGGCCCCCTCCCCCTAACACCCGATCAACTTCAAATCATCATCATCAGCCATTATCAATCCCCTACAGGATGAAGGTCTCTCCAGTTCCTTCTGTTTTATGCAATGGCCATCCATTTACTACTCACAAACTTCAACTACAAGTCCGATAACATTACAGTTACATTTATCCCAAAAATACAACAGCTTTGATACAATCTATGGATTAAAGCGCAAGCTAGACATATCAGCAAACTAATTTTTTAGCCCGTGAATCATCTGGCTAAGGTTTTCTTTGAAAACATTAACCTAAGGTTTTCTTTGAAAACATTAGCCTAAATGATTTGCCGTACAGAAGGTGTTGGCAAATCGATGGTTCAAGAATCAGTTAATAATGAAATTAACAATACTGGAGCCTCTTGGGATGAAATCAAACGTGAACACTGAAGTTAGTGGAGCAAAAAATTTGGCCGGTGCAGATGATTTTACATGGCTTTGATGAACTCTAGGAATACGAACTGTTAAAATTTGGCGAGATGTGCACTTCAATGAGGTTAAGAAAGGAGATGTGGTAGAGTTATTAAATTCGCATATTGAAGCTCTACCAAATTAAGACTCGCTTGAATAATACAAAAACAGAACGAAAGCAACTTCGGAAGAGAGAAAAAGGAGGGAAAAAAAAACTCAAGGACTGTTACCCGTAAAATTACAACAGAGAAACTAGAACAAGTTAATACGGGATTCATCTCTTGATGGTGGATTTGGAGTTTATGTTTGCAGGGATTTGGTTTAATCGAGTGAATGTGACAGTGAAACTAATAGGGAGAAACAACCGAGATTTCTGTTTCTGATGAGTCCCGTATTAACTTGTTCTAGTTTCTTTGTTGTAATTTTACTGGTAATAGTCCTTGAGAGTTTAGCTCTAAAAGAGGCTAATGTGTTACTTAAGCGAGGCAATTTTTAGATGCAATTTACTTTGCATTATGACATGTTACGAGCGCAGACGCCTAGCAAATCCATGGAGTAATTTGCATTGAAAGATTAGGCCAGGTGAATGTCATAATGCTTCACTTAGCATTAGAGTCAAAAGTTTTATGTAATAGATCCTATAAACACAAATTCATGTTCCCTTCTGTTGCAATCCGACTCGTCCAAATTATGTGATTAGTTCGCCCATCACTGGCACAAGGCTATTGGAATCTACCTACAAATAGCTCATTCGAGAATAGTATGTTTTGGAACCCGTCTCAGTTCCTGCCGATAATAGTTGGAACAGTACTTTTAACTTATTTGATTTTTCGGATAAGTTCTGAAGCGTCTTACCTTCCTTTTATGCTTTTAGATTACGCAATCAATTCTAAGGAAAGTTTATCGTCAGTCTCACGCCATCTAGAAATATAGAGTTGAATGCAAAGAAAAGAAAATATTCTTGGCTTGAGGGAAAATTTTTCCATCAAGCCAAGCATATCTTCGTTCAGGAATCTAGGAAAAGAAAGGAACTTATAATGGTGACGATGATGTCACTTAGAACATTGGCTAATGTAGCCGAGCGGAGTAATAAAAAGAAAGGTCACTAGAAATAAAAAAAAAAAATCTGAATTCAGGTGAACAACATACCAAGAGTATACACTGATGTAGGGGCGGGCTGCCCTGAGAGTGCAAGGGGTGCACTGCACCCGGGCGCCAACGTTCAAAGGGCGCCTGAAACTTACATACACATATGAAGAAAATTTTAAAGGGGGCGCCAAATTGCGATTGGCACCCGGGCGCCACATACCGTAGGGAAGCCCCTGCACTGATGTTTCAGAAATCACGTTTAGCATAATAATAATAATAAAAAACAAATTTTCTGTTTCTACTCCGGGACGACCAAATGGTCAGAGGAGTTCAAAAGACAGACAGAATACAAGAAACAGCACCGTATTCAGCAGTCACGGGCTTGAACCCCGGTCACTCAAGGTACGTGTACTTATGCACCCGCGCGCCTGACCACTAGGCTACGGCGGCCAACCATCATGTTAAACTAAACTGGGGGAAAAGAGACTAGGGGGGAAAATTACACAACCAAAAATTTCATTTTTAGCAGTTTTACTTCATCTAGCTATTATTATTAGGCCAAATGGGTTATCATTCAATTATCGCTGTTATCTTTCCAAAATAGCAATGCAAGTGTATCTACTCATGAAGACTACTTTATATATAAAGGGTTGAGTCCATTTGTGATCATTATGAATCATGAGTGCTACTAAAACAATGTAGCCAGCAAACAGAAAGAAACTGTTTTACGATTTCGCCAGATCCGTAGTAACAGCGTCCAGATGGCTGAAAAATATCACGCAGACAAACCTACAAGCCAACCAATAGAAATAACCACGGGGACTAACTTAGCTTGATAAGAACACGTTGATTGTCTTCAGGTTCTCTCTCCTTTTATATTTGCTCTACTCCGATAACGATAAGTTATCTCTACCATAACGGACGAACACAAATACAGGAACTCCGAGTGCTAATCAAAGAGAAACAAAATTTTTACAGTTCTATTCAACCAATAACCTGGCTGAATGACAACGAATTTCAAAACGAGAGAGAGAGAGAGAGAGAGTCGATTGCTAGTGAGTACAATGTTTCAACATAAGCAGTTAAATTGGTTTGGTATTCGCACATGCAAAAGCACAGATAAATAAATTATCCTTATTGCTACTGTATACCAATATAATCCTATTAATTAACTATAAAGTGGAAAGAGATGTTAATTCAAAGTGAAAAAAAAAAAAAAAAAAAACATCAATCAATTAAACCAGAGATTAAAGATAAATTTGACAACCCAAAACTTTTTAATCTCAACCTTGATTATTGTAATCAAACACAAGAAATGTTGGACGTTCTATAAAAAAAAAAAAAAAAAAAAAGTATACATTCTGGCATTGCTGGTATTTAATATTAAGGCCAAATATTTTCAGCAAACTGAGAATTATTTGATCTACTTGTGTAATTTCGGCTAGATGTGTTAACGTTAAGTGCGAAAACTCGTCTATAAGTTAAATTTTGTATACCACTAGTCGATTTTTTCCAGTGCCAAAAGACTCCGAAGGAGATGGATTGAAAAATATTCAGACAACGGAGGTAGAGAAGGTACTCGCGCCCCACCGCCAATATAGGAAAATCACAATGAGTAGGAAAAGGAGTGACCCCAAACAAAGCAAAAACTAACAATGAGCAGCCCAAAGAAAGATTTATGATCAGCCAGTGAACCCTCAGATAAATCCCTTCTGCTGTACATCCACTGCAAATGCTTTACACAACAGACCCTGAAGTTCAAGGGAGCGATTGAGAGCGCATTAACTCCTCTACCCTGAAGTATACAAAGATTCGAATAAAGCAAAAAAAAAAAAAACCCTATCAAGTTATCTTTTCCTTCATTTTTGTGCATAACCTCTGTGCATCCAGCAAAAAGCGGAAAAAGTTTAATCCTAACCATCCAAAAGCAGGAGCTGGCGAGGAGGTATCAGCCACCGAACAGAGCAAGGCGAACACATTTAGCGTATTCTGTAATACCATTTATTAAATTATGTATTCGTTTTTAGTTAATTTCCTTGTACTGCAAAGTATGTTGTATTTCAATTGGATAACTGGTATAAAAATTATTAATAAATAAATAAATAAATAAATTTTCTGTTTATACTCCGGGACGACCAAACGGTCAGAGGAGTTTTACCCATATTGATTACTGAAAATTGTTTATTTTTTAATGTTATGGTATTCAATTTTACAAATTATACATGAAATTATCTTCTTGCTATGGAAATCATTAAACGTTATGTGAATTTTTGTATCGGGGGCATCAGGCATGGAACAAGCATGGGTGGTTATCACCTACCAGTCGAAAGATTTATGATTAGCACACCTGAAGGTAACAGCTGTGTGTTTGCGCTATCCTAATTTACAACAAAATAATTCTGCAAAGAGTCGACGAGACAGGTATATTTTCGCTGGTAGGAGAGACAACAGACAACAACCAGGGGACAAAAATAAAATCTTAGGGACAACAGAAGGCCGGATCTAGTGAAGCTTAGCTTCGAGTATCGTGTTTTATATATATATATATATATATATATCACAGGAATAAATTACTGCCACAGTGGTCGAGGCAGAGCCTTGGTAAATTTCGAAGAGGAATTTCATAGCCAGTTTTTAGCAATGGGGAAATTATGAGGGATTGAGGATCTTCCCCCCCACCCCTTCTTATTTTTTGGCATATGAAAAAAAAAAAAAAAACCGCCTCTTTCCTTGCACTATTTGGCCATTCTAATATTAATTTGTTGAAAAAAATAAATTCAGGTTCAAATCTGAGTAAAGAAGTGAATACTGTATGGGATCACAGTAAAAGAGACCTCTTTTGTTTCTTCCCCCCCCCCCAAATCTTTCTTTTTTTCTAAAAAAATTACCATATAAACTGCCCCTTTATTCAGTTGGATAAAACTGTAGAAGTAACTAATTCAACTTCAGCGTAAACTGAAAATTCCACACTTTATATTACACTAAAAATGGAATTTTTGCATAATTGCTCGAGAAAATGTGAAACATGAAAAACAAAAAGTAACGTATTAATTAACAGTGAAAAGTAAATGTGGCATAGCATATGAACATTCTATATGACTAGACTTTTCATAAATAAAATATAAAATTTCTGTTTATACTCCGGGACGACCAAACAGTCAGAGTTAAACAAGACAGAATACAAGAAACAGCACCGTATTCAGCAGTCACGGGCTTGAACCTCGGTCACTCAAGGCATGTGTACTTATGCACCCGCGCGCCTGACCGCTAGGCTACGGCGGCCTGATATGCTTTCAGAACGATCATTTCTGTACAAATATATTTATTTACAGTAATAGCAGAATGTGTAGTGGTATTTTGTATTAGTGTATATTATTCCAATTATTTTTTATTGATTTTAAAATCGACATTAAAATAAAATTAAGCAAAAATTAAAATTAAGCTCTGTATACTGTATTAGGAAAGTGCAGTAGAACTTACCAGAACAAATAACTGTTCTGGTTATTTGTTCAGTTAAAATAACTAAAAACCCACCCTGCAAGTAAGCTATTTACTTGCATGTAACTTAATTTCAATCCGGCTCTGTCGACAAACTATTTTTTTCAATGGTAGCTCACTAGCCAATTTGTCGTGATTTTACAATCAATTAATTAAAATAAATTTTCTGTTTATACTCCGGCACAACAACCAAGTCAGTAGAGTTTACAATAAATTGTCAGTACAAATATTTATCGTATTTAGTAGTCACGGGCTTGAACCCCGGTCTACTCAAGGAACGCGTGCTATGCACTCTCGCACATGACCACTCGGCTACGTTACTTTGATTAGTAATTTTATCGCCGGTACGAATATAGGTATTCCTGGGCAGTCGTGGGGGGAAGGATAGGTCACACAAGTGTATAACTTCCACTAAGAGCAAATATCGGTAAAGAAATTGTGAATGAATTCAGCATATTTTCTTACCCTATGTTTTAACTGAGAAAAGAAATATTTGGATAGATTCGGGAGGGAAAAAAATCTGTTTATTAAATCTAAAGTGTTGGCATCCCGGACGGCCATAAGCTAGTAGAGTAATAAAAATAATAATAATAAATAAAAACTGTTATATATTTATTAATGACATTTGTGTACAACGAAATGGTCCGAGAAGTTCGTTGTAACGAGTGCTGCTGAAACAACAACAGAAAACGAAAAATCTGTTTGTGATTCAGATAACTCTGCCAACCAGTATATCATACTGAAATGTGCTGATTCGTTTGAATATTTCACTCCCAACTGGGAAAACTCAGGTCTTCTACAAGAGATGAAAACTGCGATGCAGATAAGGCAAGAGTATAATAGACATGTTTCATGAGTCACCGGTAGTTTCAATAACAGGTGACTAAAGTCCTCGTGATGTTCTCGATCTTAACCGCCATACAACGGAACTCAGAGGTGCGAAAAAAAGATTATCAACAACAGCGATTAGGGTCACTCACAGTGTGACGCACCTCTCCGCAAGGGTTTGCGTCACCATCAACAGTCTGTTACTATGGTCTGGGGAGTTGTTGTCCTGATGACTGTTTGCAGTCGAATACAGTACAAATGGTATATCTAACCTGCGGCTCCCGGGTGGCTTTCAAAGTTTTTACTGTAACAGGCGCGAACCTTTAAGCCTATCAAAAATAACGGTAAATGGGGATGATAAAGAGACATGCTAAGATAAAATTTCAATAAAATCCAAAATAATAAGTATCTTCGTATCGGATTTTTTTACGCAGTGGGAAATACAACAAACATTTCTTTCAGTAATGTCATTTGTGTATGCTTTATGCACTATGGTGCAAACACCGAGTCTCACACTCGTGCAGAACAATCGTGCTTCTTATTTGAATAAGTTAGAAATTTTTTGATTATTTATCGATGTCTTAAAGAATATTACGCAGTTATTTTCAATAAATGTTTCAAGAAAATGAATATCTCAATTTTATTATGCATAGATCTTCCAAATAAACTACTTGATACAGAACTCGATTATTATATACCGATCGCAACGCTTCTGCAATATTGCTTTTGGAACTGCTAACAGTACTACTGACCAGTCAGCGACTTCAGTGGCACGGAAAATCACCGAACCAATGAACAAATGTATAGTTATGGGATCGCGTAGATAGAAATGGAATCCTGGAACAACAGCATGGTTTTATAAAAGGTGAATTCGTGTTCATACAACCTGGTAAGCTATTTGATAGAGTCACTCATATGTTGGACGCAAAAATTATTCCGATATTGTTTACTTGAATTTCAGCAAATCTGAATATGTTGGAAACATGAGAAAAATCCAAGCTGGATCGTATGGTGGTTGCAGGATAGTAGACATTAATGGCTACTCTTCAGATTAGGCTAACATAAGAAGTGGGCTTCAGCGGATCGGAACTAGGACCATTGCTGTTTTTGATTTTCTTAAATGACATCGACTCGAAAGGATAGAAGGCGTCTTCAAATGATGTCAAGATTAGGGCTTGCAAACCGGTTTTATAAACCGGTTAAATCCGGTTTTCATACTGAGTTGTTAAAACCGAAACCGAGCTTCTAAAACGGATTCAAATATTTTTTTTTAGTTAGCCCTCGAATGTAGTTTTTTTTGTTACGCACATTTTCTTTTGTTTGTTCGTTTGTCTGGATTGTTCAACTGCTTTATGTTTTAAACAAGTTTTTTATTTTATTTTAAGGTACGAATCTCATGGGCAAGTGGCCCAAATCTAGGTGGGGTACCTTTTATCTTCCCACCTGCATCATGGCACGATGCAGGTGTACTCATTTACGACTGAGTGAGTCGGAGCGATAGCGTAAAAGAAAATGCTCAACATTTCTCCGTTCCATCTATCTTGTTCGACAGGCAAGTTATGGAACGCGCCTTATTCGTGGTTACCCACTAGAAACAGATTCGCTGATTATTGCATCAAATTTCAATCGTAGAAAGTTTTTTGCTTCTTTATTCCTATTAAATTTGCGAAAAAAATGTTCTCCAAAAAGCAGCTTCACCAAATTTAGCTTTTATGTAATTTTTAAAATACATTAGATTTAATTGGGGGAAAAAATTGCAAGTAAATAAATAAATAATTTCTTTCGTGAAAATTTAGAAACTTGCCTCGTTTAGACTCTTCATTCAGTGCTTGCGGGAGTGACACATAGTATTGTGCCTTTGTTATCTTTAATATTTTTATTTAAAATTGTCGGTGATATAAATTCCTACTAATTAATATTTATTACTCTGAATATGTCTAAGATGAAATCAAATGTGTGGAATTATTTTGCTCGAAAAAGCAAAGATGAATGTTCGAAATGTCTGAAGATAATGAAGTCATCTGGAAGATCTACACCATCTTTGATATTGCATTTAAAGAAAATGCATCAGATTGACATTAAACAAGATAACAGTGAACCTCCCGTAAAAATGGTAAGAACATTAGAAAACTTTATCGTTAAAAAAATCTATGGAAGAAGAGATTTCAAAATTAGCTGCTTTAGATGGATTTTCTTTTAATTCAATTGCCAAGACTGAGTTTATACAATCAAGCCTTCACCTTCAGAGAAATAAATACGATAAATTATCACCAGCCTGTGAATGGAATTAAAAATATGGTTCTGAATTATTATAAAACTAAGAAAGAAGAACTCATTCAGCATTTCAAAAATTCATTGGTTTTGGGTGCACGGTATTCATTGACTCTAGACGAATATACGTCTATACAAAATAAAAAAGGTATATGAATATAAATGTGCATTCAAAAGACAATCATTGGTCGTTAGGTCTTATTGAGATTAATGGTTCACTTGATAGCAGAAGAACTGAGCAAATTGTGAATGGACACTTGAAGGAATTCGGTTTGAACTTGGATGAGGATATTGTTGCCTGCACCACCGATGGAGCAGCAATGATGATTAAGTTTGGCAAGCAAATTACGCCTAATCATCAACGATGTATAGCCCATTGTACACATCTGTCAGTTATATATGTACTTTATGAAAAAGCAATCAATTATGGTGCCACAGTCTCTGAGTCTCCCAAAGATAATAAAGAAAATGAAAATAATGAAGAAAGTAGTGATTACGAAGAAGTTGAAGAAAGACAGCAAGGCATGTCTTTCTTCAACCGGTAAACCGACTTTACCGATGAGCTCATTTATTTCTTCAATCCAATGGCCAATATTGCACAAACTATTAAAAAAGTCAGAAAAATTTGCAAGCTTTTTCGAAAATCGCCTACAAAAATGACATATTACAAAATTTTGTTAAAGCAAAATTTAATGAGAAAGAATATAAACTTATATTATATTGAGGCTAGATGGGATAGCATATTCTATATGATTGAGAGATTTTTGAAACTGAAAAATTGCATTCCAAATGCTCTATATGCAGTACTGTCAACTGAAGCTGTGTCTGACGATGACTGGAAAACACTTGAATTGCTATGTGAAACTTAGCGACCAGTTGAAATGATTCTGAAGGCTACAACCTCAGAAGATAGACTTACTTAAAGCCGAGTCTTCAATAGAATTTCTGCTTGCTAAGCTTGATACAGCAGAAAACCCATTTGCTTTAAAGTTTCATCAAAGCCCTTTGCAGCGTTACAATGCAAGACGAAATTGCCAAACTGTGGCTTTGCTGAGCTATCTACCCCAAAAAGTTTAGGAAAGAAGATTGTAAGTAAGGCATCATTTTTAATTTTCTCAAAAAAATCTAAACAATTATCTTTAAAATTGAAGTAGATCATTAGTTCGCTTTTTATGAGTGAAACTGAACATCTGTTTCGCCCATCCTTCCACTTCCAGTTCATTACACTAAAAATCCTTTCTGAATTTGCCGAAGTCCCCGACACTGGAAAATAGATACGAAATGACCTTGAAAATATTTGAAAGCTTAAAATCAACACTTTTCAAAATTAAATGCCATTGACTCGAAGTACTAGAACAAGTTTCATTAGTTTTTCAATGAATTTAAAATATTCTGCTACTTCAACAAACGAGTCATAGTTAGGACAACATTTTTAAAGCTTAATTTGCCGAGTTTCAAAAAAGGGGTATTTTCATTTAAATTATTCTTTCCTAAATATTTCAATTCAAGCATTTTATATAAGAAATTATATAAAATTGCTTGAAATCATTTATTACTGTGCTTTTAACTACAGGGTCTAATTTCTGAAAATACTGATGAACTTTATACCCAAAAAAATTCTTGATCAAGACGATTCTTCAGTGAATTTTTTAGATCATTCATTATATAAAAATATCACTGGCACACGTTTCATTCTTTTCAAGCTCTTTTATTGCTTTGCAAATTATTTCGATCGCATACATTGAGAAAAGAAAAGATAATTCTATAATTATAGGGACCTCTGTTGAATTTTCATTAATTTGAAGGATTTTAAAACGCTGTTTGGAACAGTCTTTTGGTTTGCTCACGAAGTAAAGGCTCAAAGCCTTCCATGAAAGCAAAATTCGTTCTATACATGATTGTAAAGAACGAATGTAAGAACGAATCACAATCATGTATAGAGCCAGAGAGGCTAGAATAGGTTGATTGTCTCTTTATGGTTCATTTCTCAGTGGCGGATTTTTCAGTTGGTACGTGGCTTAAAATTTCTGTTTCGGAAACAGAAAAATGACCATATATTTTCAAGACAATATTTTCTATATGAATATCTAAATTACCGAAAGCATATACTGTTAAATTATGAATAATGTGAGCATGGCAGTTTGTTTTAATTACGTCTTCATTTAATTTCTTAATATTTTTGGAATAAGGAGTTATTACTCCCAAAATTGCATTGTCTGCACTGAAACTAGATACACTTTGCCAATCCAATCCTAAATTACTCATTGAATTTTTTAGGGACTCAAACGTCTGCACTTTCATCAGCATTTTCAAAAAAAAAATCACCTAAATAGTTTGTAGGACCATATTCTTTGTAGAAGTACTGAAAGTAAAAGTACTGAATTCAGTACTTTGTAGAAGTACTGAATTCAAAAGAAACATTTGCATATTCTTTCTATTAAAAAAATAATGGTGCATCATGATGTTTTAAATCATCCAAAACAATTTGCAATGCTTTTTTGCCTAAAATATTACAAACAATGGCAGCAGATTTAGTTCTTCCACATGATATTTTTGGTGCAATTTTTGAATGTAAAGTCTGGAGTTCGATTTCATGCTACACTCTAATGAGTTATAAGAATGGTGATGCTTAATTGAATGACAAATGAGTTATTTCAGCTGCAGTAACTAAATCTTCTTTCTCTTCTTTCATATTCTTTTTCACAAGAAACCTATCTTTTCAAGAAACCTATAGATTTTAATTATTTGCCGATTTATGAGCTTGTGAGTCTTTATGCTGAATAACTGCTAAGATGCCCATATAAACCAACTTTAAATGCATTTTTTAAATACATGAGGAAAGACATTTCTGCAAGGAAATTGTAATTTTTTGTCTGTTTGGGGGCCCCTGCGTATGTGGGTTCGAAGCGTACAATCTACGTCTGTGCGGAAATCCGCCACTGCCATTACGAGGCACAGACATTGAAAAATGAAAATAAAGGACAAATTGCGTCCTTTCTCTTTTTAATAAAGGACAAGGACAGTTTGGCTAAAATAAAGGATTTTAGCCAAATAAAAGAAATAAAGGATTCCAAATCTATGACAAGGTGGTGTATTTAATCTTGGGAGAGAGAGAGAGAGAGAGAGAGAGAGAGAGAGAGAGAGAGAGAGAGAGAGAGAGAGAGAGAGAGAGAGAGAGAGAGAGAGAGAAAATGGCAGGGGAGGAACACATTGATGGAATGCGCAAAAATTTTTGAATACGACACAGGTATTAACAATTGCAGAAGCGTTGTAAGAAGAGTTAGTATTAACTGTATGATGAGGGCAAGCTCAAAGCTTTTGCTTCACCAGCCAAAAAAAATAAATAAATAAAGAATATTATTTCGGCTGAGAAACTAATCTTCTTTTCATAGTTGTTTAAATTCAACAGAGTCATATGTGTATGAAGTTCCAAAGAAACAGTGAACTCAACTGCAAATTGTTTGCACAGCGTGTTCAAAGACTTCAGAAGCAATGCATCTTGTAAAAGAACCACATAGAAATGCTATTGCGCTCGTACTAACTAAAAACTGCACTATTCACTACAGGGGAACCCAGCCACAACTTGTTGGGCCATCTAGAGCTGAAGTTAAACTAGGAAGCAGTAGTTTTCAGCCGCATTCGTACGTACGTTTTTTTCATTTTATTACACCCGTGTTTAGGTGTGTAATAAAATGTATTGCCTAAGATTATTTTCATCCATACATCATTTAACAGTTTTCCGAATTGAAAAACCGCTTGATTATATCTTTATCTCTATTTTCAACATAACAAAAGGCGAAACAAAAAGAGAAACAAAACAAAACATAGGCCACCTTAGTCTGCTAACATATCATGTTAGTAGTTTCCACACCCACCGCGAAGAGGTGTGGCTCTACTGTCCAGTGCGTAGCTGTATTTTCTTACTGATAATCTTATTTGCAAAGACTCTAAAGACGTTAGAACCCAACCAAGACCAGATTACTTATCTGAGGAATCTAAAACATGGACATCTCATCCTTGGTAAGTATATAAAAAAAATGAAGTATTACGTTAATGGCTCCCTGAAGCATAACTTATATCCGAATAATTGCATTATGTCTGCATGTTGTACAGGCTAAAAACCTGGAATAACTCAGGGGAAACCCCCCCCCCTTCTGCCTAAGATCAGGTAGCTACAGCCTCAATTGAAGATAATTTTAGAAATTCCTCCAGCCGTCGACGAGAACCAAACGAGTGACAAGCAGCGAAATCACTACACCATCACAAAGTACCAAAAAAAAAAAAAAAAAAGGCGCATTATGGCCACAGATGCGCCTAATAAATCCCAAACAAACAAACCAACCAACCAAAAAAAAAAAAAAAAAAAGGCGCATTATGGCCACAGATGCGCCTAATAAATCCCAAACAAACCAACAAACCAAAAAAAAAAAAAAAAAGTTTACCCTGTATGCACGAAAGATGTTTTATGTGTAAACATCTTTGACGGCACCTACTAAATTTCGAACAGCTAGAACAGCTATTTATGCTCACGCCCGCTACTTTACCGAATCAATGTTAGTGATAAATAGGACACACACACCTTATTCTACCAAATCAATGTTTGAAAGAGGTTAGGCCAATAGCCTAATTACCCATTTGATTGTGGAATTGTTGAACAGTACGATTGCAACAATACAAGTATTTGTTGTTACAATCATACTATCATGTTGGATCATGTTACTCTGTCATGCTTTGTCGCAAATTACACATGCAACGCTACGAGATCTGCAAGAAACGACAGTATCCACGCATACTACGCTATCGAAACTATGACTTGGCTCAGGATTTCAACGAGTACAAGCGCGAGATGGTAACGCTTCACATTCCATTTCGCAATGAGGAAACCGAAATACTGTCAGAGATGAAATATGTCAATATCTACCAAGACAATGAAGAGCTCAATACTAGATCGTAAATTATATGAATCGGACTTGTACATTCGCAAAACGATTGAAATATGTAAGACGATGTGTCAAGACAACGACGACGTTGATCCTGACGAAGCATGCGGTAATGACCTGCATAGCCTTGTAAAGCGACTGCGAGGGAAGACCCCTTTCTAAACTTTTACAATCATCCAAACAGTGAAATGAATGAGGATCGAAAGCTCGCCACGCTCAACGGACTCAGCGCAATTGCAAAGAAATGCGAAAACTTTATGACCAACGAGGACTTTTGTAACTTAATGAGAATAGCCAATATCAAGCAAAAGACTAGTCATACATGTAATTTGGAGTCTGTTATCGCGACCGATTTAAATATTCTTGACTGGCCCAGATGGTTGCAGAAAAACGTTTAGGATTCGCCTCTTGATGGAAATATACAACCGCTTCAGTAATACAGACGGGTACTGTAATGGCTACATTATAAGGCTGAAGCGCATGTAATGTAATGATCTTGGATGTGCTCAGAGCTGGTTTATGCCAGCTCTGAGCACATCCAAGATCACTTCTCCAAGATCGTCCTCAAGATTTCTGCCACGGGTGACAATGGTTAGCCCAAAGCCACTTAGGTGGTATGCCCCGAATCATAAACGTTTTTCCTCCACCAGCTGGTTTATGCCAGCTCTGGGCACATCCAAGATCACCTCCCATGATCCTTTGGGCAACCCAACTCTTTCTAATTTTTAATAATAAATTCGTAATAAAAATTCTAAACAACCTAATATCCGGTTATGACTATTTTTTATTTATTTATTTTTTAATCGAGTTCAAAGTTCTGGCTGATACTTTGTCCCAAAAAATTTCAAAATGATAGGATAGTCATTATCGATATAAAGAAATTGATTTTCTGTTTATATTCCGGGACGACCCGGAAATGAAATATACAACAGAGGAGTTCACAAGATAGAAAATATAAGAAACAACACCGTATTCAGCAGTCACACAGACTTGAGCGAGGTCATTCAAAGCGCCTGAACTTATGCACCCTGGCGCTTGACCGCTCGGCATTAGTAATTTTTGAATGTCAGAACCAATGAGACCTAGTACACTTGTAATATACTGCCGTTGCGCCGTAAAACCAACAACAACAATATACTTAATCTTGTTTTTAGCAAATATTGGCGTTTCAGCAGTCAACATTTTCCAGTGAGAGCACTGGTTGAGAATTACACGACTCCTCAGCCCATTCACTCTCGTACACCATTTTGACAGTGGTACTATTGACTGGTACAAAATTTCACATTCGAGTATTCTTTCAACACAGTGCTTACCAAACCTTTCTAATACCGACATATTATGTAAGTGCTAAAAATCATTCGACACCCTTTTTGTTTCTCATCTTTAAGTTGATGGTAAGTGTGACGATACGCAAATTCCTTTCTTTCGAGCCAAAAAATATGTAGAAAAGCTTAAACACAGGAAAGGCTAAACAAAGTTTTGCCAAGGCCATCTGAGGTCGACTATGTCAGATATTAACTTTCAAAGGGAAAGAAAGTGTCCAGAACTGAACGGCAGCCGAGTAAGAAACGCATACAGACATAAATGACATCATTTTATAATGCATCATTACTTAATATTTTGTTTAATCAACCGATTTCATCAGTATATGTAGTGAATGAAAATCGGAAGGAAAACAATGCTGGCCGCTGTAGTTGGTCAAGCACGACAGTACAGAAGTACCCACGGCTCGCGTGGCCGTGGTTCAACCTCACATGACTACTAAATACGGTGATATCCTTGTATCTCTATATCTCATGTGATCGTCCCGAAGTATAAACAGAAAATTTATTTATATGATGAAAAAATTTGGGGGAACCTTTGGGACACGACATGCCAACCAAGATGTCGCGACATCCACTTTAAAGAGCTCCGTTTCAACGGTTTAGAGCTTTATACACTAGGTGGTGTTGACTTTTCAGATTTACCGTCCCTTAACTATCCCCTCCCCCATTTAAGAAGCTAAACAAACGAACGAATGGGTGGGAGCACACGCAAAATGTTCAATTGGTTATCGCTGGTGCAAATAACACCAAAAGTGGGGCAGGCTTAAGCGTTGCGCCAAAATCATACAGCACACCATTAAGTGCTTAATACAGATGACTCTTCGCACTAAAAGTGCACATTTAGTGAAGTTTTACTAAGCGCAACAAAATACTTAAAACTCAATAAAATCATTAAACAATAGCAGAATTTCTAATGTTTATCGTCAATATAAACTTCGTTGTTCAAGACAACTCTGACATTAAATATCTGGACATTAGTAAGACAATCTAAGGGTGCCTACACATTGGCGCGCGAGGAGCGCAAGCGTCAAAGCGATGTTTAACTGCACGTCAGTTTGAATGAGAGCCTTCATATAGCCAGCGAGCTACAAAGCGATGTTGCCGATTCTCGAGCGGGAAACGTGTTACGCATGCGCGCTGAACTGCCCCTCCCTGCCTTGTGCAAGTGTTGTTCTTGTGAAATATGGTAGAATCAAACAAAGAAATTTTAATAAGCGAGTATTTTAGACACTTCTGCTATTAAGTAAAGTACCTACATGTATTTTCCCTGTCCGTCCACATGCAACAACAACTCTACTCCCAGTAGTAGCAATAATTGTCAGCTTATTATTTGTGGTAGTATTTTATTTTTAATAGTAGTAGTACTATTTTTTTTTTCTATTTTTATTTATAGTAGTAGTATTTAATAGCAAAATATATCCTATATTTTATTATTATTAATACGATATGTCTGGAATTACAAACGAATGTCTGGAATACTGAAGGATTAATGATTTCGGGATTAGTGTATTGGAAAGCATGTGGAGCATCTCCTAAACCCATTAGGAGTTATCCTTTTCTCTGAATTTTATTTCTTAGATTTATTTCTAAATTCATTTCTTAGAATAAGTTTGCATATTTTATTTCTCCAATTTTAATGAAATTGGGATAGGCCTTTTTTTTTAAGGCCACATTTAAAATTAGAAGTCGTTTGTTGCGTGCGAAAAGCAGAAAACAACATAAATTTCCTTGATTGCGAATACGCTTAAAACCTTATTCTTTCATAGGTGAATGCGATTTATTGTTCTAAAATTCCACCCCTAAATTTTTTCAGAATTTTGCAGACTGCTCGGGTTCCGAGAAATCGCAACTTGTTGATCGCTCGCTCGGTAGTGTGAAGGCACTCTGAAATACTGTACTTGTTTCTAGCTCGCTCAGCAATGTGTAGGTATCTTAATACAGGGCAGATTCATCAAGGGATTAGATCATTAGACGATGGGGTGAAGGAATTTTGCAAGCAGACAGAGGAGGCCATTACGCCCTCTCCCTATAAAATAAATCACACTTGAAATTTTGTATCCAGGTTTTCCGGCCACATCTAAAGAAAGATATACAACTTCTAGAAGGTACAAAAAAGGGCGCGACTAGATTGGTATACCAGTGAAGAACGGCTTAGAAGATGTCTTTAGGGCTTGTATTAGAAGCCTTAAGGGGTGAGGATTTCACTGAAGAGTATATGGCCCTGAGGGAGGAAAATTCCCGAGGTAAGTGAGACAAGAATCAGAGGGCCAAATGTCAACTCATAAGGATAAAATGTTTGGGCAGCATGTTTTGGAACAGCGGAATAAGTTGTTGCAAAAGCGACCAAAGTGGAGAGTTGAGTTCAAATTGTGAAGTCGTTAACACCTTGATTTGCTATCAAGAAGAGAGCAGCTGCTCTCTTCTTGATAGCAATATAAATTGATAACAAAAGGCTGTAATATAAATATGCCCTTAAATTCAAAACAGTTTATTAATTTCACATAGTTTTGAAAAACTATGTGAAATTAATGATTCTCAAACTACAAAAGATTATATTTAGGTAATAACTATATACAGTAATTATATTTAGGTAATTCTGTGACCATATGAAATATATATTATTTTTATCTTTTTTTTTTTTATGAGATATTTCTTATATTAGACGTCAATACGTTCACAATGAAAAGCAGATAAGTAAGAAAACAATTCAATATGCACAAACAAAAAAACAAACGGGAAGGATATAATGGCCGCCGTAGCCGAGTGGTCAGCGCGCTGGTGCATAAGTACACGTGCCTTGAGTGACCCGGGTTCAAGCCTGTGACTGCTGAATACGGTCCTGTTTTTTGTATTCTGTCTACCTAGTGAACTCCTCTGACCGTGTGGGTCGTCCCGGAGTAATAACAGAGTATTTATTTATTATATGTGTTGCAATTATTTATTATATGTGTTGTGTTGGCTGAATGCGTAGGAAGGCGCAGAATAACTGGATTGCACACAGAATGAAACTTGGGAAAAGAATCTACACCAACAAGAACCAACAGTCCCCCATGACCACTGACATCTTCCTCGCGTGGGGACCAGGCAATGGGTCCACCACGGCCAATCCATCGACGCCCAAAACGCCTGTTCAAATGGTCACGAACACACCTTCCATAATGGGCAGGCGCCCCGTCATGTTGAAACCAAATGTTGCGTCTCACATTTGCTGGAACATCGTCAAGTAACCCTGGTAGAACTTGTTCAAGAAAGATCCGATATTTAGCGGAGTTCACGGGATGGTAACAGGTATGGGCCGACTAAGCAGCCACACATTTATTGCGAAGCGATGTTGTGCCGCATGGGGATGCACACTGTGTGGACCCTCTGCAAATCCATACACTAGGTGCATGTCTGCCAGCTCACAGTTCGTATATCGATGCATGCTCTTCGTGCGGCGACTACTGCTGGAATGAGTAAACCAGAAATTTTCCCTCTCGCGAACTGATGAACAGCGCCGTGTACCGACTTACGGTGACGTTTCCGGTTATGGGTTCCTATGCGATTCGCATTCCTTTAGATGTTACCTACCTCCCCTAAACGTTTGTACCAATATTTTTGAGACACCCTGTATATCGCAACCAATATGTCGATAATTATCAAACATTTATTTATTATGCTGTTTAAGTTCTTGATAAGGTCACTTCAACGTATGCGCACCTAACTGGGACGAAAGTGTTAATCAAAAGTTTAAACTCTTGATATGTGTCTATAGCGGCCTTAAAAAAGACAATAATAATACAGATATGAAGTTCTCTCAGCAGTGCCGTAGGACTACCTAGTAGTCCTACGGCAGTCCTAGGACTCCATTTAGTCCTAGGGCTAAGTGGAGTTCCGTCGATGATGTTCAGGAATTTGCAATAGACATGATTACTCTAATGTACAAATCAACGTTCAGCCCATACCCTGAACAAGGAAGATGCTGACTTGCTTGAAAGGATAAAAAGGGGGGCAACGAAACTAGTTGCAGATGCAAAATGAATACAAGTAGAGACTCCATTTTGCAAGCCATTTTTTACAGGGTATTTAGGTTTGAAAAAGGTTTTTGAAAACTTAACGTTGGTCGCATATTTTTCTCCCTAGAACAATGGAACATAAAATTCCAATTAAAGAGAAATAAAAATTATAAACTTAACTCAAGAAAAATTTCCTTTTAAAGAGCTGCTGGAACAAGTTAACACCACAACTTTACTGAAAGTCTGAAAAGGCTATGTGAATTTACAGAGGTACATAAATACTTATAAGTAGAAACAATGTGAAACTAGGAAGTCAAAACTTTTTTTTTTTCCTTTTTCTTATTTTTGATGACGGCAAATACCACATGTGCTATGCTTCTTTGCAATATTCTACCATTTAAACACTACTGTGCAGGATGCGTAGTTTATAAATAAATCGAATATATTAAAATATTAATGGTGTCCGACGTGTAAAATGAAACGTTGCACAGAAAAGAATAATCATACAAGAATGACACCCGCGTATATTTCTGGTATTTTGCATAAGCGTCACAGCCAGCGCATTTAAATTCCTGTGTAATAAGACACCAGATAGTACTTATTGCTCGGGAAGGCAAATCGCTATCAGTCTCGAGGCCAACCGCAAATGATCGAATGCCTGGTTCGTGATGGTCGAGGCACGATTAAAAAAAAAAAAACAATGAAATCCGAAAACGGCAAACCATGTCGGCCATCGTTATTCCACAGTTCTGAGGATGCCTGGTGCTGCTTTAGCTAGTCACCAGAAGAATTTTGGAGTGAACTGCAGTTGTACGCAGGAGTCTAAGTAGAAAATTTACGAAACGCAACACTCCTTAATAAAATCTTATTTTTGATGAGCAAGTATGTATATGGGATTAACAATGCTTGTGACGAACCGGTACAGCAATCCCATTGCGCACGAATGTATTCCGAACCTTAGTTGGATGATTTTTCTTGTTTGCTGATTCAATTGTAATTTTTGTAGTCATATCATCAATTTAGGAAAAACTCGTTCCAATTTAAGGAATAAAGATGATCCTTTTAATTCGACGGGAAACACCGAATACTGCGCTGGTTAGTATTAAAATGTTTAATCTGTATTTCAGAGTTGAAAGAAATTTCTTCAAGAAATTTAACACTGTTAAAACACAGTACGATACAAGAAGAAAAAAAAAAAAAAAAAAAAAATGCAATACTGTAACGTTTCAACCGTTATGCCACAACCTTTGATTCACTTCGTAGACACCAGTGAGTTGAGAGGTTATTCAGTTTATCAAAGGTTGTGGCGTAACAGATGAAACTTGTTTTGACAGAGTTTTAATTTATTGTTATGGTTTTTTAATATTATAACTGTGCAAGACAGATTAAAATAGTGCATTTTAATAAATAATTCGAGCAGTTAAAAAAACCTGTAAACAGTGTATTAATACAATAAAAGCTCCTTACGAATAATGAAAAACTTGCAATTACAAGCATTTATTAGACGTATAGCATACTCCTTAAGCCCAAAGCCTTATTGTTCTCACCATATCCGTCCATTCGTCTGCATGTATGGATTTTCACGAAATTTATATATCTGGTTCTTTCAGAATGATCTATCTGTCGATTCAACTCAAAATTCATTAAACATTGCGGCTGAAGCGCTGGATATTATGTGCGTTGTCGTGTGCTGATTGGAGGAAGGACAACATGATGTATGCGCAGAACGAAATGTACTCTGTTCGCGAATTAAAAGCAGTTGCTTTTTGCTACAGCTTTTTTTTTTTTTTTTTTTTTTGTAAACAGTAAATTATTACGATTTGCTAACGTCCCTAAAAATGCACTGCGTACATTAACTAATGATTTTATATATGTATTGTCAGTAACCGTTCGCTACTACAAACAAATCTTGGACATGCATCTGAAAAACCACTACCGGCCGTGCTGCAAAAGCACTAAAGCCAACAAACGAAGAAAATCTTCGCCAATAAGAACTCTATAAACTGCACTATTTTTTCTTGATTATCTTCAAAATGAACACTAGTAAAAAAATTTATTTTAAAATACTGAACTAGAACTCTTCTAGAACCTGAAAAATCACACAATCGAGATACCTCATCCTTATCCGGAATATCATAACTCTAAGCCAGCTATTACATACATTTTGAAGGCCCGAATGTTGACAACATTTTGTTGTATGCAGCAAGAAGAAAAAGAAGCGATGACAACACCAAATCGCCTATTTACAGTATTTTTAAAAAGGGGATGACAGGGAATCTGACAGGTTACCGCACTCAATTACTCCTTCAAAAACCATAATAAGTAAAAGTCTGTCTATATTTTGGTTGGTAAAAAAAAAAAATAAAAAAAATCAGCTTTTAATCATTGATTATAAAGTTAACTATGGATTATTATTTTGTTATTCCACAGACAAAACGCCAGATTAAGGAACCAATTAATGACAGATAACAAAGACCCACTACATTGTAATAGCTAATCTTTAAATCTAGTTTCCACTATGATTATTGTATACTAACTAATCTGTCACTTGTTTTCTAAACTAAACTCTTATTGAGTTGAAACAGTGATTACTATAATTTAATCTGCTTATATATATATATATATATATATATATATATATATATCACAATGAATTTTAATTGAAAATCCAGTCTTACTTCATACTGTTTGTTATTTGGTTTTTAGGAGCATTAGCAACTAAGGCCATATTGCTCCGGGATATGCGGTGGTCATTCCCTGACCTTTCCGCATTCTCCGTATTTGGTGGTGACGGGCTCGAACCCCGGTCTAATCAAGAAGCGTGTGCTACGCACTGCTGCTCCTTCCCACCTGGCTACGGAGGCGCCCTTACTTCATATGTAAAATGTACCACATTCATATTAACATATCCACATTTAAACCAAATTCCATAGCTTTGAATGCTATTTCGAATTTCAATAATACATGAACATGAATTACTCTTTAAGTTGAATAGTAATAGGAACACTTGAATAATTAAACCATTTCTGGATGTCACTTGTTTCATAAATAAAATAAGTAAGACTTTTTAACTGTTGAAATTTTTTTGCTAATGTCATTTGGATATTACAGATTATCTCATATCGTTTCTAGATGATTTTTTCCGATTCCGAGAAAGGATTCACGCATACACTCAAGTACTTTCTCCATATCTCCCTAATCCTCATCCCTCCTCTTCACCCCATATCCATCCCCTCTCAACTCATCTGTCATAGTTTTCCCGCTCTATCTCTCTCTCCCCCCTCAACTTTTCCCTCCATCACATCCTCCATCAATCCCTCACATCGCAACACATGTCCAATCCAATTTCTCTTCAGTCTTCTGATTATTTCAGTCAAATAACTCTTCTCATCTTCCCTTTTCAAACCTCCATCATTTCTCACTTTATCAACCATCTTTCAAAAAATTTCCAACCGTCTAATATCTTCCATTCTCTCAATGCACATGTCTCCGCGCTACACTAGAGATTACACCAATGTTTTCCTTAAACCAATTCCTAATCTCACACATAATACAGGGTATATCAAAATTATGTTAACACTTATATGGAATGAACATTTGAATTTTATTTTATCTGTCAAGCTTGCCATCACTCTTCTTTCTTCTAGCGGTAACCTATCTGTCATTATATCTGAAAAAAAAAAAAAATAATAAAAATAAAAAATATATATATAATAATAAAATAAAATTCAAATGTTCATTCCATATAAGTTAACATAATTTTGACATACCCTGTATTCTTCTTGGCTTTTAAAAAGCATTTTAAATTTACCCATTGCTATTCTTATTTCTCTGCTACTCTGTTCTCCCATCGTCACTATTAGGCTCCCCAAATACTCGTTTACTAGCTCTATTCTCGCTCTCTTCAAATTTTAGTATTTAATTACATCTTTCTCTTCTCACTCTCATAATCTTTGTTTTTTTTTAAATATTTATTATCATCACAAACCTATCGCTAGTTTCCTTTAGCCTATTACCAATTTCTGCAATCCTTCCTCAGAATCATCTGCCACTAATGCTATATATACATCTGCAAATCTAACACTCTCAGTAATTTTTCCCCAATCTCCCCCGCGCCCAAAATTTTCCTTCATTCATATATTTCAATCCCTCTCACATTCTTGCTTCTCATTTCTACTGCTTGTCCTACCCTAACTATTACTTTTTGTCCTAAATATTTTTACTCTATTACTTTTTGTCCTACTGTAATCTCATCACACGTATTGCATCCCTTGTTTCCCCTTTTCCTCCCGAAATCAAGTTGTTCTCCTCCCTCGGTTTCCTTCTATTTAATATTCTTAGCATTACCTTTGCTGCATGCGGTAACAAGCCTATACAGGTAACTCTCATAAAACGGTAGTTAGGTTCCTATAAAATCTCGAGTAGAGCGAAACCATGTCATACGGGACTAAGAACCAGTACAAAAAGGGGGGATTATGTTTCATAATTTTTTTATAACTATCGTCAACTTAATTTTTATTGAAAATACAATAACTGTGATTTATTACTTTATTACAAGAAGTTGGAGAAGTTTGACTCTGGGAGGGCTTACTGGTGGAACACCGTCGAGAAGGCTGTTGCAGAATATCTGCAATAGAGAAAACGTGACTGCAAAAGGAGACTTGAACTTTCTTCTGCAGCATCTAGATTTCTGCTCTCTTTAAAAAAATAAAAAAAAAGTATTCTGAGATTGTTTGCTTTCGCTTGATAGATCTTTGTAAATTGCATCGTATGGAGCTAAGCATTTTTGAAGCTCCCTTTTGAAATTTGTTTTCCTTTCAGTCGAATGATCGGCATTCAAAAAATAAGATTTTAATTGCTGCTGGGCCAAGTTTATGCCTTCCCGTATGTTTTTTAGTGTAAAATTTGGAACTTCAGAATTTATCTTCGCTATCATCCTCTGAACTTCAGAATTTATCTTCGCTATCATCCTCTGAATTTATTTGGTACCTTCGATGCCATTTCCACCAAATCCTCTTTGCCAACCTCTTTTTCTACCAGTATTCTTGAACGTCCTCAGTAGTCATATCATCAAAACCTTCCCCTCCTACCGACTAAACAAGTTCTACTATCGCATCGATTCCTCTATCTGTTGGTTCGACCATATTTCCTGAATGAACTGATTCTGGCCACACATTTTTCCAACACGCACGTGGTGACAGTTTGTAGGATTGCCCTCCTTTCCACACCGGGTGGAAAAAACCCGAATCCCATCGATGGAAGGAGGAATTTTTATGGGTCTTTTTCACAATGTGGCTGAGTTAGTCGGTCTCAGGTAGCATGGTTTTTATTCTCCCGGAAACTGATTTTTCGTCCAGCAAAACAGAAAATAGACCTCAGAACACGTGCAATTTACAGACAGTATACATGGGGAAACACGGCCTTAGTTGCCGATGCTCCTAAAAACCAAATAACAACAAGGTGTTGACGGTTTTACTTCTTTGAGCGATAAAGCTATGATTCCAATACAGTATACGTTTGCAGACGATCTTGTTGTTCTCATATATGGTAATTCCAGACTTGAATTGGAAGAACGTGGAAATGAAGTGTTACTTGACTTAAATACTTGGTGTGTAACTCACAAACTGAAGATTTCCGTAATGAAAACCAAACAAATGCTCTTTAAAGGTAAGCTAAATTTACAGAAACCACCAAACATAAGATTAAACGACCAACCTATTAAAATTATCCGTACGTATAAATACCTTGGTATAATGATCGATGATCAGTTTCAGTTCGTAGCCCATACAAAATATATACTCCAGAAAATAAAAACACTGACTGGAAAATTAATTAGAATTACAAGATGTGCCTGGGACATTAAGCCTTCTACATTAAAAATGTATTATGGAGGCATATTTTTATCTATAGTTTGCTATGGAGCAGGTGCATGGGGCACTAGTATTTGTAAATGCCTTGTAAAAAAGTATTTTGTGCAAGCTCAACGGTTCTTTTTATTAGTGACATCAAGGGCTTGTCGTACAATTTCGACATCAGCCCTCCAGGTACTAACAGACAAACCGCCCATTCAGTTTGAAATAATATTTAACTGCTTACAGTATTATAGGCGGAAGGGTCCACCTGCTGTTATTGACCACTATACACTTAATCTAGAGTTACCAGATTAAGATATGCAGAGAATTCGGAATCAGTTTCTTGTAGATTGGCAGCAGGAATGGTCTAATGATACTAAGGGTAGAATAACTAACAAATTCCTGCCTAGGGTGATAGAATTAAGTAAATCAAACAAGCCTTGGTTAAACCCAGGCTTAAATTTAACGTTCTTGATTTCAGGCCATGGAAGTCTGAATTTTAAATTGCATACTTTTTGGCCTTGCTGCGTAACTGCGGAGAGCCTGAAACAGTGCAGCATTTAATTTTTGAATGTAACTGTTACTTAGATTATAGAAAGGACTTACAAATCTTGACAAATATATATGAGGAGAGAAATCTACCTAGATTTCTTGACAGTAAAGAAAATTACCTTGCTTTGGCGGAATTCTCAGATAAGATCTTTAGGCGAAGGAAAAGACTGAATGGAACTAATCCTTAGCAAAAACAGTTGTGTCCCTTGAGAACAACATGTTCTCCATTATAAATAAATTTTCTGTTTAAACTCCGGGACAACCAAACGGTCAGAGGAGTTTACAAGATACACAGAATACAAGAAACAGCACCGTATTCAGCAGTCACGGGCTTGACCCCGGTCACTCAAGGCATGTGTACTTATGTACCCGCGCGCCTGACCACTAGGCTACGGCTAGGGCAAGCACTCTTTTCTTCAGTGACTCAAATTATTATTATTATTAGCTATATGGTGCAAGGAAGCCAGAGGCTTATGCTGCACCAGCCAAAAAAAAAAAAAAAAAAAAAATTTCCCCAGTTACCCTGAGAGAGAGAGAGAGAGAGAGAGAGAGAGAGAGAGAGAGAGAGAGAGAGAGAGAGAGAGAGAGAGAGAGAGAGAAGTAGAAAGGAATCACCAAGAAAAAGAAAAATGATGATATCCAGCTCAGGACCCTGGGTGTGCCAAGCCCATACGCACCAGATGTGAGCCCCTGGGGGTTAATTTACGATACATTATGGGTTGGAGGAAAGCGGTAATAGAAATATTAACTGATTTTTTTTTTTTTCAATAAAAGGCAATGATTTGGAGTATTGCTTAATAAAAGGGACTAAACTTGTGAAGCGTTGGGTACGGGAGAGTTCAGTAAGTTAAAATCGTACTTAGTTCCTTATTAACCTATAAATTATTCAATTAATTAGGACGTATTAGAAAGGCTATTAAAACAGGGCAGCATTATCATCACATGTTCTTTTGTCGATTTGTAGGATTAATGGTACCGATAAGTGGGCAGTTGGCTAGGTTTAACTATTCCTCGGAAGAAAGGGGATTACTGTACTTAGGAAGACTGCCTTAATTTAAATCCTAAGCGCCCTTGAAAAGTTTTTATGCATAGGTAATGCACTTCCTTCATTTCTACTACCCAGGTACGTTTAATTATATCTCATATTGTGAATACCTTCACAACGAGTTGCCTAGGTATTGCACTGCTTTGAATAAGTAACGCTTCACCAGTGGAGAAGGCTAATGTTACTTATTCTCGGCGGATACCAACACCCAGACAGCACCCGTGTTTTTCCTTGAGTGTTCGAGCTCTTGTTTAGCATTAGCATTAGTAGAGGCATTTGATGCAAGAAAGCAAGCTTATGCAGCATCAGCCAAAAAAAAAAAAAAAAAACAACCCACTTCCACTTCACCCCTCTGTTCGTTCAAAATACCTGTCCAGCTGAGCCTTAAACTTATTTAGGCTATCAACCTCCACCACAAGGGATGGCAGTCTGTTCCACCAACCAACCACCCGCTGGCTAAAGGCAAATTTCCGCACGTCTATCCTACATCTGTCTTTCCTCAATTTGAATTTATGCCCTCTCAGGTGATTTTTCTGAGCTAGAGGAAGAATCCCATCAGCATTGAGCATGCTTAAACCATTCAAGGCTTTATACACCTCTATCAGATCACCTCGCTGGTGCCTAGTCTCCAGACACTGTAATTTGCAAAACTTAAGCCTTTCTTCGTAAGAGCACCCCTTTGTTCCATTCACTAATCTTGTTGCCCTTCTCTGTACTCGTTCCAGCAGCTCTACATCCTTCTTGAAATGAGGCCTCCAGACCTGTATACAGTACTCTAGGTGTGGCCTGACCATTGCCTTATACAATGGAATAATCACCTCCTTATCCCTGCTGGAAAAATTCCTGTATATCATTGACAATACTCCATGAGCTACTCTTGCAGCCCGTCTGCACTGCTCAGAGAACTTCATATCTGCCTGCACAATCACCCCCAAGTCCCTTTCATTCTCTACCACTGTCAGTGTAGTACCACAGAGTTGATACGTTGCTCTGGGGTTGCTGTTTCCCAAGTGTAGTACTTTACATTTGTCAATGTTAAACTTCATTTGCCACCTCTCAGCCCATCTGCTCAACCTTTCCGGACCCTGTTGCAGCAGCATAGCGTCAGTAGTGTCCTTGACAACCCTGCCAACCTTTGTATCATCTGCAAACTTGGACATTAAGCTTGATATACCATCATCAATATCATTTATAAATACAGAAAACAATAATGGACCCAACACTGAGCCCTGAGGGACTCCACTAATAAC
Source organism: Mastigoproctus giganteus (assembly GCF_048544385.1). NCBI lineage: Eukaryota > Metazoa > Arthropoda > Arachnida > Uropygi > Thelyphonidae > Mastigoproctus > Mastigoproctus giganteus. Next base: position 71,260,897 of record NC_143584.1, on the reverse strand, counting down.
ATTAGTCCACGATGAGCAGTGTCCATTGATTACCACTCTCTGTCTTCTACCCCTCAACCACCCCTTTATCCATAGCAGCAATTTGCCTCCAATGTCACACTGCTCCAATTTCTGTAGCAGTCTTCCATGTGCAACAGTATCAAAAGCCTTTCTAAGATCCAAGTATATAATATCAAAGTTATTCCCTGCATCCAGTTCTTTTGTGACTGCATCATAGTATCCAATCAAGTTGGTCAGGCAAGACTTCCCCTTAACAAAACCATGCTGTGTCTGAGCTATAACTGAAGTCTTGTCTAAATGATCCTGCAGTGCTTCTTTAACCAGTGCCTCCATTAATTTTCCTGGAACAGAAGTTAAGCTCACAGGTCTATAATTACTTGTGTCAGCCTTTGATCCTCCTTTGTGAATTGGGGTCACATTTGCACATTTCCAGTCTATGGGTACCTCCCCTGAGTCCAAGGAAGCTCTCATAATTATGGCTAAGGGTTTGCTTACTTCCTTTGCTGCCTCCTTTAATATAACTGGATAGATCCCATCCACCCCGGGTGCCTTTCTTGTGTTTATCTTCAACAGTTTCTCCTCCACTTTACTCCCAGTTATTTCAAGATTCTGTAGCTTACTGCTAGAGTTGAATACACCTCTGGCATTCCCCTTGCTGAATAACTCCTCATGTGTGAATGTCGATGCAAAATATTCATTTAGTTTGTTAGCTACCTGAGCAGGATCATCAACAGTTGACCCATCAATATCAAGTGGACCAATCTGATTCATCCCCTTCCTTCTAGAGTTTACATAAGTAAAGAACTCTTTGCTGTTTTTCTTTGCATCCCTTGCCAAGGATTTCTCGTAATCTGCCTTCGCCTGCCTAACCTCCTTTGTAACTTGGTTGCATATCAACTTGTATCTATCATAGGCTTCTGTGTCATGTGTTAATTTGTAAGTATCCCATGCATTTTTCTTCTCTGCCATATGCCTCATTAGTTCATCTGACATCCATTTTGGCCTAAACCTTGAACAATATTTCTTAGTTGGTATGTAAAGCCTAGTAGCTTCCAAGATAAGTTCTTTGAAATTCTTCTTGTAATGCACCAAGTTCTAATTTGAGATCGGTAATCGGTATACATTATGTTTGTACTGAGCACAGAGCTTGTGCTTGGTATTTTTATTCCTCAAAAGACTTGGGGAAAAATTGTGCATAAAAAAAAAAAAAAAAGAAAATTGACCGTCTTAATTAGAAAGTAATGATAAAGCTTTCTTATATTGCTGAGGTTTGCAGCAATTTGAATTTTGCTTAATTATAGAGAAGACTGGATCGAGTCAATTAAAGATTGGTGTTAAAAAATATATTGAACTTATGAAAATGTTAAAATTAGTACCTTGTGTGTTCAAGGCAGTTGGCCTTTTGTAAATGGTTGTTCTTCTGTTCTGGGTAGCTCTGGACATAATTTACTTGAACTGACTTCCCACACGGGATGACAGATCTTGGAAAGAAAATTTTACCGTGCAGTTTATATTGCTGAAATCTCAGATTGGTTGTAGTATTTTGGATATAGTCTATTATCTGACTTACTGTTTTCTTGTGGTGAGATCAGGATTTCTGACTTGCTAAATTGAAATTCAAATCACTGTGAAATTTTGTTAGATAGATATTGAGCTGTTTGTTGACGAATTTATATCTTAGGTTGAGATCAAATTTCAATAGGGTTGACCTGTAGTGATGGGGATAAAGAGGTTATTCGATTATCACAAGACAGTGATTTCTGGTTTAACGTACTTGTTGCTGCGCGTTCAGTATAATAATTGGATGTTTTCAATTGTATAAATTGATTTCTAACTGGCTGTGGAAATCCCCATTAGCTAGTATCTTAACCTTCTTGTCTTTTCTTCACTGCATGGTCTTATGTTAATATCAAGAGTTTTAATCATAATATCAAGAGTTTTAATATATTAACAATTTTAACCAAGTCAATTGAAAATTAATGTCTTGGCATCTGATTGTTGAAGCTGTAACATGTTAATTTTCTTGTTACTGCTGCCAAGTACACAGTTATTGTTCTACAAGATTAAATCTAAAAGATTAATTTCTTAGTTTAAAAATTGATTGTCTTTTCCACTAATAACTTTACTCTTTTCTTCCTACTTTGCTTCTTTTCCGGGGATGCCTATTTCTCTCATCCCCTTGCTTTCTATCAACTTTCCTTCCCTCCATTTTCCATACTACGCCTTCTATATCCCCTTTCCTTTCCTTTCTTTAAATACCTTGAGCTCCCAGGCTTGCCTGATAGTCCCAGTAAGAGTCTCAGCTAGAAAGTGGAACCTGGTGCGCCTCCACGTGGCCAAGGTTGGGAGTCTGGAGACCAGGTGTCCCATGGCTGCGAAATTGCCAAGTGCCGGCACTCAACATAACAAGACATATACTTACACACCTACATATATACACTTGCCAGTCTGGCCTTTGCCTTTTCAGATGCTAACAGCGGCATATAGGGGAAACCCTGGAGACCGCAATTAAAACAAACACACCTTGACAGTCTACAATTGAAAAATGTTTCCGTGCCTCCATCACTTCAATAGATTCAGAATCATTTTTTTCCAAAATCTGTTGTAACGATTTAAGTCGGCAGTAAACCCAAATTAGGCATAATTTATGGCTGGAATTTAATTCACAAAGAAATTATTCCATTACGGTTCTTAAGAAGAAAAGTTTAGTAATACAGTATATACCCGGAAAATTTAAAAATTATAAATAAAAACCAAAATAACCCTACCTTAAAAGTCACGAAATGCACTCTTCAAAGTCGCATTTTTTTTTTAGGTCTCAAACAAGCAAACAAAGTTCAATAGCACAGAACCTAACACGAGGATTTCCCAACAAAATAAAATCAAGGGATTTCCAAACAATGTTTTTGCATAACGACTAGTGAATCAACAGCGGAGATTCACAAAAAATAATGGAAATGTTGAAAATTACATCCAACGTTGCAAAATAGCAGGGTTTCCCCGCACAAAAGCTCAAAAATACCGTGTTAAGCGAGTTTTACCGTAATTCATTAACCATGTTAGGGCGAAACTGTTATACAAGTATCGTGTTGTGCGAAGATTGCCACAATTTATCAATCGTGTAGAGCAAAACCGTGTTGTAGGAGAACCGTGTTATACGGGGTTGCCTGTAGTTCTAAAATATTTAGATTTCACTGCATGGCTATTCTTTTCTATTGGTAACATTAACAGTGGTCTTAAAATTCGGCTCGTACATTAAGAGCATAAGCGGGTGGCCGATGGTGGAACCTACATAATGCTGTTAATTCTCTTAAGCCCACTCCCTCTCGTAATCTTATAACCTCCATTGGAATTGCGTCAATATCTACCTTATATCCCTTCCTAAGTTCCTTCAATACTCGATTACCTGCTCCATCGTGACTGGCACCAAGATGTCCTGATCCATTATTTACGAAATAGCCGTCTTTCTGCAGCTCGTTTGACTTGTAACTCACTATATTCCAATCATCTCCACCTTATCGCTTTTGCCATTCATGGTCTCTTGAATAGTACATTAAATTGTATTGTGCCAATCTTCCTTTTAACTCCCTAAAAAAAATCCTTCCCACAGAGGATTTGAAACAACCTAAATAATTACATTCAATTATACATTAGTTGCATAAGTTTATTTAAATTAAGTTACGCTGTTTATACATAGTGAGTACGCCTTGCACTGGTTTATTGTACTATGGATCAGCGCAGTATTATTCAAATAGGAGGGAACAGGAGACACACAGTATACATGATTTGAGTAAATACATTTTCTGCTATACTCCGGGACAACCAAATAAGTCAGAGGAGTTTACAAGCTAGAGATATGCAAGAACATTTCCGTATTTAGCGAGGAAGTGAGCTCGAGTCACAGTAAACTAAAACGACCAATCGTATCAGAGTTACCAAGACATTTCAGAGCGCTTATGTTCCTTTTTTCTTATGTACATTTATACCGGTTTTACTGTATGACGGTCCAAGAAATCAAAACAAAGGGTAGCCATTCACGTAACAGACAAACAAAGCTCATCAGCAACATATCAGATTGCACTTTTATGGCATTCATTTGGATTTATATAATCTTTACTACCTATAACCAAATCTCGCCTTCTGGCCGTGAAAGCCCTGGAAAACTCTCAATATGTCTAGGTTTACAAACCTTTAGTTCAATTAGGTTTCACAATGGATAATTTAAACATGATGGAAAATTAGTGCTGAAAAAACTATGAATTCGAATTCTGGCTCCCTTTGCCAGATTGCCGTTATCATTAACAACTATACCAAATAAAGGGATTCCCTCCCACAACGGTGTAACTAGAGGTATGGTTTTCTTACCACCAAAAGTTACTCAGTGCCACGACGCAGCCATGCTCATTAGCATAGGCATATGATGTAAGAAAGCAAGCTTATATATATATATATATAAATAAAACCCTTCCCATTTCACCCATCCATTCACTCCAAATGCTTGTCTACTTCTGCCTTGAACTTATTTAAGTTGTCGGCCTCCACCATTACAGATAGAAGTTTGTTCCAACTATCAACCACCCGATGGCTAAAGGCAAATTTGCGCACATCTATCCTACAATTGTCTTTCCTCAATTTGAATGTATGTCCCCTCAGGCGAGTAATCTGAGTAACAGAAAGAATCCCATCAGCACTGAGCTTGCTCAAACCATTCAAAGCCTTATACATCTCAATTAGATCACCTCGCAGGTACCTAGTCTCCGGATCACCTCGCAAGTACCTAGTCTGAAATTTGCAGACTTAAGTCTTTCTTGGTAACAGCAACCCTTTGTTCAATTCACCATCTCGTTGCCCTTCTATGTGCTCGTTCCAACAGCTCTTTATCCTTCCTAAAATGAGGCGTCCAGACTTGTATGCAATAGTCAACCTGTGGGCTGACCATTGCCTTATACAAGAGGATAATCACCTTATCCCTCCTAGCAAAATTCCTGTATATCATTGACAAGACACCATGCGCTACTGTTTCAGCCTGTCTACACTGCTCAGAAAATTTCATATCCGACTACACAATTTCCCCAAGTCCCTTTCATTCTCCACTACCCTGAGCGTAGCACCACACAGCACAGAAAACAACAAGAGGCCCAACACCGAACCCTGTGGGGCTCCACTGACAATATTAGTCCAAGAAGAGCAGCGTCCATTGATTACCACTCTTTCCCACTCAACCATCCCTTTCTCCATAGCAGCAACTTGCCCTTAATGACATACTTCTCCAAGTTATACAGTAGTCTTCCATGTGCAACAGTATCAAAAGCTATCCTAAAATCCAAGTATATGATATCAAAATTATTTTCTGCATCCAGTTTCTTTGTGACCACATCATAGTATCCAGTCCAATTTGTCAGAGAAAACTTACCTTTAACAAACCCATGCTGTGTGTGAACTATAACTGTATCTTGTTCAGACGATCCTGCAGTGCTTTTTTAACCAGTGATCCCATTATTTTCCCTGTAACAGAAATTAAACTAACAGGTCTGTAATTACTCGTGTCACTCTTTGATCCCCCTTTGTAAATTGGAGACACATTTGCACATCTCCAGTCCATGGAAACCTCACCTGAGTTCAAGGAAGCTGTCATAATTATGCTAAGGCGTCCTCCTTTAATATAACTGGGTAGATCCCATCCACCACAGGTGCCTTTCTTATGTTCAACTTCAACAATTTCTCCTCCACTTTGCTCTCAGTTATTACAAAATCATTTAGCTCCCTGCTAGAGTTTGATAAGCTCCTGGCCTCCACTTCCCTACAGACTTCCTCATGTGTGAATGTAGATGCAAAATGCTCATTCAGTTTCAGTTACCTGAGGAGGACCCTCAACAATCGAACCACTGATATCAAGTGGACCAATCTGATTCATCCCCTTCCTTCTAGAGTTTACATAAGTAAAAAGTCTTTGCTGTTTTTCTTTGCCAAAGATTTCTCATAATCTGCCTTCGCTTGTCTAAACTCCTTAGTGTCTTTATTTCAGACTAGCTTATATCTACTATAGTCTTCTGTCCCACGTGATAATCTATGTATTCCATGCATTTTTTCTTCTCTGCCACGAGTCTCAATAATTCATCTGCCATACATTTAGGCCTACACCTTGAACAATATTTCTTAGTTGAGCAAAAAGCCTAGTAGCTTCCAAGTTACTTCCCATTTAGAATTGGCTGTTAGACTTTGGTAACATCATCAGTTGGTCGTATTGTTAGAATTTAAAAACTGTTTGAGCCCACTGTAGTCACCTTTATGAAAGCAAAAACCCTTCCCTGTACCTCTGATGGTAGTTACATCTTTCAGTAAGTCCCACATCAGCACTGTGATTACTGCCACCTTGTGGTTTCTTTATCTGCAGAGGAGTAACACTCATCTGCAGATAAAGAAACCACATGCCTCTGGTTGCCTCTCTAACATGCTGCTATATAAAGCAATCATCCAATAAATACATAAAAACCTTGCTAGTGTGCGAGTGACCAAACCACAAGTTCCAGTCTATATCTGAGAAGTTAACCCCCATTACAAGACACTGATTTAATGGCCCACTATTTGTCTGTATAATTTTTCACTGTACTCAGAGTTATTAGGCCTATAACAAACTCGTACCCTCATTTTTGCTTTCCCATTGCTTATGTCACCCAAACTGACTCAACATTGCATTGTCCATCTATGTGAACTGGATGCACTTCCTTAGATTTTGTTTCTTAACTAACAGCTTAACCCCTCCTCCCTTCCTATCCTTTCTGTACATATTGTACTCCTCAAATTCCAATTCTGCATTCCTTATATCTGTGTGACACCACGTGTCTGATATTCCAACAATATCTGGCTGTGTCTTGACCAGCAGCTGAAATTCAAATTTACTCTTAGTTATCCTAACTTACTCATTCTAACACAGCCCATGTATTTACTTGTTCCATGATGACTTCCAGCAATCATGGATATCTCCAGCACCTTGCTTTACAGCTGCTGCTCATACCAATAGAAGCAGTGCAAGAATCATTTTCATCTCTGCATGCAGCTATTGTTAATTAATCTATTATTCTGTGAATCCCCCTCCAAGCTAGCGACCCGCCTAACACTGCCTCGATAGCAGCAAATAAATATTCTTGCACCACTCATGTTTAATAGCCACCAGTCAGTTGGCCAAGTTCATTTAGCTTAAAAAGACCTAAATTATGATCATTCATGTCTCCAAAACGCATGATAAATTCAATGCTGATTTACAGAAAAGGTTCAGTTTTGTTAAGAAATTATGACCAGAATTTAAACATATCCATCACTGGCATTAACGATCAAGCAACTGCGACTATGATCCTGTCTACTGTCTAAAGTGTTTACAAATGCAACTATTCTCCAGATAAGCAGGTTATTTTTCAGTTAATCTCTGTCTGTCTGTTAATAAACAAAGTTAAAAGGTTTCTTACTTTAACTACTTTTGAACTATTTCTGTACTTTTTACAGGGTCTTTTAACCCCCCCCCCCTTTCAAAATTGCATTTCTCATTATAACGCTTCCACATGATAACGAACTATCGCAATTTCGGTTAGAGAAAAGCTGGTAACTAAAATGCGTGTACTATCGCAGCTACATCAGGCCTATGTAGCTATCTGCAAGAAATTCTAAGATTGACTGAATCTCAAGAATATTAGCTTTTAATATTGGCCTTCGATAAAGCAAATTTCAGCTGAAACCATAGATTCTTAGGCCTAAGGTGGTTATTTATTCCGCTTATGCTTGGACCCCCCACACCACAGTTTTTCTAGTATCGGTATGCTGTATTCGTTCTCATAATTTTTTTCTCGCCTTATAAAAGAAGTAGGCGATATATCGATTTCGAATCTCTTTCTTAGACACTATACCAATTTATCTATATCGATCGGTATCTTTAAAATTTTAAAATAAAAATAACACAACAATATTTTTATATTTCTCTTAAAAATTCAAACCTTACTGCTGCAGAAAGTCAATACGTGCAAAACTATAACAGTTCTAGATTAAAATAAAACTTTCGTAATTTGTATAACTGCCGAACTAAGAAGGGCTGAGTCGGAAAGAACAATTTTGTAAAGATTCATTTTGGTATCATGTCTGGTGGTATAGAGATGGCTCCGGACGAGTGGATCTGCTGCATTCAAGTTAAGAGATAAATGTAACCATAAAATGAAATTTCGTAAGCAATTCTATAACTAGTGCCTTAATATCATAGCATCTGTTTTTTTTTTTTTTTTTTTAATACCAGTATTAAAAACCAATTTCAAAAATTTAACTTAAATTGGGAATCGGATCATCTCCATTAAAAATTAAGATTCATTAAAAGTTTATCTTACTAAGCATGATGTAAGATGTGGATAGAGTTAAACACGTTTCACTATATTTCATTAATGTACCGCAATATGTCAAATAAGATTTTCGACGATTTCTTGTTAATTTGCAATTAACAAGAAAACTCAAACTAACAGAAAGATTTCATTCGTGCAGTCTGTTCAACGAAGCTCTATACTTCCTTGCAGCTGGAGACGAAACGGCAAATGAGTTTAAGGTTAAGAAGCTCAAATTACAAGAACTGTCTGAATTCGTGACATCGTGTGAACACATCCATTTTAAGAGCTGTATCATCTTTCGATAAACTCAAGAGTTGAATTGAAATAAAATTCCTTCAGAATATCTATGAACGGCATGTACCACGTACTCTAATAACGACTTGCCGCTCCATACGTTCCGGATCAAATAAATACGAAAGAGTAAAAATTAACGGAACAGAATTAGACTGATAACAAAAAAAGGAAAGAATACGAATACGTACTAACTTCTAGAAACACAGCCAACGGAGTGCTTAGTACAAAAATATGACACAAACACACACACATATAAAAAAATGTTTCTTAATATTTTGAAACTATCTTTAACTACATTGTATTTATGTACTTGAATAGGCACATAAGCAGCCTAACATCCAAAATAAATCTAATGATTTTACAAAATAACTCACCATAAGCTAAACAAGAGATTAGTGAAGTTTAATAAATAAATACATATTCTGGTTATATTCCGGGAAAACCACAGACGTTCACAAGAACATCACCTTATTTAGCAGTCACGCAAGCGTGAACCAAGATCAGATCACAGGTGAGGGTATTAGTGCATGCTTTTAAGTTATCGTTAGCTAGGGGACTAAATAATGATACAGACCTGGCGCAGATCGCTACTGACATCTTAAAGGGGTATAAATGTGAAAAACTTTGCTGACTCTCTCCGAGTGATCAGGCGCGAGGATGCATAAATACACGTGCCTTGAGTGACCGGGGTTCAAACCCTTGACTGCTAAATACGGCGCTGTTTCTTGTATTATCTCTATCTTGCGACTTCTCTGATCTTGTGGTCGTCCCGGAGTATAAACAGAAAATTTATTTATTTACATTATTCTTCAAAGAGTCATGACACACTTGTAGTTATGAACTAAAGACAAATATGAATTCATTCAAAAAATTAATAGCGTACTGGCCCACATTTTGACCGTAATGCCCTTCAATGCATCCGGGAAGCCTCTACTGATTTCTGCTAAAAAGCTGGTGTCGCTGTGCTGTAGGCCTTTAAAAAAAATCGTGAGTGCCACCAATGAAGAGACACCTTGGCTATGCCTAATTTTGCGTTGAGGTCAGCTGTACGAACAGTGAGATGTTTCGTT